>NC_056732.1:464531798-464616798 GCF_019279795.1 Protopterus annectens
ACACAAGTGTCAAGAGATGATAGGCTTTAAAGAATGTGATATGGAATAATAGGAGGGAATTGGGTGGAAGGATGGCAGAGGAAGTAATGGCCACTATTCCATGTTTGAAAAAAGAGAAAGCAGGAGATACAGATGACTTCCTGGTCAATTTTTACAAGCAGGTGGCTATGCAGGTAGGAGCAGGTAAGAAAAGGGATGGTAAATATATTTAAAAGCAGAATAGACAAAGGG
Organism: Protopterus annectens; assembly: GCF_019279795.1. NCBI lineage: Eukaryota > Metazoa > Chordata > Ceratodontiformes > Protopteridae > Protopterus > Protopterus annectens. Next base: position 464,532,030 of record NC_056732.1, read on the forward strand.
GAGTTGCAATGTTCAATGTCTGAGGTGACACTCATTGGTCTTTTAAGTTGGGTGGGTATAAGGAGGACATATGGTTTCTATTGGCCAAATCATTTTGTGTAACATTGATGACAATATATTCACAAGGATATGCATAGGGAAATTAGACACAGCATTCCCAGAGTTAATTGTGGAGGAACAGTAGCATTTCTAAATAGAGAATCCTCCACACATCAATGTAAGGCATTAATTCGTTTTATTGAGTGGGCTGAGTTAAATTGCAAGATAATGACTGGAGTGGTCCTGATGCATATTCAGAACGCAATTGACAGTATATGGGGTGGGTTATCTTTTAAGATATTGGAGCAGATGATGGGGGTAGATGGATGAAGGCACTGAAGGTATAATACAAACCTCCATGGATTAGGATACTGTTTAATGAGGGTAGGTCAGAATGGGCCCCTTTGAAAAAAAAAAGTAGAAGATAAGGTTACCTCCTGTCACCAAGTTTTCTTTTACTTGGGACTAAAGTACTTGTTGTGGAAGGCTTTACACAAAGGAAAAGCACAAGGCAAGAGAAGTAACATTCACTGCTTTGCAGTTAATTGTATGCTACTGTCAAAAGATACAGAATGACATTTGGCAGTGATTCTAAAGACATTTGATGAGTTTGGGGATATATTAGGGTTACAATATAAGCACATGAAGTTGGTGGCTACAGAATCGAGGTGGAATAACAAAAGGTCAGTCTACCTTGTCCAGTTGGTAGCAAATATTTAGGCTTGAAGGTGTATGGGGTGGAAGAGGTAAGGAAGAAGAAATGGAAGGACTTGAGACAAAAGTGTGGAGTAAGAGAGTGCCATTTTTAAGGGGGGAGATTGAAGTAGTAAGGCAATGATTTTCTGTCATGTAATATATATAGGCAGGTATATGAGTATAATGCCTCAGGAGATGGTTTTGCAATTATTTCTAGTTTCTTGTGCTAAATTTGAATGAAGGAGAAAAAAGGAAGGATATGCAAAAGTTATGCTGAGGATGAAATAAAATAACATGAGGAGAGGTATGCCAGCTTTTGCAAGCTGTTGGGCAGCAATGGCCAGCACTGTCTTATAAAGTGATAAAATCCTAACTACAGCCCAGATGGCCTAGGCTCAACTAGTGGTTCAGGAGTGTGAGGTGCTGGCATGGAGTGATGTGTGTGCCCACTCTGAGGAAGCATTCATCTAGACCTTCCATATTGGGAGTCATGGTCCATAGGCAGGACGTAACCTTTGGATATAGCAAATGAAATCAATGGAGGAGGGATACCAAGTGGTAAGGCAAGAATGACAATAATTCCCCAGTGAAAGCAGTGAATGGCGCTACCCACTACCCCAGGGGCACCTATGGAATCTCCCAGCTCCTGCTTTAGAACAAAAAATAGTTCAGCAGCAGTAGGAGAGACTATCAGACACAGCAATTGATGAGGCATTGCGATAGCCAAAAAATGAAGGAGAAGGGAAAAAAAACATATGGAGCAGCGATAAATAAGTCACATCTGAAAGGGTAGAAATGATCTGGTTAAAATGGATGCAATGTAAAGTGGGAAATACAGATGATCAGAATTTTATGTTTTCATAGAATGAGACACTTAAAGGTATATAGAGAGGACTATGGGTGGAACAGTGCTTGAAATGAGCAAAGATAGCCTATAATTAGGAATATTCTGTATGCAAAGCAAAATGGGATTGTGACGCAAAAAAGGTTTGGGAGTGGAGAAAAAAGTGGAGTAGGTAGATATAGGACATTTTAAAGGTTGGTGAAAAGTGGGAAGAAGAATGCTAGGTGTATATGAAGCAGTTTGATTAACTGCAGAAAGACTTTGGAGTGAGGAAGAGAGACTGTTGCATGGCTGTCTAGTTAGGAGCCTAAATAAGCAGCTAGGTAGAGGTGATATGAGAGAAAAGAACAGATGACAAGGTTTGATGGAAGAGGAAAGAAACTGAGGAATGTGACTGTCTTAATAAAGGTATAAGTGGGTATATGTACAGGGCTTTAGAAGAGAAAGAAGGAACAAAGGCTATGAACATTTGAAGCATAGATGAGAGAAAGGAGACTCAAGATGGGATGACAGTAAGTTTTGGGTAGCAATATGGAGATTAGTCGAGAGAGGAGTATGTGGAGATGAGTGATGTGAATCAGTGACTTCTTCATAGGTGGTAGAGAGTGCCAGTCTAGGTAGGAATGGAAGATATGTGGTTTGATGACAAATGTTGGAGATGTGGACAGGAAGGAACCAACCAACTGCACATGTGCTTATTCTGTAATGGAACTCAGAAAAAGGTCATAGGGAGTGTGGCCAAGATGCCAAGGAGTTAGCTGCACTTTCTTGATGCTCTGTCTGAAATTATTTTTTTCTGACAGGATTTTGTTATTTTAACTCAACAAACATTGAAGAATTTTTCCACAACTACTTATCTTGATATTGTGAACAACTTTATCAGAAGAAATCTTAATTTTTTTCAATTATTTACCAACATATTACCTGCCAGACGTTCTGTCACCAGTTACTGACTGAAACAGCTATGAGTCACTTGAAGACATTTCTACAAGACAGCACTATGAAAAAGGAACTTCAAACAATAATCACCAGCATTCAAGACCTTTCTATAAAGATGGATAATTTAGAGAAGATTATGGAAAATATGAAGAAAGAAAGCAAAAAACAAACTGATGATTTAAAGGAAATTATTACTACTCACTCTGACCAAATAGCAGCTATAGAATAATCAGTAAATGAAATAGATGGCAGGCAAATGGAAAATGACAACCAGATAAACTTTTTACTAAAACAAAATAACCAGTTACTAGAAAAGGTGGAAGACCTAAAGTGTAGATCCAGAAGAAACAGCATTAGGATCTATGGAGTACCAGAGAAAATGCAAGGAAATAGTTTGATTCTCTTCCTAAATGACTGGCTTCAAAAATACTAAACCTCCCTGAAGCTTTATCTTTCGGAATCAAGAGAGCCCACAGGTCAGTGTCATATTCATCTGCATCACAAAATTCAACAGCTGTGAGATCCATCATTGTAAAATTCCTATCTACACAAGACAAAAACTTAATACTAAGAGCTGCATGGTGAGGAAATCCAGTCCAAGTTGATGGGAAAAATATAAGATTTGACAATAATTACACTTCCACTGTGATCACAAAGAGAAAAGCATGTGTCCCACTTATTAAAGACTTAAAAAAGCCAACATTAAAACCCAGATAATGTTTCCAGTCAGAATCAAAATTAGCCTCTCAGATGGTCAAAAAATATTCAATTCTCTTGAAGAAGCATCAGCCTTTGTGTAGGAAAAGCAACTTACTTAAGAAAGTAGAAGAAATGGACCTTTCTTTGGCCAGTTTAAAAAGACAAGCTGCTAATGGTAAAATAACTACAGCTGACAAATCTAGTAAGAAGCTTAAAGGGAAATTGTATAAAAACCATCACTCTCAAAACTTATTAACGATACATCTGAAAACACAGGATCCAAATAGAATCATAAGGTACAAACATTCTACTTATTTAGCAAATATATATACTTAAGCCTGCTTTCTTCTATATTACCTTTCTCTATTTCTCAATACTGCTCTCTTTTTCTTACTTTCTTTTGTTTTTTATTCTTTTCCTTTTATTTTGCATAATAATATATACAGATGAAAGTACTTCAATATCAACAAACTTGTTTAAATATATACTTAAAAATAAGCTGCAGTAATATAAACACCTTACAGCAAAGATTTATTATGCAGGCTATGCATTACATCAATGGTAACGTAATATTGCTACCCAGCTCTTATTGATTCTTTTTTTCTCCTCTCTTTCCTATCCATTCACAATGTTCTATTAATCTTACAGACACAGTCAGAAAATGACAGTAGCCTTCAAACAGCAGCTTCACACACTATGCAAATAATTCACATTATTTCCATTTAAACTTATTACAATTAACACACTATACTCATCATATAAAGTTATAATATGATTTCTACACAAAGTATACATCTGCTGTGACCATACAAACATTCTACACAGATGTTTGGCTCTATAAATTAATATGAGATTGATAGCAGAAAGTTTTTATTTAATATGTAAATAGTACTAATTTTATATAAAAAAGTATATTAAAGCTGAGGAAAGTAGAAGGGGAAAGAGGGCTTTACAATGTACAGATTTACTGTTCAAAAAGATGTATTTTAAGCATTTTACTGTATGATTTACTTAACTCTCTCTGCCTGTTTTTTTTTTTTTTTGCTCTACACGAGAGCCATACAACATTCTTGAGCACAATTTACTTGTTTAAATTACCTTCGTGCTGTATTTTGCCACCAAAAAATCCAAAAGTTTCAAAAGAACACTGTCTCAAGCCGAGAACACTTCCTGCTTGTTTGTAAACTGATTACATCACTGTAACAGCATGAATAGACATGCAGCATGACCTTTGACCTCTCAGCATGCTCAGATGATATCTGAGGAGAATAAGGAAGTTAATGCCATATGATTGCTGAGAAAAAAAGGACTATTAAGAAATGAAAGGATTTGCTTTAAGTAAGGGCTAAATGCTGCACATTGTTATAGAAACTTTTTTTAAATGGTAAATGATATTTTGACTTTGTTAAAATGCATATTATGTGTTTTAATTACTTGTAACAATGCAGATATTTAAACAAGCTTTTAACAGAAGTTCACAGATAGGTTTGCAGAAAGGCTTCTATGTGTTCAGTTAATGAAAATATTTAGCATACAGAAAGATTTTTTTTTGTCTGTTTCTCTCCTTTTCTATTTATGATAATTATTGTGCTTTACTCAGTTTAACTGACTTATTTATATCCCTAGTTTGATGAAAGTAAGATATGTATGCTTTTAAAAGACCAAGGTTCTTATTTAACTGCAATCTGTAAAAAAAAGTACCAGCTCTCATAGATTTATAGAGAGAGTTGCTTACCAGTTTCTAGACACCTGTTTTGATATCTAGCTTTAATAACTAACCTTTTTGAATATAGCTTATTCTAAGATACATATGCACAGGTCAGTAATTATGAACTTTGGTATACATTTGTAGTTCATATGCATTGCTCTATCTAGGAATACATAGGTATAGCTCTATATGACTAACACACAACCACCCTTAAAATATGTACCTAGATATGTGAACTCTTTTCATTTTGTTGTGATCACCCTTGCACATGTATTGAGACATTTTTATTGCTGACAGCAATTTTGAAACCCGTTACATTATGTTTGCATAACAGTATATAGTGGTCTGAGGTATTAAAACCTACTTTGTCTGTGTATCTATAGCATTTGCTGTTCAAGTGTTGCATATTACTGTGTTGTCTGTGCCATTCATACATGTACATGTTTATAGTTGTCCCTAGCATAATATGTACAGAAGTCAGATATTAGTAATTTCTTCATTTGTTATTGCCAGGACTTGCAATACCTGTTCTTATTAATTTACAGGGAGAGCTACTTACTAGTTTTTGGATAGCTATTGTGCTCTCTAGATTAATTCTTAATAGCTTTAAAATTGTTGATAGTTCCATTTTTTTATTAACTCTATCTGGAAAACTTTATAGACTCATAGCTAAACATAAGCTAGCTAAAGGCATAACTATTTTCCTACTCCGGTAACAATACACTAGGTCTTTTGTTCAAAAATTACTCTCTGATTTGGTTGTACAAAGATAATTACTTCTAATATTCCTAATTATCACAAATAATGTATTAACTTTAATTTCACACACTGATATTTCACTACTCAAATTAGTAACACTTCTAAGGAGTAGCCTTTTATTTTTCGCACTTCTTATTACATTCTATACAGTTATTGTAATGGCAGTAGCACAGAGCGGATGTAGATTACTGTTCTTAGGATGGACAAAAGTGGTTTTAAGGAACTTCTCGTTAAACCAGGAATTAAATATTCCATGTTTAGACTTGTAAATAGTTTTAAATGTTTTACAGCTATACTCAGTGTTCATGTTATGTTCATAACAGAATCTTTACTATCTAACACAATCTATATGAGTGTTTCCATATAAATGTTTGTCCTTAAATGTAAATGGACTCAACAATCCTAAAAAGAGAGGAAGCTTAACCAAATATTTGAAAACTTAGAAAGTAGATATGGCATTCTTGCAAGAAACTCATATAATAGAAGGAGATTTGAAGAGGATGTCTTTTAATGGCTACTCTATACTTGCCGAATCTCATTTTCAGACCAAAAGAAAAGGCACCATGATATTGTGGAGGAAAGCACTATCAGTACCTAAAATAATCGACACATATTCAGACAAAAATGGCATGTTCTGCTTAGTTATTCTAGAAATAAATAAAAAACTAATCACATTAGCCAGTACTTATTGGATACCCGGTGTCGGTGCTGCAACAGCGAATAAATATCTTGACTTACTTGCAATCAAATCTAAGGGAGAAATAATATATGCAGGTGGTTTTAACTGTATTTTCTCCAGAAATGACACTACTAAATGTGATGTTTAAGTTATCTGCACCTTCTAAAAGATTGAACAACTTCATCAATAATTAGGTGGCACAGTGGTGCAGCAGTTAATGCTGTCACCTCACAGCAAGAGGTTATCCGGTTCGATTCTTGTCTGGGGTGCCTTCTGTGCGGAGTTTGCATGTTCTCCTTGCATTCACGTGGGTTTCCTCCCACATTCTAAAAACATGCTTCTGGAGCATTTCTCCCAGGACCTCCGCTGAAAACAGGATCTGTGAAACCTAGTCGGACTTTCTCAGTCAACAAATGTTAAATAAATAAATATAAGAGATATTTATGAAAAATAGAACCCAAATCCCTAAAATATACACATTACTCATACAGATTCGGTACACAAACTACCATCGATAAGGTATTGGTTACAGATTATTTATTCTCAAAAATTCAGGAAGTTTTCATTAGCTCCTGTCCAATGTCTGACCACAATGCTATTTTCTTTAAAATCCACATGAAATCTAGTATATTGGCAAAGAATACCAGCATACATTGTTAAGATAACTGGGTTTAAGGAATGGTTACTGAAAGAAATCAAAATATTTCTAGACATAAATGACAATGATAGTACTTCTAAAATTATTGTCTGGGATACACTGAAATCTTACATTTTTGGTAAAATCAAAACCTGGTACCTAAACAAACGAAAGGAATGGGATAGTACGTTATCGTGAATGCAATCAAAAATTGATGAACTAAAAAGAAATCTAAATAATAAAGACATAAACACAAATACAGAACTGAAACAATTAAACCTTGATTCCATGAAAATTCTTAATTACAAAGTGGCAATACATTTAGAAAGAATCAAATTACAGTCTTACTCTGTTAACCCAAAAAACATGCATAGATTAGTTGTGAAATCAAAAAACTTAACCAATGTTAAACATATAAGGGAAATTGCTGATGAAACTAAAAATGACACTAAAATTGTAACAGATTTAGAAGATATTCTTGAGACTTTTAGAAAACACCACAAAATAATAAATAACACAAATCCAAACATTAATAACAACGTCCCAAAAGATAACTTCTTAAATGAGAACATAGGCGACAGACTATCAATAGAACAGAATACCAAACTTCTCAAACCAATAACATTAAGTGAACTAAAAGAGAGGATTCAAAACCTTAAGAACAACAAAGCCCCAGTATTAGATGGATTAATAGGAAAAATGTATAAAGTACTCACAGACAATACATTAAAGATACTTTTACAAGCTTTTGAGAAATTCAGAAAAAAGACAAGCTCATTCCCTTCCTGGAAATATGCCATGATTTCCCCTATCCTAAAACAGGACAAAACCCCAAAATAGTAACTTTGTATCATCCCATTTCACTATTAAATGTGGACTATAACATTTTTACATCAATATTAGGTAACAGATCAAATCAACTGATGCCTAACATAACAGGAAATGATCAAACAGGCTTCATCCTAAATACAAGAGTACAAGACAATGTTATCAGGCTCCTTTCCTTAGTAGATCATGCTAACAGGAAAAAAATAACTATAAATTATAAGCCTAGACTTAAACAAGGCTTTTGACTGTATAAATTGGTCCTATTTATTTAAAGTATTAGAAGTATAAAACGTCTCCCCTGACTTTATCGATATAATTAACAGATTACATGTTAATATCATACATCAAAATTGGCGCTTTTTATCAGGTCCGCTCAACATCCTAAAAGGCACTAAACAAGGCTGCCCACTCTCCCCCTTATTATTTGCCCTATCAGTAGAACCTCTAGATAACTTTATAAAAGCAAATTCTAATATAAGGAGATTTTATGATAGTCCAAGCTGCATTTCTAAAATACAACTTTTTGCAGAAGATGTCATGCTAACAATTGGAAATATAGATTCCTCTATAGATCATATAACAAAATCCCTGCAAGTTTTTGAAGAGGTTTCATGCCTAAGCTTTAATCACACCAAAACAGAAACATTATTAATAAATAAAAAAGTAAACACTTTACTAAGAAAACACAACAATTTTAACTGAGCAAATGACACCATTAAGTACTTAGGAATATACATAAACTCAAACTGGAATAATACTTTAAAAACAAATTACAAATACCTATTATCCACAGTTAAGGAATTTTTAAATGTATGGAATAAAATGTATTTCACGACTGAAGAAAGACTGTCATTAATAAAAATGATCATATTACCCAAAATTTTGTTCTACTTCTAAACTTTAATTGCCTCCCCATCCAAAAAGTTAACAAAGCAACTAAATTCTATGTTAATACATTTCCTATGGTTTCCTCAAAAGCCAAGAATCAGCCATGCTTTGCACTACATAAGCTGGAAAGATGGGGGAATAGCATTCCCAAATTTAGAACTTTATGTGGAATTGACCATACTTGATGTGATGAGCCAATGGTTAAACTCCAAACATAGTTCTAATTGGAAAATCTCCATGTAAGTATCTTATTATCTAACATAGACACAAATATTGACAATAATATTTTCTCAGAAAATAAAAAAAAAAATCTTCCTTGTTGTCAAAGAACATTTCTACAATACTAATAGGAATAAAAAAATTCTCTTTTCACTAATTATATATTAAATAATTTTAAAAACGTAATAAACAAACATCATATGGCAAAAAGCTTAATATTTTTAATATTTCCCATAGCATACACGAAAACATGTCTGGACTCTTTCAATGTATCTAAAATAAAAGTAATGGAAGAAAATGGCTTAGTTTTCTGGCACCAGTTTCTCTGCAATAATAATATCCACAAACCGTGTTCTCTTATGGCCAGGTATAACATAAAGCACAACAACTGGGTGAACATACAAATATTTAGAAAATATATAGTTAATGAATTCAAAATATGTCATATCACCAGCACAACACCTTTACCTAAAATACTTTCTCTTCTTTGTGAAATAAACACTTTGCATGTTAATAATATTCTATCATTGTCAAGTATATATAAATCTTTAAGAACAAATATGCAAATCCCAGAGGACTCCTTATGGAATTTCACAGAGAGATAAACAAATCCATTTGTTCAGATAGTGATAAAGAATTAGTACTAAAATCAATTAGTAGCACAACATCATCCCTTCTTGGAAAATCTTCACTTGGAAATACATCCGTATAAGCTTTATTACCCCACATAAGATGGACCTGATATAAAAAAATAATCTTAATAAATGTTGGAGATGTGAGGAAATACTTTGTGCAAATTGGGTACACATGTTTCTTACATGTAAAATAGTAACTCCATTCTGGATAGAGTTCAGAAATTTCATAAAAGCATTGTGGTCAGACAAGTGTGAAGTATCAGACTCATTATTACTGTTCAATGCACAGATACCAACACATATCCCCAAAATATAGGTGCATCTTCTTTGGTCCTTGCTTGCAATTGCAAGAAAAATCATTATGTCAAATTGGAAGTGTAAAAAAATCCTATCATTTACAGATTTTTTACTATTAGCTAAACTTGTATGTAATAAGGAGTTGCAAACTATTTCAAAAAGAACTACTAAGATAACACATAAGAAATTAACTTGGTTGAAGCTTGAAAAAATACTAGATAAAATGTAATCATAACAATCACATTATATCTGTTATGGACATTGTAAATAGTTATTGTTCCATGTCATGATGTTTTTAAGACATATATTGTGCATATTTATATATTGTATTTCTTGTATTATATTATTTCATAAAAATCAATAAAAAATGTTAAAAAAAAAGAAAAAGATCATAGCAGGTATCTCAAGACACATTTCAGAAGAAAGCAGACTTCCAGGGGCGTTCTACCTCTATGAATGGGAAGTGAGAGTGATTATGGGAAAAAGGAGAAAGAATAGAAGTGCTGTTGGCTGAAGCAGGAGCTAAAAGTCTAGTGGCAAAGGGATGGAAACATAATGAGGGATTCACATGATGACGAAAGCAATTTAGTAAATAGTTTTGAAAAATCTGACTGAAATCAGATAGGATGCAGCAGTCTGAGGAAATTGCTTTGTGATGGCAGGTGGTAGAAGTCATGAGTCAATTTGTTGAGGAAGGGTGGGCCATTAAAAGTAAGAAAAGAGAAAAATAATGAAAAGGAGTAATCAAGTAGTGCAGCCAGAAGGCAGAGGTTGATGGAAAGTAGGCTATGAAGGAAAGAATTTCAAAACTTTCCAGGTGGCTCTGAAGGCTTTAATAGTAGCAAACAATGATAAAGTGATATATTTGTTGTTGCAGATTTGGATTATGTGAAATGTATGAAAAAAAAGGAAAAAAATAAAAAAAACATGATATGGAAAACATTTTATATGTCAGCATTATTCCACTCCTTAATGGCTGGCTGCCTGTGTTGGGGAACCAGGTTTGTGGCTGAGAAATAAGTGGTTAATGCTCTGATGCGAGATCACTGCTGTGAGTTCCCAGGATTTCGCTTTTAATGACAAAGATTGTGGCATGCCTGAGATTTCTCTTTTACCAGAGATATATTTAAATTGATGAACTTTTATATTGAAGCATTTCTTTTTGACATTTTTGGTACTTTCAACACTTTACAGGTCAGACCTTTTTGTTTTTCTTCTAAGAAATTCCTGCTTGTTTTTGAGACTCCCTGCTGCCAGATCAGGTCACCATTTTGCTTAAGGAAAAAGGGTGAAGCTGGTATAAACCGGTTATCACACTGGATTGTTGTTGGAGAAAAGTTATGCTTTATTGTCTTTTTTTTTTTTTTTTTTTTTTTTTTTTTTTTTTTTTTGTGAGATTAGTTGAGTTAGAGTCAGGATGGACAAGCAGGAAAAGCAGGATAAACACTACAGTATTAAAAATGGAAGAACTGTGGGCACAAGTTCCTTCTTCAAGATAACTATGTTCTCTGAATCAATTATTCAGGGGTTTTGCACCTGAGTGCAGTCTATAGTATTTGTCATACTTCTGATTCAAGGATTTTGAATTAAAGGAAGAAGAAGCAGCTGACACTCAAGTAGATTTTGCCCAAAAAGAGTTCCTCAGGTAAGTTAAAGACACAAATAAGGGAGAAGGGAAGTTTGCTGGAAGAGGGGTTTATAATGTCTCTTCCAGATAGTCCCCAAACCATCATAAGTTCACCAGACCAGTATTAAAACTATGCTTCATTCTGCTAGATCTGCATGATCCCAAGATAAAGACAGAAGGCTCTCTACTTCTGGAGTTTCTCATGCTGAGGTTTTTGTAATTTCTGATTTTACTCATAGGAACATATGTACAAGAGAGAGCTACTGCATTCCTCTGGTCTATGACCTAATACATGGAGTATGAAGGCACTGAGGCTGGCAGGGCTCCTGGATAGTACACTAAGTAAATGAAAATGTTTATGTACCATATGTAAAGAGACTACCTGAAATATCTGCTGCTGTTATGAAGGTCCCCAGTACAACATGGATGCCTGGCACATCCTTACTAGGGCAATGGCTGCTGCTGCTAACAATATTTGTTGTAGTGAACAGAGCAGGCATCACAATAGTGATCTGAAGAGGCACCATCATGAGCTATGCCAATGGAAAGAAGATCTCAGAGAATAAGTGCTTCTGTGATATACAACAAGTCTGCAAGACAGCCTGCATATCTCTCAGCTGTCCAGATTTTCACAGAATGCCTAGACTTCTGCCTCATATGTTTGGTATGTTTCTCATAAAATTGCAGTTTTATGGCAAATCATTGATAACTGAAGTCAGAAAATAATGGTAGATATCTGAGATTTAGACTTCATACACTTCAGAAAATACATGCTAAGTCAAAACCTGTTATTCTATTAACTATCTACGTAAGACCAATATTTAAAAACTGACCATATTTTTGGGCCTTTGTCCCCCATTATTTATGGCTTTGTCCAGATTTCTTGCTGAGGTCATTTCATGGAATATTGTGCATAGTTAATAGGACCCTTCCATGATATTGAATTAATTATGCTTGCATTTGCCACAGCTCCCAACTTTCCATATTTTGAAGAAACATTCACATTTTCAGGCCTGATTTAGCCCTGCACATGATGTAATAATTTTTGGAGGTATGTCCCTATTTTCAGACTTGATTTTCCCCTTCACACAATTTTCTGAATCACTCCTCATCATACACGATTTTTGAAGCTAACCACACTATGTGACCAACTTACTAGTCACACCAATAATTTAAGAAAAGATAACACGTCTTACATCTCCCTGTTTTGAAGCACAAATAAATAACCTTGTGTGGTAGAATTTTGCATTGCAATTAATTAAAGATTTTACACTGTCTATTTGATAATGTGCTTATATTTTCCATATTTTATTCACTCAGTTTTGCTTTTAAATGTGTTTCTGAGTAGTACCCACATTCCTAATGGAAAGTGGAAGAATTATATTCTATCTGGTATTCAAATTCCTTGCTAATTAGATGTCCAGATTTTGGGTTGGTTGTACGTGCTTTTCAAGGACCTTTGCCCCTATTTTCAATGTTTGCAGCTTGATTGGTATGGCTCCTAGGCAAACAAAGAACAATGGATTCCTGTTTCAGGGGAGGATGGAGCATCTCTCTAGGAACAAGGATTGGTATGATTACTGCCATCTCATAGATAAGTATGGCATATCAGGCAGCAGTATATTGCCCAGTGCTGTAACTGCCTACAGGTGAATATAACATCATATGTGACATCACTACATAATTGCTTGACACACTTTCTGTATATACTCTGACATTATATCCAATAAGTACACATGACATGTTCAAGGGACTCATGCAGCCCCTATTTTCAGATATTTGTTCAGGACAACTTGCTGGTACATTGTGCCAACTGCCGCATAATGACAGACATGCAGTAATGTTGGTACACTACAATGCTTTGGCTATACCACTAACCAGGATATCCTTTGGCATGCAGGATACAAATCTCATCATACCATTTATACATCAGCCTCACCAGATGCCCATGCTTATACCACTTCAAACTGGCTTACCCATGGGGTTTGTACAATACAGCAGATCTGTCCCATAGTACATATCAGCTTACATTATAGTAGTTGCCCACCATATGCTGACAGCTGCCTGTGATATTTGCACTGTCTTGTCTTCTGTTAGTATGAGATGTTGGCACTGTATGTCAGCTGGCCTGCATAGTTTGCATGTGTCCATGTACACAGATCCTTTATTTGTCCCTGTCCCCATAACATACTGACACTAACACACAAACACACACACACATACACACACACACACACACACACACACACACACACACACACACACACACACACACACACATATGCACACACACATATGCACACACACACATACTTCCTATGGCCTGTTTTAGCCAACAGCACCATATTAATAATAGTGCACCCCCCCAAAGCCAGTTGGTGCTGTGCTACTGCACTCATGTGCACACATCATCCAATAGAAGCATGTGACATTCTAAAACACCTAGTCATCATTTTGGCCTCTGGCATCATAGCATACTTAGCAGATGTTTAATTCACTTGTAAGTGCTTGTAAGGCTGATAGCCAAACAGAGACATGGCAGCAATTTTTTGTCTTCTCACTTTCTTTGTCTCCCTTCTTCTTTTGTATTTTTATTTGATGTTTTGTTTTTGTTTCACTTATTTCCATTTATGTTACTTGCCATTAACCATAGCATTTTTTGGTGTGGCAGCAGTCCCTGACCTATCATCATGCCCTGCTTTCTCCTGTAAGCTCACTATCTGCTTCCTGCCTTTAAATTGGGTAATGGAGGTCATGAAACAGGAGTGACCTGAGGGTGTTCTTGATGGCCTCTAACAGTAGATCACTAGAGGAGGATGTTGCAGCTCCCTCTAATGATACTGCCAGTAGACAACATTTTGTTACCCTATATGAAGTGAGGACAGAGTTTGTGGGGTAGCAGCTTGATGCCCACAATAGCTGCTTGGAAACCATCCTTCTACAAATAGCAAAGTTTCACTACTGGTTGACACTGCCTACTAGTGTGCCATCTGAGGCATGATTCAACAGGAAGGGCAGCCATTGTTTTAACAGATCTCTGCCTCAAACCTGCCTATGGAAGTCTGAAAAGGAGGTGGGACCCCAATCTCCAATCATGGTGTCCTCCTTCCTTGTGTGTCACCACCCTCCCCTGTTTGTAGTCTATTCCTTCCCTGCACCACTGCCGCCTTCTGTCTGTATGTGTATCTGTCTACTATCAACCTCCCTTTAGATCTGCACCTTCTGCACTCCCAAAATTTCCTTCAGTTTGTTCTCTTCTATACTCATCTGCTTGGCCTTCCTTTTTTCTGATTGCTTACACTCCCATTTCCTCCAAATTTAAATGTATATACTTAACAGGACCTTAATGAAACCAAGTATTGTGGCTCACATCATTCTCAAAGGATCTCAAAGCTGCAAGTGTAGATGCACTTACTCAAGTGCATGAAAAATACATACTACTGCTGCTGGAGACGTCCGACTCTCCACCTGTGACATACCTCTCTATTCAGTGGCACTGCCATTAGCACGAGAAAATTACTTAATATGTTAATATTGAAGGTGTTAATGTCTCTTTTTTAATTGATAATGACCTTTGAGCTACACTACACAACATGACATCATTGTGGTAGACCTTGCATAGCGATGTTAGGATTTCTGAATCCCAGGGCTAGATTGTACAAGTCAGTAACACAGAAACTCTTGAGTGTTTCTCTCAGTTATTGGAGGTATAAAATTCAATGAGTTTGTCTCCTGCTAAACAAATAAAATACATTTAAATGTGTAAGTGCATACTACACTTCTTTTGGACAAAGTTGTTTATGGAGATTTCTATATAGTTTATCTTAGCCCAATAAAGTATAAAAAATGCATATATACGTGTTATGTGTTGGACATACTCTGATAATGACACTCTTAGCAAAGAGCTTGCATTTTCTTGTCTGCTAGCTGAATTCTAAGACAACGCTGATGAATTTTGCAAGGTTCTTGAGTCAGAGTTCAATAATTCTGAAGTATATGATCTTGTTTGTTGCTCCATATCCACCTACTAGACCAAAGAAGAATAAACATATTGTGTCTCTCCTTACTCTGGCACAGAAGTTAACAAATAAAAACTGGAAATAACTCGGTCCTCTCTTACAAATCTTGGCTTTATTTAATTAACTGTATTTACAACACAGATTTAAAACTCCACATTAGAGAATTGATCTGCACCCCACTAGATCCCCCTTCCTAAGGTAAGTTTGAATTTTTATACTTGTCACTGGTGTTTATAATTGTCATGCCAGATTTCTACATTAATGAAATAGCTGGTCCTCACTCTTTGATTTCCCATCTGTTTTCATTATTATTGATGGGATTTCAATTTACCCCATGCATTCTTATCCATTTTGCGTTTTGTTACTGTACATATGTATCCATATAGGGCCAGATATAACAAACAACACACTATGAATATATTGAATAATGTATCCAGGGGTATGAGAGATGGAATGATATGCAACAACCCTTTTTTGATGATCCTCTTACACATCCTTAAAACAACCAGCAGCAGAAGTACTAGATTAAAAGAAACTAAATTTTGCTTGTGACATAAATAGGACAAGTTGAAAAGACAGATATGCTTCTCAGAGAATTCCCACACTCTAGAACAGGCTCCCCATCCATGTGAAGCAAAGTTCCTCCCTATCCATATTTAAGAGCAACTTTGAACCAATAGTGGGGCAATTGGAAAATTGTTGACACGAGTCAACTGCAAAGATGGGAAGGAAGCAAGCATGACAATTACAGTAACAAAAAAGAAATAAAAGCACACATGGCATGTCCAGCTAAGCAGCACTGAGTCTAGTTACATGAAGCAGCTGGTGGATATCAGGTACAGTATTATAAAGTATCATAGTAAGCTGACATGGCCAATGTGGAGAGGGCAGGGAGGCAGAAATGCCAGTTATGAATGACATAACATGTGCACGATGACACACACACACAACATGGGTATGCACGGATATAGTGGGTAACATGCCACAGGAAGCCCAGTGCTGACAACAGTAGTAGATAAATGCCAACAAAATGGCAACAGTCCAGGCAATCACACGGGGACAAGGCCACATATGATATGACATGGATATTGCCAAAAAAGGCAGACTGTAAAATGCTTATGTATATGTAATGAAACAGGTGTAAACATGGCACTGAAGAACAGATATTGAAAAAATAGGCAAAAATACAGAAGAGCATATCTCAAAACTTCTTTTTGTGGGAAGGGTAAGCTCTCTTGCAACCCATGTAGGTTGCAAGCCCCCCATACCCTTGAACTTACATATACCAACTCTGAAATCACCATACCTCAGAGAAAAGGGAATAGTTCGAGAAACGGCATCTCGTATTTAGTATATGTCACCCGTCCCTCTCTAGTATAGATGATGAACAGGCTGGGCAGTTTGTTTATATGCTTTATTACACAGAAACACATCAGGATGGATAGCAATATTACAAAATATAAACAAACTGATTAACTGACGGACTATACAGACATACCTGCTTACATCTCAACAGCTTACTACAAAATGGCAGTCAGGCCCGCACATGCTCAGTATTTATACACTTGTGCAAGATCCTAGAAAGCTTCTTAAAGCTGTACACACATGTTGATCTACATCCTCCTCTTAAACAAATTGCCCTCAATTAAATGACATTGGAATAAGGCATGCAATAATATAGACATTAGAAACAAATACAATGTTCAAGTCCAAGTTGGCATGTATCTGTAACATTGTCTAGAAATAAGACCTGATCTAGTAATATAGTAATCAGAACTGGGTTTAGCAAGAGAGACAGTCTTTGGTGAACAACTTGTATCAGGAAGTTTGGGATTCATCTCAGGATCAGGGATATTTACTGGAATGTCCTCTGGAACTAGAACGTTAGACAACTCACTGTGAGATAAGAAGTCTTTCTCACAGGCTAGATGCTGTGGTACAGGCTCAGACACCAGCATCAAATGTCTCCGATTCTGCCTAAACTCTACTCCTTGTGATTCCACAATGTACGATCTCAGCTCTGGACAAATACTCTTAATGACTCCAATCTGATCATAACCTTTGCAAGTTGGCATTCTCACTGTCTTTCCTTCATGTAATGGGTTGAGCGGTTTGCTGGACTTGTAATAAGACTTCTGGGATAGGCGTTTCTTTAACAGATGTGCTTTCATTGATCTGTTATTCTTAGCACTTGGAACCAATAAACTACTGCTGACTGGTAATGTAATTCTGGTTTGTCTCGACAGAAGTCTCTGGGCAGGTGAACCAAGATGTTTATCACAAGGAAATTTTCTGAGATTCAAGAGATTTAGGAAAAACATCACTATTGTCTCATTTTGACTTCTCTAGTAACTGTTTCACACTCTGAAATTCACGTTCGCCCAAACCATTTAACGGTGGGTACTCAGTACAACTTGTAATGTGGATAAAGTCCCACTCTTTGGCCAATATTTTAATAATATTCTTGATGTGTAGGGTATTTGTATGATATGTTAATGTACATCTATATTTCTGAGTATTTGGGGTTGGGGTATTCCTGTTTGGTAATGGATTAAAAAATATAGGTCTAGCTGTATCTGTGTGTTTGTTACTTCTTCTTCTTCTTTGATTCTACTTTCAGTTGCTCTTCTATAACCCCTATCTCTGAATTCTTCTACTGTAGAATTTAACTGTTCGTTCATAGTGCTATCTTTGGTGTTTAAACTTGCTATCATAGTAAACTGGTTTTGTACAATATTTTGATAAATGTGTGGGGGTTGCATGCTTCACCTGTGTAAGTAGTTATTTGTTCTTACTGACTTTCTATGCATAGAGGCATCAATCTTTAACAATTCAACTTTAGACAATGCTACATCAAGAAAACTGATGTCACTGGAAGAAAATGCACTTTTAAATTTTAGAAAGTCAGTGGTTTCAGTGATGTATTTCTTGAAGTCCTTTAATTTATTTTCATTACCATGCCACACAATAAATAAATCACCCAAAAACCTTTTATAAAAAATAATTTTATGTCTATAAGTATTGGAGTCATTAAGTACTTTCTTGATTTCCTACTGGAACATCACTAAGTTGGCAGAGATGTTGGCAACTGGAGTTCCCATTGTCACACCTGTTATCTAATGGTATGTTTTCTCTTGAAACATGAAGATATCGTTAGTGGGTACCATTTCAAGCAGTTCACAACTCACTTGAATTTGAGTTTGGGTAAAGTCCAATTGCTGATGTAGAAAATCATAGATTTGTTTTATTCCATATGTATTTATAATGACTGTAAATAATGAGTCCACATCTAAGGTGGCAAAGTAAAGGTTTTGCAGATGTTTACTATGGACCATTCAGTAGGTGCTCTTATAAATGCAGTAGAGTCTTTAATTAAAGTATGATTAGCTGAGAAAGGTTATTTGAGTTCATGATCTACAAATTTCAAGATGGGTTCCATTACACAGCCACAAGAAGAAACTGTGGATCTGAGTGGTGAACAGGTAGTTGATTCATGCATTTTTGGGATGCCATATATAAATGGAATCCTGGCATCCTGCATACTTTCTTTTGTGAGTAACTGTTGTAATTATGTCAATGTTGAATTGTTTTTTGTTTATATATATATATATATATATATATATATATATATATATATATATGAATCTTCAAACTTCAAATGGCTAAGACCATAAGATCGAAGTTTTGAAACTTTGAAAATGTAATAAAAGAATAAAATAAAAAAAAAATGTTTAGATTTTTGCAGGGGGGGGCAACCCCCCCTGCACAACCCCACACCCCTTGCTAAATAAATATATCAAAACCAAGATCACACTACAGTGAGGAAAACAGTAAATTTCCCATTCTGCACTGCACATCGAACTCCATTCAAAACATTCAAAGTTTCAATACTTTGATCTTAATGGTGTCCTCCATTTGAAGTTCAAAGTTTTGAAACTTTGAGCTTCTGAAGGGGATCTATATATATATATATATATATATATATATATATATATATATATATATAAAATTAACCGCACTCAAAAAAATTGAACGAAGAGAAGAAATTTTAACTAAGAAATGAACTTCGTGACAATAAAAGCATTCAATAAAATAGTAAATAACACCAACAACTCTTGTAGAACTTTAGCGCTTTCGTCTTATTTATTATCAAGACTTCTTCATGAAACATGTCTTTCTGAAGAAGTCTTGATAATAAATAAGACGAAAGCGCTAAAGTTCTACAAGAGTTGTTGGTGTTATTTACTATTTTATTGAATGCTTTTATTGTCACGAAGTTCATTTCTTAGTATATATATATATATATATATATATATATATATATATATATGTAACTTTGTTGATGCACACTTGGCAGTGGACAGTAAAGGAATGTGCAAGCAGTAATGTCGGAAGTATAATTTCAGTGTCTTGCCATGGCTTTATCAATGTGGGATGTAGGTGTCACTACATAGGCATGGCAGATGTATATCTAGCATACCCATCTGTAGAAAAGTAGCTGCTATGTGCCCTGACAAGCCACATTCACAGTATGTACCAACCTGTGTTTGACCACCGTTTTTTGCAATGTCATAGGTTCCCTTATCTGGCATAACAGGTTTGTTCCACCCCAATAAGGTTTCTGTAGTATAGCACATGGATAAACATGGACAAGTACACATGTAGTCACATGTACCAAACACAGCAATATCAAAAGCACATCACTGGCCAAATTACATGCATGTAGAATTTGTGACAGTACATGAGCTGCATGCTACACAAATCCATGACATGCATCACACATAGAGAGAGATAAACTCAGTATGTACTGCAAATTGGATATTATAGCATTTGACTTCAGATATATCTACAGCACTCTGTCTCATAACTACCTACAGTTGTTCCAGCCCCCTCAAGCAAAAAGTTAAAAAAATATTCCACAATGCATAGGCGTCCTTATATACATACAACTACTGCTGCTCAGTCTGCATAGGAGTTGTGGAGGGGTAGTCCATGGGAATGTGGGAATGCTCTGGTCATTATAAATACATTACATATGATCTACTACTGCCAGTGTTGAAGGTCAGAAACCCCTCTACACCCCACATTGCAGAATTACACCTTTATTTCCCAGATGTCTACGTGGTATAAGGTGTCTGATACCACACTGTGATGGGGTCAGTGGGAGGGTTTGCATTCTAGATGACTTACACAGTATACTATGTGTTTTGACAGACAACGCAACAACACCAGGTATCATACACCAGAGAGACAGCACAGACACAGGTTAATGTCATAAATGGACATCCTTTAGCAGTATTTCCCACAGAACTTAGCAATTACTGTCATTACAGAGCATAACATATGTGTGCATATGCCACACATTTCAACAGTGTGGGTTAAGTAGCACATGTTATTCAATATTCTAGTGGGAACACTCTTTCCACAGAGCTGTTCCTGAAACATGGTCTGTTCATAACAGTTATCCATTGCCCACAACAGAGTTATCACATAACAAAGAAAAGCTACATGTGTGTCTCAAGAGAACATCGGCAATATACAAATAATGTGATATCCTGGGGTGAATATCTGTCTAAGTGAAAAAAGTAATTGACCTACCAGCATAGACAGCAGGTGTATATCACACAGTTCTACAGTCCCTGTTGCTTATCATATGTTCTGACATGCCTAAACATTATGGGAAAAATGTATGGCTCACAGATAGACATGGAAGTGGCATACAACCCTAATGGAGTGGTAGTGAGAGATGTACCCACTCTCTGCTGTTCCACCTTCAACATGGGTAAAGAAAATAATCTAGCTGTACCAAAACTGGCACCAGTCAGCCTAATATGTGACAATGGGATGTAATGGTACATTGGAACATAGTCACATAAGTTATCAATTGCTGAAAAGTGTAATCTACAACACAAGAGACATTCAAAGACCTGTGGCTTGTCACCATCACTACATAATCCAGAAGCACTGCTGTTACAGTACACATGCAAAAGGAATATATTCAGTGTGGCATACACAAGCAAGCATAGCTGTATGCATATCTATGTTATAAAGATGCCATATGGACTGCCAGAGTGCTGTGTGTCTACCAAGGTCATGTGACGTGTATGTACAACACCACTTCACATCATGCTGCAGTAATATGAGATGCGTGACTGGGCATTTCAGAAAATGACCAAAGTCTATATTTATGCACAGCATTCTGGCAATAACACGTTCGTACTATTGTAATACACCTGCATCTACATCCATACTGCAGTATATCTGAAGACACACACACACATACACACACACACACACAAACACACACACACACACACACACACACACACACACACACACACACACACACACACACACACACACACACACACACACACTCTGTTGTGATGTATACCTCTATATGCCTGCTCAGCTATTGCAGAACAGGTACATTTTCCCTATGAATGGACAACAAAAACATCCAGGCATGTGCTTTGACATGTGTGTGTTGGTTACTGCCTCTATGTACCTCCATGTTTCTATATGTACATGTGGGTGAATAGTTGTGGAAATTAAAATGGGTTAGCAAACCTAATTGCACTTGTAATGACAGTAAGATTAACAGCTATATAGCAGATGCTTGTGTATCTGCCTTTTCCTGTGTCTATCCCCTTCCTGCACCAAGTGGTTCTCCAGCTACGTCACAACCAGACAACAAGCAGTCAAATGGAATAAAGCCACTTCACCCTTCCTTAATACTACCACAGGTGTGCCCCAAGGTTCCATTTTAGGCCCCCTACTGTTCAACATATTCATTAATGACTTCTACCAAGCCATTCCAAACTCCAGCCTCATCCAATATGCTGATGATTCTACCATTATCTGCTCCTCCCCTTCTATCACCACTCTAAATAAGCTTAACCAACCACCTTCTCCTCTACTGAGCAGTGGATGCTAGACAACCATCTGGCTCTTAATGCAACCAAAACTAAACTTCTGTTATTCACTGCCTCCAAAACCTCCTCCCTTGATAAACACTCATTTATAATCACCAGCAAAAATAATACTCCCCTAGAAAAAAATCTCTGACACTAAACTACTAGGAGTACTCTTAGATGATCAACTAAAATTCGACAAACATTTACAAGTAAATATAAAAAAACCCACAAAAAACTTAGTATGCTATACTGTCATAATCGTTATATGTCTCCTTCCACTAGGCTCATACTAGCCAATACTTAACTCATCCCATCCCTCCTATATGGTGCATCAATCCTCATCAACCTGCAATTCTCCCTCAAAACAAAACTCTCATCTTGCTATAACAAGAAATCAAAATTTACAGCAGGTCACAGAGCCATTTCTCACCACTGTAATTCTCTTCACCAACTAAACTGGCTTGAGCTACCTAACCTCCTCACTTATACCCAACTCATCCAAGCACACAAACTCATTTACAACCCCTCTCTTTGTCCCGTCCTAGCCACTACCTTTGAAATGTATGAACCAGAATGACAAAGATCTAATTTCCAAAAACTAATTAAATTACACAAACCCACATGTCTAGCTGGGAATCACCTAATGTCCTTCTCTCTTGCACACCTCTGGAATTATCTACCATCTCCTATCCACATCACCAGCAGTCTCTCCTCATTTAAAACCTTGCTGCACTCACACCTAACTTCACAATGGAAGTGCTCCTGTTCCCATCCTACCTAATCCTTCTAACACCACTTCTTACCCTCCTAGAACTAAATACGCCCTCACTGCCTCCTATAATTCCACAGCTCTATTAAACTATTTGAGCAACTACTTAAGTTACCATATGCTGCTACTTTTGTAGAAAAAAAGTGTTTTTTATTGCTGTTTTTCAAACTATACTGATGTATTCTATCATTGTTAACCTTTTCCTCATTATATTTACTTTGTATTCCTATGAGATAATCTGTAATGTAATTGGACAATGTGTACTATGTATTTGTATTTTTCTGGAGCTTTTCTCCCCAGGACTCCATTGAAAATGGGCTCCTTGTGGCCCTATTGGGCTATCCAGGCAAACAAACTGCAAATAAATAAATAATAAATAAAATAACTCAGTAGTGAGTATCAAATATACTCTAAACATGTAAGCAAATGTGTAATTGACTTGTAGATGTCCTTTATAACAGTCATGCATAACAATTGCTATATTTTTCTACTGCATATTTCTTAGAAACATTATAATAACAACAGCCATCTGCTTAGAAAAACAATGGTGAGGGAGCCAACAGCCGATATAACAGTTAATCCTAGGTAGAACTATTACAAAGATCCAGCAGCTGTTTTAACAGCTAGGCACACCATAAACCAGTGCAGGGCTCCAACAGTTGTTATAACACCTAATTCAAGATAGAGCAAGTGCAAGCATCCAACAGCTAAGAACACAAAAAGCAGTGCAAGGCCTCCTACAGCTGATAATAGAGTCAAATACTGAAAGATCTGACAAACAACTGTCATAACAGCTTCTGTGAATTACTGACTGTTAACTATTACCCCAGTCTGTGCCTGAATTTGTAAACAGTGGAGTGCCTTCCAACAGGTGAACCTCGGGTTGTTGAGAATTTTATCTGCTTTGGTGATGACTACTTGTTAGTCTTAATTCAGAATGCAAGACATAAATCAGTAATCTTTTCATTTAAAACTGGCGGTGCTTCCCCTGAAAATACCTCTGTGTTTAGGGACTTCTCTAAAGCAATCCTTTCGTTGCTTCATGACCTAAATACATTGCATTGGAATCCTGTTCCAATGGAACTAAATGCTAAAGCTGCTGCCTATGCCCATGACTTCTATTCTTACTTAAACAGTTGTATTGATAAGGCAGACCCTGTCTGCTCCAAATTTAATGAGAAATTTAAAAACATCTCCTTATGGCAGAATAGCTGTATAAATCAACTGTATAAAAGAGAAATAACTTATTTACTGCTTATAAGAAGGCTCATTCTACTTACCTTAAGAGCACATTTGGACAGAGTAGTAAATAGCTTATGGGAACTATTAGGAAGCTCAAAGATATATCTGAACTTACAAAAGTAAATAAAACCAAAAATAACAAAGCAGCTGCCTTTTACTATGGCAAGAAGTTAAAAAACAGCACTCAACAACATTTGGAGCTAAAACACCATAGCACTGGATGTAACACAGCATAGTATCCAATTTATTGTAAGTAAGCACTTTCAAGGGTTCACCTCTTCATCAGACTTAGATAAAAATTACTTAAAACAGCCACATTAAATAGTATTCCAATTAACATTAATTACTTCAATTAAAAACAATTAAATTACTTAAAGCCATACTTAACATTTTTGTTTATCTAAGTCTGAAGAAGAGGTGAACCCTTGAAAGTGCTTACTTACAATAAACTGGATATTCTGCTGTGTTACATCCAGTGCTGTGGTGTTTTTCTCATTTGCTTCTTTTTGCTCTGGTTGTTTTATTGCCTGAGGCTATATTCTTTGTTTATAAATATTTGGAGCTAGTCTATAATAGTACTATCTGTAGATCAGAGTGTGTGATGTACCTTTAAGAAGCATTCTTAGCTGACAAACTTAGTGCAAATTTTACTCCACCCACAGTTATCACTATTGCACCGATTTTGCAGTCACAGCCATCCCTTTATTTATTATGGAACAAGTCTTGTAAGCCCTCACAAAAGCTAAGGCCATCACATCCATTCAGCCCAGATAACATATGAGGCTGTCTGAATATTAATACCAAATACTACCTATCTCAACCCCCTATTTGACCTCTATAATCTAAACCTCTTAATTGGTTATATTCCTAAAGCCTAAAAACAGCTTCTATAATGCCATTGCACAAGGGTAGTGAAACAACAGATCCTGGTAACTATAGCCTATTGATGTCACCATCCCCAGATGTAAAGCAGTGGAACACACTATCTCAGGCCTTATTAATCTGGACAATGAAAATCCTGTTAACCCTGGGCCCTCATCAATCTTGTATTGCCAAAAGAAGAACCTGTCTCTTCAACCTCATTAATGTTTTTGAAAAAAATCTTTAAAATTGTGCATAGTGATTATACGATATATATATATAGTGTATTTGACTTGAACAAGGCACCTGCCACCACTTCACATGCAGACATTATTGGCAAACTTGTAAATCTGAAAAAAATATCAGTGGCCTCAAAACTCTAATTTATGAGGCTAGACTGGCAACCTTCTCTTTAAAGTCAGTTTGTTACAGACAGCTCAGTAGAGATCTGGTCTTGTCTTCTGAACAATGAAAGATTCAACCCTTTTTCATCTTTTCCTTCACAGAAGAAGTGATTCTTCAAATATCAGGATAAATGAAATTAGCATGATTTCATATTCCAGCATAATCCCAATCTCTGGAACCAAATTCCATTGCATGTCAAACAATATAGCACCCTTGTCACTTTCAAGGTAAAGCTAAATAATTTAATGGGCAGCCTCAGATTTCTCCCCAGTCTATGTTTTGTTGCCCTCCTTAAGGCCGGACAGAATATTTGAAAATGGGTGATTAGCTAGGTATGGAATTGACTGCAAACTGACTGCCTAATACTTGCATATGAATCTATGAAGCTATGAACACACACACACACACACACACACACACACACACACACACACACACACACACAGCACACATGTGACACTGCCGATGATACGGATACCACAGTTCCACTGACAGTGACCTTAACACCATATGTAGTCATGGACCATTGGAGCTGTGTCCTTCTTTGTGTAAATCCACAGAAGACTTCTCACTAGGCATTATACTTTCATGCTGAAGAATGTTCGTGTTTCAGACATCATTTACAGTAGTCATGCATATCCATCGCAATATACAGACAATATGAAGGTGGCATGGCACTTTCTCAGTACAACTACACATGCTACAGATCACTAAGTCCATAATATGTGAAAGACAGAGAGTTGCGAGCGCACACACACACACACACACACACACACACACACACACACACACACACACACACACACACACACACACACACACACACACACACACACACACACACACACACACACACACACACACACACACACACACACACACACACACACACACACAATCACACACATATATATATATACACACACACACACACACACACACACACACACACACACACACACACAAACACACACACACAGTGGCCATGGTACAGGCTCTGATATTTTTATCGCATGGTTACCATGATGCCACAGACATGAAACTTGCTACCATCACTCCTGGACTATCTGTGCCACAACTGGTACAGATATTGTAATATGGGAGTGAATGATAACTATGCAATACACATAAACATGTGGCCATCCATATGGTTACATCAGACACATACTATCAGTAGTAGTGTGATTACCTTCAATTTTCTACACAGTTCTGCAAACAAAATACCCATGAAGTATAAGGTGTTTTCCAGCCCTTACATATTCTGCTTGCACTGAACTATTTTTCTGTACTGTTCAGAAGAGATCTTCTCCAGGGATTTACATGGTCAATCAACACGCAATGCTTTCATACATATGCTACTGATAGTGCTACAATTATGTATTTTTTGTGCACAGTTCTGTGTTACTCTTTTTCTGCTGGGCTGTGCTCAGTTTCAGCATATAGACATGTTTATTTTGCCTCGTATCTGTACCTTATTTTAGGCAAAATAAACATCTGTACCTTATTTGTAAAGCCGCAGTGGTGCAGCGGTTAGTGTTGTCGCCTCACAGCAAGAGGCTCTCCCGTTCGATTCTCGGCCGGAATGCCTCCTGTGTGGTGTCTGCATGTCCTCCCCACGGTTGAGTAACGTTAAAGACATGTAGGTAGGTGCAAGAGTGAATGGGCGTGCCTTCATTGAAGGCTGGGCATCGGGCTGGTAACTCAGCACCATAAAATACACTGCCAATCATGAGTGGACCGGAGTACCACTGTGGTGACCCCTAACCGGGAAAAGCCAAAATACTTTATCTGTACCTTATTTGACTGTTGTTAAGTTCTACTTTAGAAAGTGTTGGTTTCCAGTCCAGTGGCAGTAATTATGTGCTTGAAATTGCTTAAAAAACCTAAGAGGTATTGTCCTGTAATTGACCAGAAGGATATTTAAATTTATTAATTTTTTTTTGCTTGTATAAAGTCATCATGCTTAAACAATGTTTGATTCATTTCCGCAGCTTCACAATGCTTGACAAACACAACACTGAAATACTGTGCCATCAACTTCATGTGCCTGATAAGTAATATTTGCTGGTTTGCATTTGATTTTCTGCATGGTTAAATGTTTACCTGCTATTTCTGTTGAGTTTCTGAATATTGAAGTGCTTATTTTTTACTTTTGTCTGCAATTTATTTTGGATATTTTTGCAAAATGGTTTAGAAAGCTTTGTTTTTCATAATAGTGGCAGTAGAGGGGAATCAAGTAATTATGTGCTTGAAATGTTGATGTTGTTGTTGTTGTTGTTGTATCTTTCGGCTTTTCCCAGTTAGAGGTCGCCACAGTGGAACTCCGGTCCGCTAATGATTGGCAATAGATTTTTACGTACTGAGTTGCCAGCCCTAACGTACAACCTTCAATGAAGGATATGCCCTTTCACGCATGTCTCCACACAGAAGACGATTTAGCTGAGAATCGAACAGGACAACATCTTACTGTGAGGAGACAACGCTACCGCAGCACCACCACCGCAGCATAAGAACCTAAAAGAATGCTGTTTCCTGATGGGCAGGTGGTCGTTTGAATTTTCTTTCATTTTTTTTTTTTTTTTTTGCTTGTAAAAGTTCTTTGCATTTTACTTTCACCTAGAATGATGGTACTAGATGAACAAAAGATGACTGACTTTGAAAACTGGTTTACTTTCTGGCATACCTCTCAACCTCTTAGAGCAAGAAATCTGCACAAAGGCTAAAATAATGGTGGGAAAAAGGCCCAAATAGGGACTAATTTCAAATATTGCTGTTATTAAACTTAAACATTTATTAGAATAACAGGATTTGTGTTAGCATGCATTTTCTTAAGATTATGAAATCTGAAAGTCAAATGTATGTCATTATTTAGTAATTTAAATCCTCAATGATTTGCTAGAAAACCACAAATTGTATGTAGAATAGGCCAAAAATATTAGGAAAAGATCTGAACAGTTGAGAGGTATGGCTTCTGGTGTCATTGAAAGGGTTACAATATATACCTGCCTGAGAGGACATGGTACACAGTACATACTGTGTTGAAAGGGATGGCCTGCACTTGTCCCCCAAGGTTTTAATATATTAGCAAAACACATTCCAGCCTCATAATGCCTTTTTAGGCAAAGTCAGTTTTCAAAAGCTTCCAACATAACAAAGCCAAATGAAAATGACACAAAGGTATTGCTTCTCAATGCTAGGAGCCTTATTAAAAAATATACTCCATACAGGCACTTCTGACCCTAGAATGCAAAATCACTGGGACTTCATTCAAGAATATTGAAGGCACCCCCATCAGTGCAAGGTTTCAACACATACCACACATTCAGACTCTGCACTAGATGAAGGAACTAAAGCCAGGTCTCTATATTTCTAAAGCAAAATTTCACCTCTGGATAATGACATGGAACTACTCCATATCCAATTTATCATTAAGAAATCCACATACCATATAATAGCTAACTAAAGGACTCTCTCTCTCTCTCTCTCTCTCTCTGTGTCTCTCTCTGTCTCTCTCTCTCTCTCTCTCTCTGACTAGTTTAGAAATCTTAAGCATCTAGCCAAACACCATTCTCCTAGGGGACTTCAATTGGGAAATCTTATACATCTACAAATATTTATGCCCAGACATTTCTGGACTTACGGACTTAATAAATATAATCTCACTGGCTAGATAGTCCAAACCCTGCTTGGAGAGACAAAATCCTGAACATGGTTCTCAACATTCTAGGACATTTCTGTTCCCTACCAGTTGTGACATCCTCCCTAGTCAAATCAAACTATAAATCAGTCATTCCCCATAAGATTGAAGCTTAAACATCCTCCAATAACTCAGTTGTCAGCGATTATGTTAAAACTAATCTACTAAAACTAAATGAATACCTGGCTAAACTCAACATTCTCTTCCTCTCTGATGACTCCTCTACAAATGTGAAATCCTTCACTGCCAAATTCTATGCACATGTAAATACCAGCATACACGCATCTGTCCCCCCCAAAGCATATACAATGCCAAATTTAAAAATAAACCCCTATGGTGGAACTCAAATATAAACAAGTTGTACAATAAAAGAAAAAAAAAACACTAATTGCACATAAAAATAATTGTAACCTTCCAAACATCAAAAACACTCTTTGCAAACCTAACAGTGAACTCCAGTCACTGGTCAAATCAATCAAGGCGTTAAACAAGATAATAATAGCCATCCAGTCAAAAGACAATCACAAAGCCTTCTTTAACTATGTTAGAAACATCAGAAATAATGCTAAAAACTGACTGCACAGAGCTAATAGTAAATTATATCACATACTCAAATTCTGATGATGTAGCCAATGTTTAACTCTAACTTCATTTCCCCCCTCCCCCATATTTCCTTATCAAATACTAGCATCTACCCCCTCAAAAAAATCTCACAGGAGTGAGTTCTCAAAGCACTATCCAAAGCCAAGAACATTCCTTCTATGGGACTTTATAACATATCAGGATGCCTACTAGTCAGCATGAAACAAGACTTTATATGCCACCTACAGAGGTTCTTCACTATCAACCTTCAATCAGGGTTTTTACTGGACAAGAGACTGGAGCTTTTCTCCTCGGGCCACCGCTGAAAATGGTCACTGTCCCAGTTGCACCATCCCGGTAAACAAATGCAAAATAAAATAAAAATAAATTAATAAATAAATAAAGAGGAGGACTGCAACAGTCAACCCCTGCACAAACGTGGGGTATGAACTAATTTGGGAAACTGTAGACCTGTAAACCTATATAGCCTCATTTGTAAGGAAAGGGTAATTAGAGAACTGATAAATAAGGACATAGGCAGCCTACAAACTGTCAGCCTGAACCAGTTCAATTTTGTCTGAGTCATATCCTGACAACTAAATCTGGTTGATGTTTTCAAAGAGTTACCAAAGCAATGAATGAGGGCAAATCTGCACACATATTATATGTAGACCTCGCAAAGGCTTTCAGCACCATTCCTCACTCAGACATACTTGGTAAGGGTGCATGTAAGTACCGATTAACTCATTGGATAGCACACTGGTTCACAAATATAACCCAGGAAGTTAGGCCGGGTGGATTTATCACCTCCAAAAGAATAGTTATTAGAGGTGCACCTCAAGGTTTGGATCTTGGGCCTCTTTTCTTTAGTGTGTACTTGTCAGAGGCCAAAGCTTTTGTTAAGGGCTTATTGCTGACCAAATTTACAGATGACTCTGACCTTGGTGCCATCATAAACTCTCCAGAAGATACTAAGATCCTTAAGGAAGTCCTTTCCTAGACAAATATCTGGTGTCAGAACCATGGCCTAAAACTAAACACCAAAAAATGTATAATTGTATATTTTTGCAGTTATAACACCTCTTGCAACTATCACATCGATAACACATCCCTGAAAAGACCCAGTAATGAGGGACCTGGGAACCCATGTAGACAATGAGCTGTCATTTAATCACCATGTATTTAATGTTGTCAGGAAGTCCTTTTCCATTGCCCAGCTTATTAGTAAGGTTACGGTATCCAGATCCAGGAAGTGATCGCTCCACTGAATACTGCAATCATCGGGCCAATCATTGAGTATAATGCCCTCTTCAGTATGTATGTGTCCAAACACCTGACACAATTCAAGTGACTGCAAATCTTTCTCACTAAGAAAAAAAATATGTAAGGGCCTAAATCTCAAAAGCTACATTAACCATTTCAAAGTCCTGTCCCTTTTTTCAGTATCTTACAGGCTACTGAGGGTGAACTTTGCCTTGCTTAGAGAGCCAAAACTGACCCCATGCTTGCAGATCTCCTACACATCCACAAGTCCAGGAGTGACAGAAGTACCTACTCAAGAGATCTCAATCTCTTCTCTAACTTAACTAGAGCATGCTTGAGATATCTATATCTATATATCAATATGTATATCTATCTGTCTATATATATATATATATATATATATATATATATATATATATATATATATATATATATATATATATATATATCTGTCTTGCAAAGAATACCACTTCTCTGGAACGATTTTCCTCTACATGTGAAGCAAAGTGTGTCCTTTACTCTATTCAAGTGTAATCTCGATGACTGGATGGGAACCCACAATTTCACCAGAGGATTGGCACTATTGTCCCTTATGGACAGGGATAACATGTAAATGTTTGCCACTCCCTGGGTTATTCATACTTATTTTACAAATGTCAATGGGTTAATTATACATAAAATCTTAAAATACAAGGGCTAGAAAATTATTTGGGGATGCATGGCAAGGCTTCTGAAGTCCTCAAAGATCATTAGCTTGGTAAGTACTTCTAAACCTAAAGGCCCATAATGGGTAAGGTGTATTCTAGTCTTTAATATTATATTATTTAATAACTTAGTCTTCTACTACTTACTATCTGTAAGTGCATCTGCAATTTCTATAACAGCTGCATGTATGCAATGCAATGTTTATTACTAGGTCATTGAAGGTGCTATGGTACACATCCTACTATTTGTTTAATTTAAAACTCCAGCAGATTCTGTTGGATTTCTGCCAACCACTAGTCCAATCTGGGCCACATCTGTCTGTGCAGATCTTTGTATGGGTCTCTCATTTGGTCGGCTGACTGATAGCTGCTTATCCTGCAATGCAGGTTTTATGCTACGTCTTCTAAGATATTGAGCATGGGGAAGGTTCTTCTAGGATTGATGCATCTGGCTTCATGTCTAGGACCAGGATCTCCCACTCAGTTTCGCTGAGTATACATGTTTAACCCTATATTGTAGTAGTTACCACATCAGTACAGAATACTATACATGTTATCTAATCACAGTCGAAAGCAGAATAATTTCAGACTACAAGTTGTGAATTTTATGTACTCCATGTATAGGCATTTGTGTGACCACCATGTGATGATCCTGCATCACTCTCAGGCAACTGCTTACTTCTACTAAGATCAGGCTTTGTTGTACCTAAACACACATAGAGATGCCTTGATTCCTAAGATATGTTTATTGGCATCTGGCTTTGTGAACACAGTGGTAGCCTTGCAAAATCTGAGTGCTGTAAATGTTTGCTGTTTGCCAGTCCTGAATGGTAATAGGATTTGCTTCACTATGCTAGTAGCAATTGATGAGATTCTGCAACATTCCAAACTAATTACCATCACAAATGAAGACTGGCATAACAATCATATGTTGACTGATGGCATGCTTCCTTTTCCAACACTTTGGATATTTCTACCTGTGTGGGGTTAAGTAAAAAAGAAGGGGTGATTTATGGAGACTTGAGAAAGCAGCAGATGCATTTATATCTTGACATTTCTCTGTGGGTTCACCACAGGCAAAAGTGCATGAGCATCCATGTGAATTGGTGCTTTTATAATACTCAGTTTTTTACTGTCTACTTTTACCAACCCCTTACAGATTGAGGACTAGAGGTGTAAGCTGGTGTGTATGGACTCCCTGGACATTCACATCCACTTTAATGTATCTGCAGATATTTTAAGTATGTGTTTGTGTCACTGACTGCATTTATTTGCACATCTCTGTTTAAGTGCAGGACATATGCTATGGTACTAAGCATGTGCCCTAGGAATGTATTCCCCATTGGTTAATTAATGTGACTGACATGTACAGTTCTACCTGTTTCTACATATGTCACTAGTATGACATAAGTCAGATGCTCTGCCTGATACAAGTGCATATGATATTCACTTATCATTTGAGTTATGCTTATTTTTCCAAGTCCCACATTCTATATTTCATAGATTTATAGGTGGTTACTGGACTATTGATCTGAAGGTCTTTATAAACCTAGCCACATGTACCCAATATAATACTATAGAAACTCAATATAAAGGATTTTGCCTAAACCTGAGATCTTAGCAAAAACTGCCCCTGTCTAAGATAGTCATAGGTGTGCCTCCCACACCCCCCTAACTAAATATACCAAGTCCGAGATTGCACTACAGTGGGGTAAAGGGTAATGTCACAGCTCAGGCCAAGCAACTTTTTTCCCTGGGAAAAAAATCGCTGACCTGAGCCTTCGCTATTTTTGGATTTCGGTCTATATGTGTCGGCGAAACAGCATTTGCTCTAATGCCATTTCGCTGATCTAAGATAGACCCGGTTGAAAAGAGTACCTAATGGACTTGCTAAGTCATCTTTTAGACTATTTAAAATGCAACCTGGGATGCCATCTGGTCCCCCAGAGGTTGTGTCTTTGGCCTTGGAGAGAACATTAATGACTTTCTCTTTGGAGATGCAAGGTGGGGGAGATGTAGAGGGAATGCTTTGTGGAATGTTTGGAGGGGACAGGTGGGTGAAATTTTCACCAAGCCTACAGGCTAATAGGTTAGCTGTTTTCACAGGATCAGTGTGTGTGATGCTATCCACAGCTAGTTCAGCACAAGCCTGGGTCCTACCTTTTACGTTAAAGATATAGCTTAAGAATGCCTTATGGTTACCTTAGCTATGGTTGCTAATTTTTTCAAAGTGTTTTATTTGTTTGTTCAAGCAGAGGAGAATGTTCTTCCAGTGCTGGGACCTCTCTTTTTTATTCTTAAACAGCAACTTCTTCCTCTTGTTGTATAAGTTATTAATGCAAGATGTCCACCAGGGAGGCTTGTTTTTTCTTGAGGATCTTGTTTTGATCCTATCCGGTACAGCTGTGTCAATACATTTGTGTAAGTGCTTCTACAGGACATTTGTGTATAACTTAGTATAGTTGCCAATGCCATCTGTGGAACAGGAGCTTGGAAATTATTTATGCCATCCCTTAGGAGACTTTAATTAACTTTAGGGAAAATGTTTAGCCTAATTTCACATAAGAGGGTTCAGGTGTTATAGCTATTTGAAATGTGACTGATATGTGATCAGATTTAACCAGTAAGGATCCTATACTTATAGTGGTGCAATGGTCATCCATGTTGGTGAGGAGCAAGTCAAGAATATTTGAGCTCCTTGTGGGGTTGCACACTATTTGTTCCAGGGCATTAGTGTTAACAAAGTCCAGGAACCATGTGAGCATGTTGGTACTCATATGCTTTTCCCAGTCAATGGAGGGAAGTAGGTCCAAATAAGCAACACGAGTATCTTGGTTCATTGAAGGGGGCCTATAGCTACCAACGACTTGGGGGGGTGGCTTATCCACAGTTAGTTGAACTTGGAGTAACACCATGGAGGTTTCCTGTGTAACTAGTCCAGAGGTGTATTTATCTTTAATGAAGATAGATACTCTGCCTCCTTTGGTTCTCACATGTTCATTTTGCAGTCTTTAAGTGTGGAAGGCATTGTAACCTTGCAAGGCCAGGGTACTTTCTGTAGTCCTGAACCAAGTTTCTGTGACTGCACAAACATCAACATCTTCCAGGGAGAGGAGTGCTTCTAGAGAGTGCAGTTTCTGATTTAAACCTCCTAGCACTGAGCAGCATAACATTTAATTTATTTGAGAGTGATATTTTCATGTCAGAAATTTTGTTCTTGAGATCTTGCCTAAAAATGCACTATGGGAGAGGCAATTGCCTTAGCCAGTAATCGAAAGCCTAGAGGTGGCAGATGAAGACCATCACTGGCAAAGCAGCGTGGTCTGTTAACCATGTCATCCCAGGCTGAGAGGAACTGGATACCCTTAGAATGACACCAGAAGCTAAGCCAATTGTTGACGTAAATTATGTTTTATATTGTGGTATCGTCCTAGGTGAGGTTAAAATGCTGCTCAAGGCTAGGGTCATACCTGCCTGGGATACACATTTATAGAGCTCAGTCATGTCTCTCTTCATATAGTCCAGTGAGGTTCATCTCACTTTATTCACACCAACATGAACTATGATGGCATCATAATGGTACTTGTCATTGAGAAACCTGAGTGCATGTGTGATCTGATGGATCCTGGCACCCAATAGACAGCTGACTGTAACCTTCTCCATGTCCATCCTGGTGAGTGGGACATTTGCGTGTCTCACAATGGAGTCACTTATGACTAAAAAATTTGTTTTTGATGTGCTTTGCCTTAGGGGCTTATTTGTTGAGACACTGATGCTTGTGTTTTTATGTGTATTGAGTACTGTATGTGCTGTATTATCTGTAGCATGTTTGTGTTTGGAAGGTCTCTGGTGCTTAGGTAGGTTTCTGGTGAGTACCTCCGTGTATGATGGTTTATGTATTGACTGCATGGTTTGCGTAGGAGGTGTAGTATGTGAGCTGACAATCTGTTCAGTGTTACTGTTCTATTCATGAGAGAGCAAGAATTCCAGATTCTTAGTGTAGATGCATCTCTCACAAATTATACTTGGGTGATTAAGGAGTAGAGGTTTGTCAGTGTACATGTGGCAGTTACTACACTGCCTCAGGATACCTATGTCAATCAGGCTAGTAGGAGAAACGGAGACAGACTGATCATCCATAATGCTAGATTAAATCCTGTTTTCACAGTGGGGAGAGAAAATGGAGGGTGTGATATAACTAGGTGCTCTAAGTGGGGTATGTATTAATGAGGTGCTCTATAAAGGGTCTATACTAGTGGGGGTTCTCTAAATGGTATGAGACTATTTTAGATTTGGTGGTTTTGGGACTGTTTAAGGGGCAAATTTGCAGCTGAAGTGCTCTCTGAGCAGCTCAGTGCAATTTAAGGACTTCTTGGCCAGATCACAGGCCGCTACTAAGGGAAAATGTATCTACTGAAATTCTTGCGTCTATAACCACTAATGGTTACCCTCATTGAACAGCAGTATGTGATGGTGCATGGAGGTGTGCTATACATAAACAGATGGATACAGCAGAGCAGTGTCTGGTCACCTAACTCTGTGGAGCTGTGTTAAAACAAGCACAAATCTGTGCAAATGCGGGGCTTATACAGCAACAGTGAGCAAACTGAATTCAACAATTTAACCAATAAAAAAAAAGATCAAAACTGAGCCCTGTGCCAGTAACTTTCAAATGGATGATTCTTCTGCCACAAGGGTGCAGGGGGGCCACCTTCAACAAAAGATAGCCTGGTTTAGTGCTCTATTTAAAAAACAGAACTAGGTTCAGCATGTCTAAACCTAGTCTATGTTACAGCAGACAAAAAGTGCAACAAATCAGCAAGAACAACTTTAAAAACTGAGCAATATAGCAAAAATCCAGTTTTAAAGTGCAAAATACAGCACAAAATTGTACTTATAGTTTGCAGAATGTAATAGATTCTTTGGATTGCACAGATAAAAACACAGAACAGTGGTGGTCACCTAACTCTGTGGAGCTGTGTTAAAACAGTGAGCAAACTGAATTAAACAATTTAATCAATAAAAAATCTCAAAACTGAGCCCTGTGCCGGCACACTTCAATCAAATGAGACTTAACTGCACTCTTCTGCAACAAGGGTGCAGGTGGGTCTTCTGCAACAAAAGATAGCCTTGTTTAGTGCTCAGTTTAACAAACAGAACCAGATTCAGCAGGTCTTTCAAGCTGTATTCATGTGCATTATCCAGGGTGTTCCACATGGCCTGTTGTGTAGAATTACAGGTACACCATTGTGATATGATATACTGTGATGCATGCATTCAGACACTGTTCTGTTGTCATTGTAATATAACACTGGTGTCCAATGTATTATGCTGTTGGTTCCAAATCTGTACACCTACGTCTTGTAACATCTGTTCTTCTTTTTTTTTTTTTGTTACATCCTTCGTAAGTCATTTGTATGCAGTTACATAACTGACTTCAAGCCAAAAAGTGCATGGTTGGTATGTCTTTGCTTACTGTTATGCTTACTGTTATGCTGTATGCATACTGTTGTCCTTACTGTTGGATATGCACATTCATTCCAAAAGTTAATCCTTGTCAGACTATTTATTGACTGCTGTAATGCAATGTTCGTACACACTGCAAGTTTAAAGTTCATGGATGGATGGATCACATTCTGGTGGTTTACTATTGTTTATTCGAACGGAAAAACATTTTCCATTCAAATAAATGAATGATAATACTGAAACAAAACAAAACAAAAAAATAACTTACACAATGTCGAACCAAATGCTCAACGCATTTGACTCGACATTGTTGTCGAAACCATCACATGATAGCCATATAGGAGCTGATGTAAATCAATCTCCTATATAGCTATCACATTTTTTGCACCCCCACACCCCCCTACTTATATATTCTAACTCCCAGATTGCACTACAGTGGGGATGTGGATGAATTTCCACTCCCCACTGTACCACAACCTCAGTGCAGATAGTCGATTTCCACTTATGCGAATGCAGTTGTGCATTCGCATAAGTGAAGTCAACTATCTGGTGCAACAGTGCTTGTGCATTCAACATTCTGTTTTTTGGCACATTGCAGCCAATAGAATGTTGTTTGCACAAACAATAGTAAACCCATTCTAGTGGCTTTATGAAGATATGGCCCTTCATGTCAGGCTTGGTATTGAATTGGTTTCAGATATCTGACCCTTCAGTGGCAGCAGCAGGACAACTTACCCACCTGAGAAAACAAAGTGCTGCTGGAGGTCCTCTGTCAGAATGCTGGGGGATTGGTGGGATGTCATGTGGACAGACTCCATCTGCTTTGCCTATCAAATGATGCATCATGTCAGTGCCACAGGGTGCCATGGGAAGACCTTGTGGGCTTGTTAACAATGTGTAATTGACATGATAGACCATACTGCATGGTATCCTTGACAGAGAAAAACAGTTGAGGAAGGCCACTGATTGCAGATCTCCACCTCCCTCTTTGGCAAATACAGATCAATTTCTAGTGTCCCTCTGGAATCAAGCTGCACATTACCAGAGGGGCACTAAAGTTATAGAATCACAGTGTTCAGTTATGATATTATGGTTATGTTACATTCCATAGGTTAACCATCTCTGTAGTGTACTACTGGCACAGATATGCTGTCTGTATGTCACAGGTAAGGTGGCTGCACAGTCACCTCACCAAGCATCTGAGGACAATAGACCAAATGAACCTTATCCACTCCTATATCTCTATATACACCAGTTATAGTCATAGATTATAGGTTCATAGGTGTTTACTAGGCTAGGGACCACAAGAGCCTTTTTAAGCCTAGCCATGTATCCCAAATCTCTGACAAGTTCTGATACCCTTGTTAAGTGTAAGCATGGGCCTAGGAGATGAACCCTTTACAGGTTACCTGTTTGCATTAGAGACACAGGTGGCAAACCAGGGATGAATTTCTAGTTTCCCATCCAATTCTCTAAATTACACTTTAATTGGGTTAGGGAGGAACTCTGCTTCACATGGATGGGGAGTCTGTTCTATAGACGGGGTAGTCTTTGGGATACATACCTATCTCTCCAGCAGGTCCTATTTATATCACAGGCAAGGTTTAAGTCTTTAGAATGGGTAATTCTGGTACTGTTTGTTTTGTGAATATGCAGGAGGTTCATCAGAGTGGGGTCTGACAATGTCCTGTATGGCAGGCATAGATCTCACCTCAAAAGCCTGTAGGAGACAGAATACAGGGATAGGGCTTTGAGGCGGTCTGCACAGAACATATTACTTATGTCCTGTATTCTTTTAGTGAGGAGCCTCTGTGAACATTCCAATTGCTGGATATGCCTGGTTAGGTACATACCAAAGGGGGCACTGTACTCAATGATAGGTCTGATGAATGTCAAATACAGTGGAACAATGACTTCCTTGGGCTTAGATTCCATACCTTTGTTTATAAGTTGTACAGCACAGAATGATTATCCTGATCAACATTAATTTTCAGGACCTGCATGTACTGTGTTAACTGGAAACATCAGCATATACAT
Organism: Protopterus annectens; assembly: GCF_019279795.1. Classification (NCBI taxonomy): domain Eukaryota; kingdom Metazoa; phylum Chordata; order Ceratodontiformes; family Protopteridae; genus Protopterus; species Protopterus annectens. Next base: position 464,571,486 of record NC_056732.1, read on the forward strand.
GTGCCATGCTTTTCTGGCTGCATTCCATTTGCATGTGTCATACTGATATGACTGTTTGTACGTGGATTGGTTATATTTGCAATAATTTGCTTTTAATCCCTCTGTAGTTCCTACTGCAAATTGGGATGTCCTCCTCTCATTACCTATCCTGACATACGTTAAGATGTTGGTGACAGACTCAGCTGCTGTATGTATGATATCATGTGCAGAGGTTATGTACATACATCTGTATTTCTGTCTACCTATATATTTAAATCTTTATATAAACACCAGAAAAGTGCACAGAATTACAAAATAGTCCAATTCAGTGCATGGTAAAAACTTACACAAAAGACACCAAACTCCAGCAATCAAAGACAGTAATAAACTCACTATGTAAAAGAAACACATGTATTAAATTAAAACCAAACCAGTTTCTGAGCAAGACACACAGCTTCCTCAGTGGATTTTAACACCTAATGATCAAAATATCATGAACATTATTATATAGGTTCAATGTACTTACAAATGAGTGACATTGCATTAAAACTATAGTGAAGGCAAAATGCCTGTCTGCATCTGTTAAGCTAAAAGCCCCCACACACTGCTTTTTATTCTGATTATACATGTACACAGAAGACATCACATTAAAGCAATTTCAAAAAAAGAATGCTTATAAATAGCCTCCGTGTAAGTGTTATAACTCTTACATGGAGGCTGCAGTTAAACGGAGTGATGTCAGCATGCTGTGCATATTCATGAGAGCATGCTGAATCACACCTAACTCTAACACGGTCCATGTAAGACAGTAGGGGGCATGTCCGTAGGCTGAGCCCTGCAAGCGGACACGCCCCCAGAAGAGTAAAAGTGCCCAAAGTAAACACCCATGACAGAGTCCACGGAAATGTGAATAAACACAACACAACACATGCCCCCACAGACTATGAACAGAAAATATATAAATAAACATGTTATATATTTGTTTTAAATTGTAAAAATGTTTAACCGTGAGTGCGCTCGTTTGCGCTGGAGTGCCCATAGCGCAGCTACAGTTAGCAGTCAGTGGGAAAGCATATAAGAACTAAATATGCAAAATAAGCCAAGAAGCAATAGCGTAACGGTAGAGATGTTGGCTGAAAAGCAGGCATTCATGGTTCGAGACCCCACAACACCAATTTTTATTTTTAGCAAAATAAGCACGAAACAAGTCCCTGACAAATATGTATACATAAAATCACATTTTATGTAAAATGTAATGAAATAGCCCATTTATACTGAAGAAATGTGAGGTAACAAAACAATAAAAAATGCCAGATAGCTAAACTACATAGCTGAACTACAGTTTAACAGGGTGAGTGCATCTGCCCGTACGTGAGCAGTGGTTTAACTGGTGCAAAATGAGTGCCCGTAGCTGAGCAGTGGTTTAACATGCTGAATCTAAGTGCCCCTAGCTGAGCTGAGTGTAATATGCGTGCCGATAGCCAAATGAGGCTTTAACCAGCGTACCCCGTTTGCGCGGAGCTGAGCAACACGCAAACAAGCTAACCGACGGGCAACGTTGAGCAAGCCGTATCAAAACTACCTTTACACAGACATACCCCTCAGCATGTCTAGACAGTCATAAAAAATAAAAAGTAGTGGCCAGGTTCGAACCCAGGATACTATACACCATAGTCAAGGTACCAAACCACTAAGCCATGACAGCAGTACCTATAAACGCAATAATAGCTAATATATAGGAATGAATACAAACTGGAGCATGACAATGCAGGTTTACTGAAGTTGATACAATTCCAAAATGGCCAATCACAGATATGTGTGGGATAAACGGACTATATAAGCCCCATAGGTGGGAATACACAGCATAAATGATTGTAGAACTGAACTGCAGGCAGAATGACAGGAGTAGGAGAGGGTAGTTGCTTTTGAGCACAGAAGTGGGGCATTGAGGAGTCCAGTTACATGGTCTGGCTCCTAGTCCACAATCATGAGGCACAACTCATGCAGGGCCAGGTCCTCTGGGGAGCATACAGGGCTGAGGCGTGGGACCGGTTGGCTCATGATCTCACCAGTGCCACAGGGATTCCAAGGACTGGTGAGCAGGTCCATCACCACCATGCGGACATTAAGAGACGCAAGCAGGACCAACTGAACCTTTGGATCCAGGAGGCCCGGCAAATGCCCAACGCCCCACTACTGAGTAAGTTATATTTAATTATGTATGTAAGAAATTAAACTAGCTGATATGGAGATGTGTATTCCAATATTACTTCATTTATATTACAGCTGCAGGTGTCCGTTCTGCAAACCACAGAGCCTATGGTGATAGGCTGGTGCGGTTGCGCCACCAGGCAGGTCAGTAATCCACTACCAGTAACTGTAAAGAAATATAAAAGTATGACAGTCAGCAAAAGAGTGCAGTGTAGTCACTAAGGAATAAAATGTGCAAGTAACAGTGTGAAAGTGTCTGCAAGTATTGCTTGATTACAAAAGTGTGTTGCAGCCTGTAAGCCAAACAGAAAAATGAAAATGTCTGACATAAATTCTGAAATAAAAATGCCCCACCTCTAAGAAAATAGTACACAACCTGCAGCAAGCTGAAAAGTATAGCTGCAGAAGATGATGAAATAACATGTGTGAAATATATCCCTGTTGAAATACTGAAACATGACAGAAGTGAGACTGCTGGAAAGGATTGTAATAACTACAGGTAAAACATGTCAATAAAGCCTAGAAGTAAGTACCATCCTGAATAGTAAAATGAAAACAAGTGAGAGAGTGTGAGAAAGTGTCATGAATCCAGCAATACAGTAGTAATAACCCCTGAATAAAGTATACTGCAGTCAAGACAGAATGAAATGCATGTGAGAATCAAAACCAAACAGCGAAATCTGTTCAAAGTGTTGCTGCATCTGGAATGTGTATCCCAAAATCTGGATATGTTGCTCTCAGTCTGCAATATGCAGATAGTATGATTGTCTGATATACCAAACATCCACACTTGTCTACAGCTATATAAAGCAAATGTTGCAGGATGATGTAGCTGAACAAAGCTAGATATGAATGTGTATGAAGAACAATAAAATGTATATTGATGTTGCAGTAACAGTCCTATCACCAAGTTGACATAGTTATCATATAGGAAACTGTAGTTAGAACAGTAGTGTGTATATATATATCTGTAGCTATTAGAAATGTACAGCATATGTATTGGTATTTGAAGGTGTTAATATTATTTTCTTCACCCCACCCTATAACCACATATAACCCATTCCACGTGAAAATGGTATGTGCAATCACAATTAACACCCCTGGACGTTTGTCCTGTTGGGTCATATATATTTGCATGTCCGTTGATGCATCTGCCCTGTTCATACATCCAAACCTGATGGCCCGTTGCCATCAATTAACCCTGCATGTTGTTGGACAGTGTATTGCTGTTCAAATTATGCATGTGTTATGCACGCTGTTCAATGGTGTGAATATCTGGGTGTTTGGTTAATGGGAATACTAATGCATGCTGTTACAACTAATTGTGAATGGTATTATATGTCACTAACCCAAACTGTCATGACATAATGCAAAACATAGGATGACAGGGAAGGCGTGTTCCAGTGGACCTACCTCTCCTACCTCAGCTGGTGAGTGCACCTGGCACTAGTGCCGAGTCTGGACCCTCCTCCGGTGGCCCTGTGCCACCTGCAGGTGGAAGCGCTGCAGGGGATGGGGCTCACCCCCCCCCCTGCAAGTGTGGCTGGAGGAGAACCACCACTCACCCTCCGTAGCGTCCGGACTGTGGTACGTAGGGAGATCAGGGACTCTGTTCTTGAGCCCCTACGCCAGCTTGAGGCACAGGTGGCACAACTTACGGGCATGCCTGTTGCCTGGCCTACACAGCCCCCAGCACAGCCCCGTCCTGGGCAGTGAAGGAACAGTGGCAACTGCCCATGGTTGGGGATATCAGTTCCACTGTTGCCATCTGTGGGCTCATGGGCTCTGGATATCCAAACCTCCGTCCCCCTCAATTGTGTAACCCCCCCACACGTGTCATACACCGCCCCTGTATGCGTCTTGTTTGTCTTGTCTGTTGACCTACCCAACCTACCTCCCCAGCTATACCGACTTCCCTCACCTGACATACCACTCTCACCTGAAAAAAAAAAGGGCACTCTGTACCCACAAAAAAATTACGCCCCATACATAGCTGCCCATTCCGCACATATGTCTACCAGACATGGAAACTATCAATTACAATTGGCTGTACAACAAGTATTACTGTTGTCATTACACCTCTCAGGGCTGAAAGGTATCAAATGTCACACCAAATTACAAACATATGCACAGCTGTTGTTGATGAAGGAATGGGCAGTTATGGGCCTTACCTATATCCCTCCTGCAAAACCCAAGCTTGTTTCCCTACTGTCTTACCCTCTTTGTGACCCCTTTTTCACCACTTTCCTGTCTCCCCATTTTCATTTCTTTCAAAGAAAATAGCACGGGTGTGCGCAAGAGTAAGCACGTTTAAGCGGTTGTAAGCGGGTGTGCGCTTGTGTGCGTGGCGCTAAACGCCAGTGCACATGCGTGAGCTCCGCACAAACCAGCGCTAACCCGGTTACAACTGCTTAAAAGTGCCTTAGTCACTTTGATTGACAGGTCCTGTAGTCAGTTCAGAAGCAAAATAAAATCCCACTGGCTGTCCCGAACCCAGGAAACAGTAGTATGCATGACTTACCACTAAGCCATGACTCTTATACAAGAACATTGTGCTAAAATAAATATATCATGTAATAGTAGGAATGAATGTAAAGGGAATATAGGATGTGTAGTACACAAAGCATGTCATTTAGAAATACTGTCAAAACTAGTGGATTTCCATAATAGTAGTGTGTGAACAGAAACAGCCATGCTAGTTGGTAGCTAGTAGGTAATAATGTCACTGTAGCACCTTACAAGCCACACACATACTCACAGCAGGATAATCACTGCCCATACCCCACAACCTCTTAAAGGAACACATCCAGACCAAGTAATAAAATATGTGGAGCAAAGGCCCAAAACCAGGGACACATTACAAATAATGTTACAACAAACGCAGACAGTTCAGAGAGTAACAGGGTCTGCATTTTGTGGGATGTTTGGAAGGGTATGAAGTCTGAAACTTGAATGTTTGTCACTATATTCTGACTTGAGCCCAGAGTGATTTGCCAGAAAAAGCAGTGCATGAGATATTGACCAAAATATGAGGCAGAAATGTGGACAACCTGCAAATATTTGTACACATGAGAGGTCTGACACCACCATATTTGAATAGTTAAGAGCCTAGACATAGCAACAGTGAATGACTTACAGGGATGCCCCACAGACTCCATGTGAAATGTACAAACAGTAGGCAGAAAGGTATTACAACACATGCAATGGTAACTATGGAGTCCTGAAAGTATTCACCACTTGCATGGCAGAATAAGTGTAGTAATACATATGCTCATGCTAACCCACAGTCACAACTGCAGCATACCAGACAATTTAATGAGTGCAGCCCACTGATATGTACCATTCCATGAGGCAGATAACAGATGAACCTGAGAGTCTCTGGGGCCTGCTCAGCAGCATACTCAAATACCCTAATAGATGTCAAGGCCCACACCATGGCCAGACCACACTGCATGCTGTAACACCCTAGCAGATATAGCAAGCATTCCAAGGTGTGAATGTACATGGAAAATAGGAAAGCTACAGCAGCACACTACAGTCAGGACACCTAGCAGGCATACAAGTAGTGACTGTAAAGGGCAAATATTGAAGCCTTAGCAACAAAGTGCAAGCAAAAGTGAATGAAAAGCACACACACACACACACACATTAACAGTAGTAGTAGCTGTAGGTGTCAGTGTGCCTACACAGTTAGTACAGGAAACTGGAGAAATGAATGGAGGAATGTTAATCTACAACACAGCTGGAAATATGAGAGAGATACCAACCTTTACACTCACAGAACATTGTCCACAGCATACCAGCATGGTCCCTGCCCTTAAAATCTGAAAGGGCTATGCCTATCTCACATACCTTTTTATAGCACTGTTCTGAACTGCAATCAGTACACAACTAGCTGCATGCAATTAGCAAATGCTGGCTAACAATTGGTGCAGAGGCCATCACATGGGCATATGCAGATACCTACAAAAGTATGCTGTACTCCCAGTCCACACATGCAATACTTTCATTGCACCCTGAGGAGGACGTGAGAGACAGACAGACAGAGAGAGAGAGAGAGACAGAGACAGAGACAGAGAAAATTGAAATTAAGCAGACACAAACAAAACTGTTCAGCAACAGCCACCTGAAAGCTGACAACAGGGAAGTGGAGCAGCAGGACAGAAAGCCAGACGGCAACACAAGCAGCTGTGACAAACACAGGTAATGTAAAGTAATACTATAAAGGTCTACATACTGTGAACCCTCCATATGTGTCATTGGTCTGTATCCATATGTATATGAAGATGTGTAAAGAGTAGGGGACATACAGCAACTATCAGTGAAGGCTGTACATACATTTGTATGTGAGAGCATCTATGTGCACATATCAATGTAGGTTGACTGTAGGTTGTACTGCAATGTACAAAGTAGGTTTCACAGTTATGTATGTTTAGCAGTATGCTAGTGTGTGTATACAGTATGGTAGACAAACATGTTGATATACCTGTCTATCATATGGATACGTATGTATGTCAAAATATGTATGTATGTATGTATATATGTATATATATATATATATATATATATATATATATATATATATATATATATATATATATATATATATATATATATATATCTATATATATATATATATATATATATATATATATATATATATCATATGCATATATGTATACATACATAGAGAGAGATGTACGAATACATAGACAGATGTAGATAGATAGAATATGTACAAACATATATATGTAATGCACACATACAGATATAGATATATGTAGATACATATACATCGACAGACTGATCTGACTATCTACAGGTATGACTGTATATGACGACCTCAACACACCCTGTCCCACCCCCTCTGTCACTCGCACCCCCTCTGTGTCCCCCCCTCTCCCCATCTATAGCAATATATGTACATCAATATATATATATGTGTATATGTGTACAGACATATATATATATATGGACCTACCTGACTAGATCGAAACTTCATAACACCGACACGCACTTCACCGACAGCACATAATCGACAGTTCACAAACACGACACCACATACACTCAACACATCATAACAACAAACAAAACAAATCCCCTATCCAAAACTCACACACACAACACAAGCACACCAAAATCCTTACAAACCAACACTAACCCTTACATACACAACTATCTACAACCCTAACCGAAACCCTAACCCTAAGGTCCGTCACTATCGCACACTCACCTAACCCGGCCTAACCCTAACTCACTTAACCCGCCCTAACCCAAAATATATCACTACTGCACCCTTACCTAACCCGCGCCCTAACCCTAACTCACTTATCCCACCCCTACCCCTACAGACCAACATCGCACACTTACCTTACTCACACCCTTATCTAACCCGCGCCCTAACCCTAACTCACTTATCCCACCCCTACCCCTACAGACTGCCAACATCGCACACTTACCTTACTCGCACTCTTACCTAACCCGCGCCCTAACCCTAACTCACTTATCCCACCCCTACCCCTACAGACCGCCAACATCGCACACTTACCTTACTCGCACCCTTACCTAACCCGTGCCCTAACCCTATCTCACTTATCCCACCCCTACCCCTACAGACCGCCAACATCGCACACTTACCTTACTCGCACCCTAACGGCCGTCACTACCGCATACTTACACATCCTTTCCCCATCTCAGTGTTCTCAGCGTCGGTGTCTTCCTCCGTCGGTCTTCTGCCTTGTTGATCTTCTGGCGATTTGTCGGTGTTCTGACGTTTCGATCTACTCAGGTAGATCCATATATATATATATATATACATATAGATATATCTATATATATATATATATAGAGAGAGAGAGAGAGAGATGTATATAAATTCTGAGTGAGGCACATGTGTGCAGATGTATTGCAACAGGTGCCTGGTGACAAAGGCATGGAGTGAACACCAGTGTCAAAACCGGAGTACCATACCCCATTTCAAATCACCTACACCAGTAACCACCAGATATGTGATTGGCTGCCCACCACTGCATGTGTCAGGGGTGAACAGGGTCATAAATGTGTACAATAGTGGTCCCAATGATATTCACAGTGGCACACTATTCCTGGAATACCTGCACATGGTATGTGTCAGCAGACATGGTGTGTCAGCTATGGACATGTAGGTCGGTGTACCCTCCACACCACATAATGGATGCCATGGTATGGACCTCACATGACAGCTACAGATATGGAGAAGGACACAGTGACATGTACAACACTGTGACAATGCACTCAAACACATTACCAATGCACAGTGACTGACAACACCACAGAGTACACATATACTACCCACATAGAGGTTACCACTCCCGGATTTACATACGTAAGTCACACCCATGACAGATGTCCAACAACCATAGTAACACCTCACACCATCCACAACCTAAATGACTGCTGTGTGTCGTCCATGCCACTGCAATAGAGAGCACATGTGTAGGTAAAAGTTCCTACCCACAGATAAGACATACCCTGCAATAAACCACACAGTGTTAAGAAGCAAGACTCCCCATCAGTACATGTCACACATACCCCTGCTGAATCTTAGTCAGATAGGCAATATGCCATATGAGTCACCCTGTATAACTGTGTGACAGCAGCAGGTACCATCACACCACATGTGTCACAATGGTCAGGGTAGCAGAACAGTATGCTGCTGTAGTCCCAGGGGCAATAGCATATTGTATAGTATTGTATTGTAATGTAATGTATTGTGTTGTATTGTATTGGTATGTTGAGGTGCCTCCTTCGTGGAGTGGAACCACTGCTGCTGTGCGCCAGTGTACAGGTACATATCCTGTAGTCAGGCTAGTGTTACATAGCACTTCTATATGTGTGTTTAGCTCCTGTCAGAGTTTATGTAGCATGCAACTGGGGATACCATCAGGTCCCAGTCATGTTGTGTATTCTACTTTCATGAGGGCGTCTCTCACCTGGACATCTGTGATGACAGGGAGGTTACAGTCAGCTGGGATAACTATGTCTTATTTTGGGGGAGAGGACGGGGTGACACCTGCACTGAACCTGTCTGCCACAATGTTGCCAATATCTGTGGTGTCAGTGAAATATTTGTTGTTGTGTACTAACTATGGGCATAGAGGATGGATTCTGACCAGGTTGCTAACATAACTGAAGAAGGCCTTCTGGTTATCTGTAGTGTCCCTCTTGATTTCCCTCTCAAAGTTGCCCATGGATGTTTGTATGATGGAAAATAGATCCTTACTAGTGCTGCTCAGACATGCCCTCCCTTTATGGAATTATGCTCTGTCTTGCAGTAGCTTCCATCTTCTGTAATACAATCTGTCTATGGCTGGGGTCCACCAGACAGGATGCTGTCCCTTTGTGGAGAGTGTCTTGGTCATATATGGGATTGCATGATCCATTCATTCTCGGAGATGTCTGTAGAAAGCATTTGTGTAGGGGTCAGCATTGTGGGTTGTATCTGCCACTGGCCCAGTGGGCTGAAAGGATACCATGTCACTGTTACAAAGTGTAAAGTTTGCATCTGCAATGTTATTCACTATAGTCGTTTGTGCTGGTGGTGGAGGTGGGATATGTATATCCAGGGCAATTAGTGTGTGGTCAGCTCACAGTAGTTGATGATGTAGGCCATACAGTACCTAGATACAAACCCCAGAGTGAGGAGGTGCTCTTGACCTGAATCAGTGTTCTGACTGCTGGGGTTTGGTAGTATGTCGTATGGAGTGTGCCAGGTACTGTTGCACAGTTGCTGGCTGAGCACTGATACCTGGCCATTTACATGTGTATCCACCAATAGACAGACAGATGCTATATATGTGAGATATGTTGTATCATAACAGTTGAGTAGCATGTGTAGTATGTGTGCCAAATTCTGCTGACATATATTGCTGATATCAGGTTATTTTCTTTTTCAGGTACATGGCTCACCCACGGAATCCCATTTACTCCACAGCTGAGGATGAGGAGATACACCAGAGCCTGGTGCGGGATTATGCAATACTCTTTTCCCGCACCCGCCAGAATCAGCAGGAGAGGGCTGCACTGTGGCAAGACCTGGTCCGTCGGGTAAATGACACAGGCATGCATAATAGGACATATGAGCAGGTACGACATCACTGCAGTGATTTAATCAGAAATGTCCGTCAGCGTGCATCGGATATCGACAGGCAACAGGTCGCCACAGGTAGTGGGGTGGCTACAAATCCCCCACTCACCAGACTGGGGGGACTACTCATGAGTGTAGTGGCTCCAGTCCGCCAGCAACAACAACAGCAGCAGACATGCATTATGATGGAGGCTGGAGCCACGCAGCAGCAAGACAGTGAACGTGCAGGTAATCTGCCATATGTATAGTTGACTGTTGTGTACACTGGTAGTTAATGCATGTGTGAGGTGTGTCCTTGGTTTGTAGCTGTCACCACAGTATTTAATGTGCAAGTGTGATATCCTCAATATTAGCAGCTGACCTGTGAAAGGCGACTGTTGTACTACTGACCTGTATCATACTCAGTAACAATGGCACAGTTGTGCCCACTGACATTAGTTTCTTCACGTCTGCAGGTCCCTCCGGTGTAACAGCAATGCAGCCTATCCATGCTGGTGAGTGTGTATTAACAATACCTGTAATAGTCTTGATAGTAATAGTAATATTAGCCTCACTTAGTAGTGCTCTTTGTATGCATGTAGGTGTGTCTGTGTCTGTGTGTTGATATCACACATACTGAGCACTGTAGAATTGTGTGAAACTGTGTGCATGTGTATGTGTGCATGTGTGCACCTGTGCATGTGTGCATGTGTGCATGTGCGCATGTGTGCATGTGTGCACCTGTGCATGTGCGCATGTGCGCATGTGCGCATGTGTGCACCTGTGTATGTGTGCATGTGTGCATGTGTGCACCTGTGCATGTGTGAATGTGTGCATGTGTGCATGTGCGCATGTGTGCACCTGTGGATGTGTGTATGTGTGCATGTGGGCATGTGCGCATGTGTGCACCTGTGCATGTGGGCATGTGTGCACCTGTGCATGTGTGCATGTGTGCATGTGCGCATGTGCGTATGTGTGCATGTGTGCATGTGTGCATGTGCGCATGTGTGCACCTGTGCATGTGTGCATGTGCGCATGTGTGCATGTGTGCATGTGTGCATCACTGGTAATGTGTAGACATTGTAAACTGTGTTTTCTGTTTCCCTCCCACAGGTTCTGGTGCTGCTCTGGTGTCATGTAGCAGGGAACCTGAATCAGGTGCCATGGGTACTGATAATGATGACATCTGTGTAATGGCACAGGAAGGTATGCCAGGGTCCGCCATTGGTCAGCCGATTGACAGTACACAGCTGTCGACCTCATCAATGTGCACAGTTATCCTGCCAATACACCCTTTGTCACCAATGTCCCTAGGTGATGGACAGCATACAGTGGGCATTGACCAGGGTAATGTGGTATCTGTGGCACATGCCTCCCCACACAGCAGCCATGGGCATGGCCCAGAGATGGTACCACACAGACAGATGTCCAGGGGTTCTCGTGGGAGCATCCGTGGGCGTACTGCCCCTGTCAGACGTACCCACAGAGGTCTTACAACCTCAGCTATGTTTCGGGCTGTCATGTAGGCACAGTCACGTATGGAACGGTACACCAGACAGGGTCTGAGGGAGCTGACAGCATGTCGCACAGCCATGACTGACAGTATGCGTGACATTGCGGCTGCCATCCGTGATTTCACCAATGTCATAGACAGACGTTGTGGGGACATATTAGACCGGTTCCACAACTACATGTCCATGAGCCAGGGTGATGGTGGATGGTTGAGGCATCGACATGGCCGTATGCCAGCAACAGCAGCAGCTGGCAGTCATCATGGACGACAACAAGGCCGCAGCTGCCCCCGTAGTGCCAGCAGCAGCCCCAGCAATGCTGGGTCTGTGCTATCATCAGACCGCCCCAGGAGACCATGTGCACGTGGCTCTGGCCAGGCCTGACAGGGATCTGTGTCCAGTCAATGAACACCTGCTTCTGATGACAGTACCCAGTCTGGGTTGGTACCGGATATGGTCCGTAGCACCCCTGCAAGGCACAGGTACTGTGTCCGTGGCCAGAGACACTGATCTGTATGACCTGGCAGGTACAGTCTGTGGCTGTCCACAAACACCAGTATATGGCAGCCACGAGGTGGAACTGTGTGCATCCATACACACATGCGAATTGACAACACCTAGGGCTACCGCATACACGCACACACTGCATCAACATTGCCCCATCTTCTACTGCTGTCCCTCACCAACACACATACACATACATGTCAATCGGTGGTATCGGTGGTTGACTCGGGCATACCAAGTTCACACCCTGTGCATATGATGAAACTGTGCCACCTCCTGCAATCTGTAACAACTGTGCAGGTACAGGTTAACATGTTGCTGATGCACAGGGTGACCACATAGACGTGTAGTAATAGTATCATGTTGTTAACAGTACTGTGTGCTGAATTAATTGTGGGTATATCACAGCATGTCTGATGCAGTAAGGGTGCGATTGTCATGTACTGTTGTCTACACCCATGGTAAGTACCATAGTGTATCATCTGCACATGTTGGCATACTGGTGGTAATGATGTCAACAGAAGGCTACATACATAGGTAGCACAGGGGATAAGGTAATGAATGTTGTAATACGCAATGATGGACATATAAACTGCAAGTGGCATGTTGCCACACTGGACTCTGCAATGCAGATGTTTGAGGATGTTGATATGTGTGCAGTACTACACGACTGGTACAGGGCACACAGGAGCACCCTAGCACTGCAAGCTCACATCTCATACCATGCTAGACAGCCCCAACACACAAAACTAACTGTCACAGGAGGGAGAGTCCCCATATATGTTAGGGATACTGTGGTGGCAGGCCAGGTAGCATACATCCTACTAAGTATGGAACCACTGAGTGAAGGCTCAGTGTCTGTTATTTGACATGTGTATTACTGCAAGTATGAGCACATGGGTTTCCATCCAGTTATTGTACATCCTGACAGTACATGGTCTGTACACTTGTGTGCGCTGAGACTGGACCCTAGCCATCTGACCCGTGTATTTCCATGTACATGTGCATAGTGCCTGCATATTTGCAGTGTTACCTACTGGAAGTGGTACAGCTTGTTTGTTGTACAATGGACTACATGCAGCCCTGTTTACTGTAGCTTTGTTTGCATGCATGTTTGCTAGCAATTACCCTGGAATACTGATCCCACCTGCAATGCATAGTTATAGAGCTTCTGTGGACTCCTAGTGCCATCTGCATAGCTTACTATATGTATGTCCATGTCTCACTTGACAGAATGTCACTGTTTGTCCTGTTCACATGTATGTTGCCTGTGACACAGTGCATATGACTTACATGGCATGTGTCCACGTGAGCAGTCATATATGCTACTGCTAACTAATCACAGGCACTACACCTTCACATATTCATCTTCTGTTGAACCACCTGCTTTGCTAGGGACGGCCTGCACCTGTCACCCCTGGGCTTTCAGATATTGGCAAAGGCTCTTGCTACCCCCATAGTGCCTATGTTAGGCAAGGCTCAAATGACAAACCCACCTTCATAGGTATCACAAGGGATAAGAAACTAAGAGTAATGCTACCCAATGCCAGAAGTCTAAACCTCAAGATGCATGCACCTGAAACTCTCCTTGGCATGGAGAACATCGATATATGTGCAGTAACAGATGCCTGGTTCAGGGCTACTGAGAGCACACCAGCACTACCAGGTTTAACCTCATACCATGCTTTACAGCCCCAAAACTTGGAACGAACCACAAATGGAGTGGGAGTATTGATATTCATCAAAGATACCCACACCTCCAGGTTGGTGGCAAAGCACCAAGCATCAGAGACTATCCATGTGCAACTAACAATGGGTGAAACTGCCTTCCAGGTTATAGCCTGCTACAGACCACTCTCCCAAACCCAAGAACTGCACTTGGCCATCCTGTGAACAGTGGAAATATGAAGGTCTCTCCAAACACCATTATATTGGGCGACGTCACCTACCCAAACATGGACTGGGGGCATGACTCTAGCTCCAACACCCTAGGCCAAAGATTCCTAGAATATATGAGCTCAAATGCTATGGAACAACTTGTTACCACTCCCACAAGAAGGGGAAACATACTGGACCTGATCATCACCAACATGGGGACTCTATGCTCCAGACCAGAAGTGTATCCCTCACTGGTAAGATCGGACCATAAACTAATCTCACTGGATATTCACATCCCAGCCCCACCCCCTGCCCAGAACACCACAGTGAACAACTTCTCTAAAGCAAATTCACACTCCTCAAAACTGAGGTGGAAACCTTCAAAGCCCCTGGGCCTGTGGAAACTACAGACCAGACCGCAGATTCCTCTATAAATGCATTCTATGGACACCTTCAGGAATGCATGGATCATGTGATCCCGAATAAAACCAAGACCCAATCCTCCAAAGGCAGACGTCCTGTCTGCTGGACCCCAGCCATAAACAAACTACACAATAGAAGGAGGAAGCTACTAAATGATACAGCAAATTCACAAATAGGGAAGGCATCACTGATCAGTATTAGCAAATAACTACAGGCACTCATAAGATTGTCTAAAGCCAGCTTTGAGAGAAATTGCACAGGACACTAAGGATAATCACAAGGCTTTCTTTAGTTATGTTAGGAACCTGGGTGGTAATCCCCAGATATGCTCAGAGGTGGTCCAAAATGTCAATAGAAACACCAAACCCACAGACATTGCCAACATACTAGCTGACAGGTTCAGTGCACACTTCTCACCCCCCTCCACACTGAAAGGGCAAATATGTATCCCAGTAGAGTGCTGCCCCCCTGACATCTCAGATGCTCAGGTAAGAGCCGCCCTCTCCAAAGCAATACACACTGCATCAATGGGATGAGACAGTGTCCCGGGCTGTGTCCTACATGACCACCAAGACGTGCTACTACCAAACATAAACATACTTTTCAATCCCAGCCTTACTACAGGATATGTGTCCAAAGTGTGGCGTACAGCAACAGTGGTCCCTCTACAGAAAGGTGGTGCCTCAACGGATCCTGGACACTATCACCCCATAAGCCACACTAGCTTGGTCTGCAGAGCTATGGAAAGGATCATCATGGACCACATAAATATAGATATTGCGGACCTACAGACACTGGTTCATACCCAGTTTGGCTTTGTTAAGGGCAGATCCTGCCTCTCAAACCTGGTTGATTTCTTTGAAACAGTCACCAAGGCCATTGACGAGGGGAAGGTGGTTCACACAGCCTACCTGGACCTCGCAAAAGCCTTCAAAACAATACCCCACTCGGGCATTCTAGAGATGCTCACCAGCTTAAATATAAGCCCCTATGTCACTAGATGGATTGCACACTGGCTCAAGGACAGAACCTACATGGTTAGAATTGCTGGAGCCATGCCAGACTCCAAACCAGTTACGAGTTGTGTCCCACAAGGCTCAGTCCTGGGACCTCTCTTGTTTGGTATATATTTATCGGAGGTACAGGCCAACACAGAAGGACTGTGGCTGACCAAATATGCAGATGACTGCAAACTGGCCACCATAATCGACTCTCCAGCCGACACAAGCATCTTCCAAAGGGGCATCATAGAAACAGACAACTTGTGCCAGAGCCATGGCCTCCAGCTGAATGCAAAAGTGTGAATAGTCATCCCCTTTGGCAAAAACAAAGTGCCCACAAAGTACCACATAGGTGGTACTCCATTACATACAGAAGAAGTAATTAGGGACCTGGGGACCCAAGTTGATAGCAATCTCTCATTTGACAACCACGTGGCCAAAGAGGTTAGAAAGACATTGTATATAGCCCACCCCATCATGAAGGGATTCACATCTACATCAGGGGAGGACATTGTGCCTCTTTACTCATCCCTCATCAGGCCCATAATTGAGTACAATCCCTCTGTCGGGATGTACCTTACCAGACACCTGCAGCAACTGGAAAGACCCCACAAGTACCTCACCAAGAGGATCAAAGGGCTCAAACAGATGCCATATGCTGACCGGTTAAATAAACCCCAGCTCTACTCAGTGGCATACAGCCTGTTCAGAGGCGATCTGTGCCTAATGTATAACACCATGTCGAATTCGGAATTAATGGGCATGCTGCACCTGAAAATATCCAAATCCCATCGGGATACACGCTTGAGAGACCTGAGCCTCAGCACTGAAATAAATAGGACATGCTGGAGGGACAGATTCATAACCCAGAGGCTCACTTCACTCTGGAATAAAATCCCAGTCCAGGTTAGGCAGAGGCCCTCATTGACTCTCTTCAAGAGGAATCTTGATGAGTGGATGGGACATTGTAGGTTTACCCCGGGTATCACTTCTGTGTCACTGTTAGACAGAGGCACAGTATACTAACCTCAGAAAAGGACATGGCAAGATATATTTACAATGGATGGCGACAGCCAAACACATTCTGGCTAGGTTCTTAAATGCCCTAGGGCAGATTGCCTAGTATGATGCTGTGAACCTATGAACCTATGTACCTTGTTCCCCATTGGCCCCATGTGCTGTTAATCACCATGGCAATCACAATACTATGGTAGCACGTTCAAAGGTCAGTTCTCAGTCACCTCTATGCTACAGTTGTGGAATATGTGGGTCATGTGGCAATGTCACAGCTGCCACATGTACACAGTCAACCCTCTCCCCTACACATGGATGTACAACACATGTATGAGATGGAACCACATAGCCAAACTGGGGACTAAGCACTCTGAACCCAGTACTGGCATAACCTGTCAGGTGGCATGCAATACTACAGTGACTACAATACCAGTCTGATGTAGACCTACACTGACAGCAATACAAGCACGTGAACACACTGGGCCATTCGTGGAGCCTTAGAATAGCATCCTGCCTGAGCAGCACACATCTCTGCAGCTGGCACACAGGCATACGTTATGCCTGAACACATCACACATAACACATAGCACACAAATCCTGTGTGCCAGTCACAGCCTGTATGGCTAGACAACACACTTGCCACAGCTGTGTTAGCTACCTTTATTGTCCGGTACAGTATGGTCATGCTCACCAGGCTGGACAAGGTGAAGGTCACAGTGATATAAACAAGTTGATTTAACGCTAATGTTTGAAATGCGTTTTCGATTCGAAATCTTCTTCAGAATATCAAAGTCAAATGGCATTTAGCATGAAACAACATGGGGGAAAATGTTGTAGATTTCTGACATGAAAAAAACCCAAGCACTCTTTAATATGGCTTATCTAGAATTATCTAGATTCTAGATAAGCCATATTAAAGAGTGCTTGGGTTTTTTTCATGTCAGAAATCTACAACATTTTCCCCCATGTTGTTTCATGCTAAATGCCATTTGACTTTGATATTCTGAAGAAGATTTCGAATTGAAAACACATTTCAAACATTAGCGTTAAATCAACTTGTTTCATTGTCGAATAATAAAGAGTTCTTGGCGTTTCCAGTGGCTGAGCCTGATTTCCTTCAAGTGTATGTTTTTGCTTTTGAAGTCATTCTGTTTTACACTTGAATCCTTTGTGAGTACCCTACCTATGTTATGACACTTTAGATGGACGAATTAGCAGAGCACACTATTCGCATTACGGGGAGGTTTCCCTTCTCCTGCTATACTTATAGGGTGCTGACATCATCAGTGTCTGGAAAGGGGAATGTGCATCCTGTAGTGTGTTTTCCCAGTTGCCAAAAGGGACATTTTTCTCCCAAAGACTTGCACACACACCAACCCCACTCACACACACTGAGCATTTGTAGGATTCAAACCCCTACCTAACTATGTTAAGACACGTGAGACAGACACATTAGCGGAGCACGCTATTCGCATTACTGGGAGGTTTCCCTTCTCCTGCTATACGTATAGGGTGCTGACATCAGTGTTTGGAAAGGGGAATATGCATCCTATAGTGTGTTTTCCCAGTTGCCAAAAGGGACATTTCTTTCCCCCAAACTTGCACACACACCAACCCCACCCACACACTGAGCATTTGCAGGATTCAAACCCCTGCCTAACTATGTTATGACACTTAAGATGGATACATTAGCAGAGCGCGCTATTCACGTTACTGGGAGGATTTTCTTCTCCTGCTGTACTTATAGGGTGCTGACATCATCGGTGTTTAGAAAGGGGAATGTGCATCCTGTGGGGAGGCAGACGCCAAGCACACTCTGGCTAAGCTGTCATTCCCTAGGGCAAACAGCCTAGTGTTGACCTCTACACCCATATGTTTAATTGTCAAATGCACATTATTTGTTGCTGATAGATTGTTTGCACGTCTTTATTGCCATAGCATTCCCTGTTTGTATGAACAACTTGTGTATCTGTGGAAGATGTTTGCATATGGGAGGGATCCACTATATCACGTATGTCTCTGTAGTCATTTAACTGTGTGCACTGGGCAGATTGCTTTAATGTAATTGGTTCCTGGAATAACACGTAAAAATACCAGATATGTGTGGCCAACTGCTAAACTGAGATTTGGCCTAAGTGTGTAAGCATGCCCAGTTCAGCCTTCCCATGGCATGTTGTCTGACATATGTCTCATTTATCAAAGTGTGTGAGCATGCCCAGTGTGAGCATTCCATATGTCGAACTCTGCAGCCCACCACATTTGTGGATGAGTGTGAACTTCAACAAATATCTCCCGTTTATGGTCGTGTGTTGTGTGTCATGTTGTGTAGTTACTGTACAACTGCTTTGTGTGTGAACACAACAGGATTATACTGTGCCTGCAGGGTTTGCATGGGATACTTTGCATACAGTTGTCAACATCCTTTCACACTGACCTACCACTGTAGTACTGTATAGTGTACTGGTTCAGTACTTTGACTGTGGTGGACAGTATCCTGAGCTTTAGTCCTATCACTGCTTTACATTTCCATAGTGAGCACAACAGCCTGGTTAGGGGCCAGTTGTGCACATCTGATCATGTTGCATTATGTTCAGATATGAACTACTTAAACCAGGCTTGCCCAACATTGGTAGTGTATTCCACAACATAGGTGTACAATTGCAAACACTAGCGATGTGCCCTAGTCCATGTCTAATGCTAGTTGGAGAGTGTGTTTGTCCTTCGACACACATTGTAAGTGGAGTTTGCCATGACATATGTCATGGTTAGTATACTGTGCCTCTGTCTACCTGTGACATGACAGTGATACCCAGGATAAAGCTACCATCTCCCATCCACTCATCAAGATTCCTCTTGAGGAGAATCGATAAGTGACTCTATGGGTAGCCTGTACTGGGAGCTTACTCATGGGTGGGGGTGGCTTCTGTGTTATGGATCATGCAGTACAGCTTGTCCTATGTAAGTCAGTGCTGGGGTTCAGGTCTCTCATGTGCATAGCTCACTGCCATTCAGATTGTACAAGGTGCAGCATGTTTATTAATACCAGCTTGGACATGGCTTTATACATCAGGCACAGCTTGCCTCTGGGTGGGCAGTATGGCAGTGTGTGTAGCTGCAGTTTGTTTAATCAGGCAACATATGGCATCTGTGCAAGCTCTTTGATACTCCTGGTGAGGTACTGTTGGGGACTTTACAGTTGATGGAGGTGTCTGCTGAGGTACATCCCACAGGGGCTATTGTAGTTAATTGTAACGCTGATGAAGG
The DNA here is from genome assembly GCF_019279795.1 of Protopterus annectens. Lineage (NCBI taxonomy): Eukaryota > Metazoa > Chordata > Ceratodontiformes > Protopteridae > Protopterus > Protopterus annectens. Next base: position 464,591,375 of record NC_056732.1, read on the forward strand.
ATGACTGCAGAGCCACAATGACCTCCCCTTATCTAGATCTGACAACCTTCATGATTAGGTGGGTATATGGTATGTTTCTGTAAACAGTACAGCACGTTTGTCCAATGCAGGATATCTATCACCTTGTGTCCCCAGGTCTCTCATTACATGTTAAGTACGTAATGGGTTAACACCTATGTGGTAATTGGTGGGCACTTACTGTATATCCACGGGGGTTGACTATACACTTTTCTGCAATTAGCTTGCTGACATGGCTATGGCACCAGTTGTCTGTTTCTATGTGGCCCTTTTGTGGGATGCTTGTGTCAGCTGGTGGATCATATATGGTGATCAGTTTGTAGTCCTCTGCAAACATGTTCGGACACAGTCCTTCCATGTTGGCCTGTACCTATGAGACATATATACCAGATGAGGGAGATCCTAGGATCAAGCCTTGTGGGATGCCAGTTATATCTGGTTTGTAGTCTGACATGGCTGCAGCATGTCTGACCATGTCTGTTCTGTCCTTGGTCTGGTTTGCAACCCCTCTACTGACATAGGGGTTTATATTTAAGCTGGTGAGCATATCTATAATGAACACGTAGGGTATTGTATAGAAGCCTTTGCAAGGTCCAGCTACGCTGTGTGGACCACATTGCCCTCATCAATGACCTTAATGACTGTTTCAAACATGTTTAGGGGCAGGATCTCCACTTAAGAAAGCCACACTGGGTAGGGTCCAGTGTCAGTAGGTCCCCAATATCTTTATGTCTGCGGTACATGCTGATCCTTTCCATAGCTGTGCAGACCGAGCTTCTCAGGATTCTGGGGTGGTAGTTTTTAGTATCCATTTAGGCAACACCTTTGTTGAGAAGGACCACTGTTGTTGTACACTGCTCTTTGGGTACATATCCTGTGGTAAGGCTGACATTGAGCAGTAGTGTGATTTGACATTCCATTCGTCTTGGAGTCCATGTTGGATTCAGCCCAGGACACCATCTCATACCATTGCTGCTGTGTATTTTGCTTTATAGATGCTAGATGTTACCTCAGCATCTGCAATGTCAGGGGGCCAGCAGTCTGCTGGGATAGATATTTTGCATTCTGGGGGGGTTTGCACTGCACCTGTCAGGATGTATGTTGGCAATATGTGTGTGTGTTTGGTATGTTGTTTGTGATATTTGTGTGATTCAGAGCATATCTGTGAATTCCCAACATGATTCCTACCATCAGTTGTGAAAGCCTTGGGATTATCCTTAGTGTCCTGTACAATTTGTATCTTCAAAGGTTCATAGGTTCATACTAGGCTATCCACCCTAGGGCATTTGTTAGCCTAGCCAGAGTGTGTGTGGCTTTCGCCACCCCTTGCTATATGAATATTATGGCCATTTATGATTTGCTTTTCTGTGCCTCTGTCTGGACATGACACAGTGAAGACCCCCAGTGTAACTCTACGATCATCCATCCACTTGGCAAGATTCCTGTTGAAGAGTGTCAGTGAGGGGCTCTGCCTAACATGGAGTGGGATTCTGGTCCTGGGTGTGGGGAGCCTCTGGATTATGTATCTGTCCCTCCAGCACATCCTATTTCATTATTTGTTGAGGTTGACATCTCTCACTCTCACAGCTCCGATGGCTTTGAGTTTTCTGGGGTGGAGCATGTCCATTACTCCTGTGTTGGGCATGGCCTTGTACAACAGGCATGCAATGCCTCTGTGTAGGCAGTATGTGACTGCATTCAGCTGGGGTGTCTACAGCCAGGCAGCATATGACATATATTTGAGACCCTTTATCCTCTTGGTGAGGTACCTTTGAGGTCTTTCTAACTGCTGCAGGTGTCAGGTAAGGTACATCTCATATGAGGCATTGTACTAGATTATGGGTGTGATAAGAGAACAGTATAGGGGCACAATGACCTCTGTTGACGTAGATGTGAATCCTTTCATGATACGGTGTCCAATGTAGACAGTCTTCCTAGCCACATTGGCAATGTGAGTGACACATAACAGGTTACTGTCCACTTGTGTCCCTAGGTCCCTGATTACTCCTTCCATACATAATGGTTTACCACCTATGTGGTAATTTGTGGTACCTTGTTTGGTATTTGGTGGGACATTCATACTGTCCAGTGTCTTCAGCATGGCTGGGTGGGGTTCCTGTGTATGAGAGTGTGGTCTGTAGCATGCTACAGACTGTACAGCAGTCTTGCCTACAGTTAGTTGCACATGGGTGGACTCCAATGCTTTGTGCATTGTCAGTTACCTGGACATATGGGTGTCTGTGCTGACTATGGATATTCACCCTCCTTTTATGCTTTGTTCCAGGTTTTGGGGCCATAACGCATGATATGTGGTATAACCTGGTAGTGCTGGTGTGCTGTCAGGAGGCTTGCAGCAGGTTTCTGTCACTGCACAGACATCGATGTTCTCCATATTGGGGATGGCCTCGGGAGCATGCATATTGGGGTTTACACATCTGGCATTGGTCAGCATTACCCTTATGTTTTTTTCCACTTATGTTTTCTAGGGTGGTGGGTTAGTCTTTTCAGCCTTGCCTACGAAAGGCTCTATGGAGGTGGCAAAAGCATTATCCAATATCCAGACGTCCAGGAGTAACAGGTGCAAGCCATCCCAGGAACAGCTGCATGGCTTTTCAAGCATGACATCCCAAGCAGACAGACATTGGATCCCCTTGGAATGACACCAGTAAGTGTGCCACTTGCTATAACTGATCATTCCGTGTTTGTACTGTGGCATCATTCTTGGTAAGGGTAGGATGCTGCAAACAGTGAGTGTCATACCGGCCTGGACTACATAATCAGAGAGCTCATCTATGTCTCTTTTCATGTAGTCTAGGGAGGTACATCTCAGGTCATTCACACCAGCATGGACTATGACTGCATCATATTTCTACTTGCTTTGGGGTGACCTGCATACTTGTGTTATGTGGCGTATTGTGGCAGCCTACAGGCAGCTTACTGTACCCTTTCCCTTGTTCAGTCTGGTGTGCGGGACAGCAGTGTGTCTCACTATGGAGTCACCTATTACAACTGTATCAGGCATGCTGTTTCTCCTTCTGGCCTGTGACTGTTTGGCACACCAGCTTTGTATACTATGTGTTGCATGTGCTATGTTTGGAAGTTGTTTGATTGGGTGTCTGCTTTAGAGGCCTCTGTTGGTGTGCTGTGTTTGTAATGTGTGCCTCCGGGAATGTTTTTCTGTGTTTATGTCTTTGGTTTGCAGTTGTGATAGGTCTATGTGGGACTGTGTTTGTGGTGTGTGTGGTTACCTTCTCCTCCTGACTAGTTTTGGGAGTACTGAGTTGAGGGAGCTCAGCCTCCAGTTTGGATAGATGGTTGCATCTCTCACATATATTTGTATTTCTTGGGGGGAGTTGGGGGTTGTCTGTGTACTTGGGGCAGGTGTAACATTGCCTCAAGATTCATAGATTCAACTTGTTGCAGCTGGCCTTAGTGGATTGTATGTGTGGACATATTTCATAGTTTCATAGTTTCATAGTATAGTACTAAGCTATCTGCCCTGGGGCATTTGTAAGCCTAGCCATAATGATGTGGCTTTTGCCACACCATGAAATGGTACAAAAATTTACAGAATAAATCTAGAATACTGTGCCTCTGTCTAGTAATTGACACAATGAAGGTCCCCTTATATAATAGAATTAGTTTACTCTGCCCCTGTCTAGCAGTGACACAGATGTGACCCCTGGGGTAAACTTACGATCTCCCATCCACTCATCAAGATTTCTCTTGAAGAGAGTCATTGAGGGGCTCTGCCTAATATGAACTGGGATCCTGTTCCAAAGCATGGGAAGCCTCTGGGTTATGAATCTATCCCTCCAGCATGTCCTATTCATACTTGTGCCGAGGTTTAAGTCTTTAGCTCTCGTGGTCCTGATGGATTTGGATTTTTTGAGGTGGAGCATGTCCATCAGATCCTGATTGGACATGGCCTTGTACGTCAGGCAGAGATCACCTCTGAGCAGGCGGTATGCTACTGAATAGAGCTGAAGTTTCTTTAGTCTGGCAGAATAAGACATATGTTGGAGACCCTTGATCCTTTTGGTGAGGTACTTTTGTGGTCTCTCCAGCTGTTGCAAATGCCGGGTGAGGTACATACCAAATGGGGCATTGTACTCAATCATGGGTCTGATGAGGGAGGAATAAAGGGGTACAATGACATCCTTGGATCTGGATGTGAATCCCTTCATGATGAGGTGTGCAAGGTAGAATGTTTTCTAACCACTTTGGCAACGTGGGTGTCAAATGAGAGGTCACTGTCTACTTGGGTCCCTAGGTCTCTGATTACTTTTTCCATACTCAGTGGGTTGCTGTCTATGTGATAATTTGTGGGTACTTTGTTTTTTCCAAAAGGGATGACTATTCATTTTTTGGCATTTAGTTTAAGGCTGTGACTACGGCACCAGTTGTCCGTTTCAGTGAGGCCTTTTTGTAGGTTGTGTGTGTCTGCTGGTGTATCGACTATGGTGCCTAGTTTGCAGTCATCTGCAAACTTTGTCAGCCACAGCCCTCCCATGTTTGCTTTAACATCTGAGAAATAAATGCCGAACAAGAGGGGTCCCAGGACAGATGCCTGTGGGACACCACTTGTGACTGGCTTTGAGTCTGACATTGCTCCAGTGATTTTAACTTTATGGGTTCTGTCCTTTAGCCAGTTTGCAACCCATCTAGTGACATAAGGGTTTACTTTTAAGCTGTTTAGCTTATCTATGATGCCTGAGTGGGGTATTGTGTCAAAGGCCTTAGTCAAGTCCAGGTATGCTATATGGACTGCTTTGCCCTCATCAATGGCTCTAGTGACTGTTTCGAAAAAGTCAACCAGGTTTAAAAGGCAGGATTTGCCCTTTACAAAGCCGAACTGGGTGGGTTCAAGTGTCTGTAGGTCCCCTATGTCTCTCTTTATGAGTTCCATAATGATTCTTTCCATAGCTTTGCAGACCAGGCTAGTTAAGCTTATGGGGCGGTAGTTTCCAGGGTCTGTAGAGGCACCCCCCTTATGGAGTGGGACCACTGTTGCTGTACGCCAGTGTTCAGGTACATATCCCGAAGTAAGGCTAGGTTAAATAGCATTTTTATGTGTGTGTTTAGCTCCTCTTGGAGTTCACGTAACACGCACCCCGGGATACCGTCAGGACCCATTGATGCTGTGTTTTTTGCTTTGTTTAGGGCGGTTCTCACTTGGACATCTGAGATGACAGGGAGATTACATTCAGCTGGGATAAGTATTTCTTCTTTTGGGGGTGAAGGAGGGGAGAAATTTGCACTGAACCTGTCAGCCAGAATGTTAGCAATATCTGTGGGTTCAGTGTATTTTTTGTTGTTGTGAACCAACTCTGAGCATATCTGAGGGTTTCTGCCCAGGTTTCTAACATAGCTGAAGAAGGCTTTGTGGTTATCTTTACTGTCCTTAGTGATTTTTCTCTCAAAGTTTGCCTTGGATGTTTTTATGAGAGAACGTAGTTTTCTGCTAATGTTGATCAGAGATCTCTTCCCTTCATGAGATTTCGCTCTGACGTGCAGTAGCTTCCTTCTTTTGTTATACAATTTGTTTATGGCTGAGGTCCACCAGACAGGACGCTTACATTTGGTGGAGAGGGACTTGGATTTGTTTGGGATTGCATGATCCATGCATTCTTGGAGATGTCCATAGAAAGCATTAGTGAATGATTCGGCATTGTGGGATGTGGTATCCACTGGCACAGTGGGCTTAAAGGATACCATCTCAGTCCTAGGAAGAGTGAAGTCTGCTTTTGAGAAGTTTTTCACTGTGGTCTTTTGTGCTGGGGGTGGAGGTGGGGTATGTATATCCAGGGTGATTAGTTTGTGGTCAGATCTCACTAGTGAGGGGTATACTTCTGGTGTGGAGCATTTTGTCCCCATGTTTGTGATGATCAGGTCTAGTATATTATCTCCCCTAGTGGGAGAGGTGACTTGTTGTTCCAGTGCATTTGAATTTATGAATTCCAGGAACCTTTGGGCTAGGGTATTAGGGCTAGAATAATGTACCCAATCTATGTTTGGGTAGTTGAAGTCTCCCAGTATGATGGTATTTTGTGATACATTCATATCCTCCAATGTCTTCAGGAAGGCTGAGTGGGGTTCTTGAGATTGGGAGGGTGGTCTGTAACATGCTACCAGTTGTATAGCAGTTTTGCCTATGGTTAGTTGCACCTGTATGGTCTCTGATGCTTCATGTGTTGCTACTAACCTGGAGGTGTGGGTGTCCTTTATGAATATGGACACTCCCCCTCCCTTTGTGGTTTGACCCGGGTTTGGGGGCCGAAAAGCATGATAAGAGGTATAGTCTGGTAGCACTGGGGTGCTCTCAGGAGCCTTGAACCAGGTTTCAGTTACTGCACAGACGTCAATGTTCTCCATGCTGAGAAGTGCATCAAGTGCCTGCATCTTGAGATTTTGACTTCTGGCATTGAGCAGCATTACCCTTAGTTTTTTTCCATTTTTGTTTTCTAAGGAGGTGGGTTTGTCTTTTGAGCCTTGCCTAAAAAAGGCACTATGGGGGTGGCAAGAGCCTTAGCCAATATCCGGAAGCCCAGTGGTGACAGGTGTAAGCCATCCCTTGTGAAGCAGCATGGCTTGTCCAACATATCATCCCAGGCAGACAGACATTGGATCCCCTTAGAATGACACCAGTACTTGAGCCAATTGTTAAAGATGATCATCTTGTCTTTGTATTGTGGTATCATTCTTGGTGAGGGCAAGATGCTGCTCAGGGTCAGGGTCATACCAGCCTGGGCTACATAATCGGAGAGCTCCTCTATGTCTCTTTTCATGTAGTCCAGGGAGGTACGTCTCAGGTCATTCACACCAGCATGGACAATGACGGAGTCATATTTGTACTTGCTTTGGAGTGACCTGAGTGCGTGTGTTATGTGGCGGATCCTAGCTCCCAATAGACAGCTCACAGTCACCTTCTCCTTGTTCAGCCTGGTCAGTGGGACATCAGTGTGTCTGACGATGGAGTCACCTATTACTAGTGTATCAGGCAAGGTGTTTGGCCTTAAGGGCTACAATTGGACGACACACTGATTTATTGAAGTATATGTTGCATGTGTTTTGTTTTGAGGTGGTGGATTTTTGGATGTTTGCTTTGGGAGCCTCTGTTGTTTTGGTAAGTTTTTTATTAGAGCCTCCGAGTATGTCTTTGTGTTTTTATGTGTTTGGTTTGCAGTTGTGGTAGGTCTATGTGGGACTGGGATTGTTGTGTTTGTGGTTTCCATCTCCTCTTGTCTGGTCATGCCAGCCCTGAGTTGAGAGAGTTCAGCCTCCAGTTTGGCTATATAGTTGCATCTCTCACATGTATTTGTGTTTGTTGGGAGGAGGAGAGGGTTGTCTGTGTACATGAGACAATTGTAGCATTGTCTCAAGATAACCAGATTGACCAGCTGAACGGGAGATGATGCCAGTAATCTACCACTCGACATGCTAGAACAGTATAAGGGAGTGGTATACCTTTAAGGGAAGTGCATATTCACAGGGGTGGTAAGTAGATGTAGTACTTTACTTAGTACGAGAGTGCTTACTTAGTAGAGAAGTATTGAGAACAAGTGCTAGGCTTATTTTATTGCCATACTACTGATCAGTGATTACTTCATTGTTTATGTTTGCTCTATCATGTAGTAGCTTCCTCATTCTCTTGCATGGTTTGGTTATGGCTGGTGTCCACCATGCCAGATGCCTGCGTGTATGGCATTGTGTCTTGTTTTAATTTAGGATTGCATAATCCAAGCATTCCTGGCAGTGTTCATGGAATGGCTATATTACAGGTTCTGAGGTGTGGCCCATATTTTGCACCTGCACAGGACCTTTAATGGATTCCACTTCAGTTTGGAGGAGTGCAAATATTGCTTTACACATGTTTTCTACTGTGGTTTTCTGGCCAGGGACTGTGATCAGGATTTGTATATCTAGTGTGATTACTCTATGGTCTGGTTTTACCAGTGAGCAATACACTTCTCGTATTGCCATCCAGTACCCATGTTGCTGATTATCACATCCAGTATGCTTACCCCTCTTGTGGGAGTGGTACATTGTTCCTGGGCATTTTGGTTTATGGATTCTATGAACTTTTGTCCTACAGTGTTGGAGCTAGTATAATGCTCCCAGTCTATGTCTGGGTATTTTCAGTCACCCAATATAATGTGGTTTGGAGGATTTGATATATTCATGTATTCCAGCATAGGCCAGGTGCAGTTCCTGGTGTTGGGATGGTAGTCTGTAGCAGGCTATAAACCGGGGGGCAGTTTTAGCCACTGTTACTTAACCATGGCTAGTCCATGCTGCTTCTTGTTGTGGTACCAACATGGGGGTGTGGTTATCCTTGACAATTATTGCTAGTCACCCTCCTTTTGTAGCTTGTTCCATGTTTTGAGGCTGTACAGCACAGTATGAGGTGTAACCTGGTAGTGTTAGGGTGCTGTTGTGAGCCTTGACCCAGTTTTCTGTTACAGCACAGATATCAACATTCTCCATACTGGGTGAGTTTAGACTGCATGCATCTTGCTGTTTCGACTTATCCCTTAACTTATTTTTATCCCTTCTGATACCTATGGAGGTAGGTTTGTGTTTTGAGCCTTACCTATTCAGGGCACGCTGTGGGTAACAACAGCCTTTGCCAGTATCCATACGGCCTGCACTGATAGGTGCATGCCAGTCCTAGCAGGTGAAGCATCATGTCATGCTCAGCATGTCATCCCAGGCTGGCACACATTGGATCCCCTTTGACTAACTGCGATACTTCAGTCAATTATTGCACTTGATCATCTCATTGTCATATTGTGGCATGATGCTTGGTGAGGGTAGGATGTTAGTCAGGGTCCTCAGGTGTGCATATAGTACATGGTGTTACATTACTTAACACATGGCATTCATGCCTCAGGTGGTGCTGCAGGGATGCCTCTGTTGAATGCGCATATTACACTTCCCTGTACATGTTTGTGAGCAGGTCATGTCATTTTAGGCATCCATGTTATTATTTGAGTGAGTCAGAGGGGGTATCATTCCCAGGGTTCCTACTGAGCCAGTGTATGTGCTATGCATTGCCTCTTTGCCAAGGCCAGGGCATACTGGGCACGCCTCCTTCTGCCTACTGGGGCAGGCTCAGGTTGTTCCTCCTCCGAGTCACGCTCTGCCTGTGATGGCCTTGGCAATGGTGGGGGGCTGTTTGGCCCAGCCCTATGCTGGTCCTGCTGCAGCTGTTTTTGCAAGATCATATTATGTAACATAGCACATACCATGACAATTTGGGTACATGTAGTTGGTGTGTACTGCAAGGCTCCACCAGATGTGTCCAGACACCGGAACCATGACTTGAGCAGCCCAAACACATGCTCTATTACATTACATGTTTGTGCGTGTGCCTGATTATGGCGTTCCTGTTCAGGTGTGTGTGCGTTTCTGATGGGTGTCATCAGCCACGGCTCCAGTGCATAACCTGCATCCCCCACTAGGTGTCCGTGTGGGATGTCCCCTTTGGCAAATGTCTGGTACAGCTGCGTCAAATGCCAGATGTGGGAATCGTGGTAACTCCCAGGGCAGCCAGCACACACATTCATTATTATGCCCTGGGCATCACACACGACCTGGCAGTTGATGGAGGGGAAGCCCTTGCAGTTAATGTAAGCCCTACCCCGCTCACCGGCTGGTGCTTTGATGCATATGTGCATGCAGTCTATTGCACCCACTACCTCAGGGTATTCCGCTATTTGCTGGAAGAGATGCATATTGCTGGCCAATACCTCACGGGCATTGGGGAAATATACATAATCACCGACATGTGCTGACATGGCATCCAGGAACTGGTGCAGTACCCTGGAGGCTGATGCCTGTGATATCCCCATCATATCACCAGTTGGTCTCTGGAAGGTACCTGTTGCTAGTATTCTTAGGCCAACACATACCTTGGTTTCCACTGGGATGGGTTCCCCTCTGTTGGTTCTGTGTGTGAGGTGTGGCCTGCACAGCTCCACTATTTGCTGCAGGAGGTCTCTGTTCACTCTATAGCGCTCTACTATCTCCAGCTCATGTAACCCGTGGTAGGTGACCCTGGGCCTGTACACTCTTCTACGTCTCCTCACTGTGGGTTGTCTGGCACCATCTGCATTGTCACCACCCTCAGCAAGTCGCCTATGTCTCATTATGACAGTTATGGCAGCCCCTAACATTTCTGCTCTGAGTTCAGCTTTTTCAGTTTTCACTTCTAATAGCTTACTCCTGTCTTGCAGTGTCTCTTGAGAGAAACATCTTGCACTGCTCTTTGCAGATTTTTAAGTGTTGGGCTGAGCTACCATTCTGCCTGTGTAATTGTCTGCTTCTAATTGTTTTCACCTGCTAGCTCCAGCAGTATTCCCTGGTAGCTTCCTACTAATTCTGTTGCTTCCTTTTTCCTTTCTGTTTCCTCAGGGGGGAGCAGCGTGTATACCAGCAGAAACACGCTCACAGTGGCTTACACATGCGCACACATGCTTACACGGTTCAGAATCTGCTTATTTGGGTTAAAACGTGCGCACACCCGTGCAAACAGTGTTAAACATCTCCCAACATGCTCCCACATGCTCAGACTGCCTTACACGTGCGCACACTGTCTTACTCGCGCTTCATGGTGCGTACACGTGCGCATGCACGCCCAGCAAGAAACTTTGGTGTAGGCAACTGTGTACACCTTCCATTTCTTGACTTTCCCATGCTTATGTTGTGGCACTCCTCTTTCCATGATATGTGTCTGACATCTGTCATGTAACTCTGACCTCCAATGAACTGCATTTCTTTCTGCCATTCCCCCCTGTGATGTCACCTATCTCCTACTCTGTTCCTCCCCCTTCTGTAACTCTTACACTACTCAGAATGCGCTCATTTACTATGTGACAGTGGAATTCAGTATACTAACACTCATTTGCATCAGATTGCCTACTAATGCTTAGTTACATCTCTTAGACTCAGCTTCCCCCCCTTAGCAACCACTACACGGTGGCCATGTTGTTTTTGGTCTGCTGGTCCCTGCATTGAAAATCCATGTATTGCATAAAGCCCACATTTGTGGGTTTATAACCTTCATTTTTATGTATTTTGCAGTGCAGCCCGTTTGCGCGGGGTTTGCATCAGGTTACCTTGCCAATGGCCACATATTTGGCCATTGGCATGCTGCCTGACACATATGCACCCTTTATTTGGAGCTGACATGGCTCCATTGCGGTTTTTGCAGAAACGTACTCAGTTGTCAACTGAGTACATTTCTGCAGCTAAAACAGCTCTTAAACGGGCTGTTCTGGGCTTCCTAGATTGCTAATCATCCTCATTTGCATGCTATTCGGCTGCAAGTGAGGTGATTAGCTTATCCACGCCCACTCAGTGTAAGAGACGTTTTAGCTTGTCTCTTACACGGACTTTGGGCTGTTCCTGGATCGCGAAGGCTGCATGGAGTCTTACACTACTCTTAGACTCCATGCATGCCTTCGTGAATCCTGCCCACAATCCATAACTGCAAGCAAACAAAATAGAAAAAATGTGTTACACAGACACAAATAACCAAATCCAGTATTACATGTATAGTATAAGCAGATAGATCCAAAGCATGTCCATAAACATGAATTTCAAATCTGAATACATAAGAATGTATTTATGAAGTGCATTTATCATCCTTATGCATCAAATATCATTCATGAGAGTAAGAGTTCAGCAAATTAACACACACAGTCTTCTCAGTGAAAAATAACATCTGATGAGCAATGCACTTCACACTGTTTTTAGTTTGGTTATGCATGCACCCAAATGGCATCACATTAAAGCAGTTATAAACATAGAATGCTTATTCAACATGAACACAGCCTTCTCAGAGAATAATAGCATTTGATAAGCAAAAAGCCTACACACCACTTCATTTGGTTTGATTATGCATGGACATAAAAACGTTGCATTCAAGCAGCTGCACAACCTGAACTTTTATTCATAAAGTTCATGGCTGTAGGAAATCAAAATGAAGGAATGTGTTGAACAAACACAAAAAGCAAAAAAATAACCCAATCAAATATTAAATATCTCATGTAAATAAGTTAGATTTGTTCATTCAAATCAGGACTGAATAATGCTCCTGTGTTGGTTATCCACATTCTTTCTTGTTTTGTTAATAACGGATTCAATATATGTTTTCCTAATACAAGAATTGTATTCCGCACCATTAGTGTCCACAAAAGTATATTTTGCCCCATAGAGTATTAATGTATGCTTGTGAAATGCACTTCTCATTTTTTTTTACCTCAACTATCACTTATGTGGGTGGAAATACATTCCTTAAAAGTTCTAGTGGTCTGTCTAACATAAAGCGCTCCACACCAGCACTCACTGAAGTAAACAATGAACCTGGTATTGCATGTGATTAGAAGCCTAATACAGAAGGGCTGGCAATAAAAAGTCTGTTCTGAGAATATAATGACACATATGACAACTAGCACATTCCCTACTATCTTTAAGGATGCCAGTATTCTGGTTTACTTCTCTTGGGTCACATGCAGCCTTTTGTTTATTAAAATATTGAAACAACTTTTTGTTTCTTCTCAAACTGAGTTTACAACTTGAATCTAGGAATTCAGAGAGAGTTCTATCCTGTAGCAAAATGTGCTGATATTTCTGTATCAGGTTTATGAACTGGATGGTATTACATCATTAAATATGGGTCAGTCTAATCAAATCAGTATTCCCCCTTTCACTACATCCAGATGAATATTGTAATGGTTGTATATGATCTTTCTGGTCCACTGCTGCCTTAGTTTCAAATAATTTTAAATTAAAATATCTCCTGTGTTCAGCCTTATGAATCAAATCCTTAGATAAGCTCTGGCAATAGTCCTCAGTACTACAACTTTTCATAATTCACAAGAATAACTGGGAATGGCTTGAATAACATGCCTGGTGTGGCAAATGTTATAGTAAAGAAAAGTATTTTTAGAAACGGGCTTCTTATATAAGTATATAACCAAACTATTATCCAAAACATTGGTTTCTTCATTCAAAATTCAATATTGGAACTGTTCATTCCTAAAAGCAAAATTATACCAAAATAATTCTTGTTTAAGCATTGCTGGAATAGTTTTAAATCCACTAAACTACCCATACAAACATTCCAACAGCCAAAGTATCTGTCCCAGTTATTCATAAATGGTAAAAACCTACCTTCATCAAATATATGCCATTCTTCAAAATAGCCCATGAATAGGTCAGCTTATATAGTCATGAATGCTGCCTCCATATCTATTTCTATTAATTGCAAAAAATTCCTTTTGATAATTAAAAAAAAATAACATTTCTAGAAAGCACCAGTTCAATAAATAATAACAAAAAAATCCCTAAACTCAAAGGTGTATTGAACGGATGTTTTTAACCAGTGTCTTTATGCTTCCACCCCCTAAACTTGTGGAATGCACATATATAAAAGTTAATGTTCAACGTGTGTAAATGCCAGTGGCCCTCCACCACCATGTTAGACATCAAATTTAAAATCTGGGTCTTGTCCTGCAATCTAGGACTGACTTGGCCTAACAAAGAGTTAAGGCAACTTTCCAGAAACATAGGCAGTAGTTCAGTTAATGAATCACCAACCAAAGCACTGGGCTTACCTGGTGGATTCTCTGTTCTGTACACCTTAGGCAAGATATATAAAATCTGTTGTGCAGGGTCACTGACTATCAGTTTAGTATGTAGTTTATGTGAAATAACATTCTGATTGGCCAAATAACATAAGAAATTGTCTGGCTCATATTTGAAATCCTTAGTGGGGTCCAAGGCTATTTTGCAGTAAATATTAGGGTTTACTATCAGTATCATGAATGTGGCTTGGTTGAAACTCACTTGTCTGATGTTCTGAATGCAGAAAACACTTTAGTAGATGTTGAGAATGTTGAATACAATTGACTGATTGCATAACGGCAATCGAGCCAATGCAGTCGGGCATGACATTCTTGGCCATATGTAGTCTGGCAGGTGGTGGATACATGGTCGATGTTTGTAGTGAGATCACGAGACAGTGAGAATTGGGAGATTTACCCTTTTCTGCACTGTAGTGTGATCTCAGAATTTGAATACAAACGTTGCAGGGGGTGTGTGGGGTGCAGCCCCCCATAGGGGGGTGCAGGCCCTTGCCCCCCTGCAAAAAATGACTATTGGTGCATTGTAGTATGGACACCAGAGTGCAGGAGTTGAATTCTACTTCGAATGCTTCGGTGTCCAATCTTTCATACTGTTTACTATTGTGAACATCGAACATGTAAACCGCATTTTTGATAGGTTTACATTGTGATGTTCAATGTTTTAATAGTAAGCCAAATATTAGCTGAGTCTGCTTTATAACCTCCTATTGCTAATCCTTCTGATCCCATATAACAACTCTCCTACCTTTACATCCTGATGTAATAACCACACTTTTGTAGTACCAAGACTTGTCTTTCTTCCATGGTTATGTTATTAGACTTGACTGAATTTCCCTATCAAAGTGTATTTTATGCATAACAGATAGCTCTGATTGTTTAACAGTATGATTGTTAGGAGGGTTAAAAGTCAACTTTTGAAAGGCAAAAGTACAATATCTAACTAGCTCACATCATTCAGTCATGCCATTCTATGTAGTTTAAAAGTGGACAAAAACTCTTTAAATCATTAATCAACACCCATTAAGGAACATTAGGGGGCACAAAATTCATTCCTTTATTCAAAAGTTTCATTTTATTTTTACTCAAATTCTGGTTAGAAACATTAATATCCAGATTGTTACAGCTACTATTTACTTGTTCACAGGCACTGCATTCTGGAAAGCCAAATCTATAACCAAGCTTGTGTTTTCTGCCCAATCTGTGATCTTCCCCTGCCCAGCATCTGCCATAGAAATTCTGGCAGGTACTGCCCTATCCTCCTGCCCGGACGCATCTCCTTACTTGAAGGAAGCCCCCTTACTATCCCTCACTGCGTGGCTCCCAGGGCACACTCAGCTAAGGACCTATACCCAGTGTGGCTCCAGTTTAAGCAGCTAAAATTAAAAAGAAAAACTGTACCTTGAAAAGGGACATTAGGGAAGCCCCCTTACTATCCCTCACCGCGTGGCTCCCAGGGCACACTCAGCTAAGGACCTATGCCCAGTGCGGCTCCAGTTTAAGCAGCTAAAATTAAAAAGAAAAACTGTACCTTGAAAAGGGACATTAGGGTAAAATTACTAGCCTTACTCAATAATTGTACACTAAGGAAGCGTTCCGTGGGCAGGAACTAAGCAAAATCTGGCAAAATTAAAGTATACTCCCAGTAATTCAGGCGGTGTTTTTCAGAAAAGTAGCTTACCTTATAATAAACTGATACACTGACCTACAGCTACCTCTGAGACCCTGCAGACTCCTGGCGGGCTTACCCTGACATCAGCAAGGTTTTGTAAACCCTATCTCTTTTCCGCCATTTTTTTCTAAACCTAAATTCTAGCAGGTACTGCCCTATCCTCCTGCCTGGACGCATCTCCTTACTTGAAGGTACGTTACAGGCATAATACAGTGTTTAAATTGCTTAAATTTTCAAAGTTACCTCTGCAATTGCAGATATACTGTCGCTATGTGCTTTTCAAGTAGCGTAACTGAATAGTCTTGACTTATAATGTAAACCAGTGCAGTTTGCCTCATTGGCGTGTTTTTTGTAAAGCATCGTGTTAGCGTTTGCTTCTGAATTGAATTGTCTTGACTTATAGTGTAAACCAGTGCAGTTTTGCCTCATTCTGAACTGAATTGTCTTGACTTAAAGTGTAACCAGTGCAGTTTTGCCTCATTGGCGTGTTATTGTGAAGCATCGTGTTAGCATTTGCTTAAAGTGTAATAACTGAAGTATTCTACTGGCGTTTGTACTTCTAATCACCTAGCGATGTTTCTGCTGGTGTGTATACAGTCTATCTAATGGAGTTTGTGCATTAATAATAGCTAGTGAAGCTTGGGTTAGCGTCGCTTATGCTACAGTTTGTAAACATTGTGCAAGCGTGCTTATAGTACTGATATATCACTAGTTTGAATGCTATGCAATGTTCTTTGTATTGTGACTGTACTCTTATACACTTTTACCATAAAGTAATACTTTGTTAGGAGTCCTAGCTTGTAATTACATCACTATAACTCCTGTCTTTTTCCCTATTTATTACAGGAAGCCCCCTTACTATCCCTCACCGCGTGGCTCCCAGGGCACACTCAGCTAAGGACCTATACCCAGTGCGGCTCCAGTTTAAGCAGCTAAAATTAAAAAGAAAAACTGTACCTTGAAAAGGGACATTAGGGTAAAATTACTAGCCTTACTCAATAATTGTACACTAAGGAAGCGTTCCGTGGGCAGGAACTAGTCAGTACCTAAGCAAAATCTGGCAAAATTAAAGTATACTCCCAGTAATTCAGGCGGTGTTTTTCAGAAAAGTAGCTTACCTTATAATAAACTGATACACCGACCTACAGCTACCTCTGAGACCCTGCAGACTCCTGGCAGTGTATTCCCCGCTCCGCTTCGCCCTCGCTCCGCTCGGGCTCGCTCCGCGCCCCACCCTGCCCCCATATCCCACCCGCCCCCACTACCTCTACATTTATAAGGTCATTAGCCCATCCCCCTTTTCTCTTGACCAATCCTGATCACCCGTCAATTTACCAATTCTCCTCCCACACTCCAGGCCTTCCTTAACTACCAAGTAAAGTCTTCCACCTCATCCTACCCATTGGCCTTTCTCTCGCATATCATGGGTAAAACCTCATATTCTATCATCCTTCCTACAGTAGTACTCCTCCTTATTCCTTATTATTTAACCAGATATGAAAACCAAACACTCTCAGGGACTCCTTTCCCCAAGAGCTACACTAGGACACATTCAAACATCCCCTATCACACTAACACACATTCCCTCTACCCAGCCAATACACACAGTTCCAATCCAGTGTATCTTACTCTCCGCTTCCCCAAGCCATCTGCAACTAAATCTAATCTTAAGCTGCTACTCAAACTGCAAAGATTGTTAGATCACTTGAAAACTTGCATTGCCACAGATGGTGACATCCACCCCAATCCAGGTCCTACCACTGCCGTAGACTCTAATTCCCTAAAGTCCACCCGATTCTCTACCAATTCCCTCCTTATACTTCACCTTAATCTAAGAAGTATAAACAATAAGGTTCATAATTTTCATGCCATGTTAGCTACCCATTCCCCAGACATCATGTGCCTATCAGAAACATGGCTCAAACCAACCACTAAGGACGAAGAAATCCTACCCCCTGGATATAACACCCTCAGGGCTGATCGGATTAACAAAAAGGGAGGGGGGTTAGCAGTAATGTTCAAGAATACCCTTAACATCGTCACTAATCCTATCTTACCCCCCAAAATCTCTAATATAGAACTTATCTCACTAAAGATTTGCCTAAATACCCAAAAATACATTAATCTCATTGTAATTTACATACCACCAGGAAATAATTCAGACAACCTTGAGCAATTGCTCAGCTGGCTAGCCTCCAATTGCCCTCAAGAAACCATAGTACTAGGTGATTTCAACCTCGACTGGTCCCTCTACACTGCACCCACAAACCCCCTTGCTATTAACTTACATGGTTTCTCCCAAAATATTTCTTCTCCTACCAGAATTGGCAACCCTAAACAAAAAGAGAGCATCATTGACTGGATTCTTACCAATAAAGACACACATAACTATACCACGGGGACCCTCCCAAATGACCTCAGTGACCACCTTATTACCTATATTCTAAAACACAAGTGCCCATCTAATAACCCTCCCTCATATAGATTTGTTAGAAACAAGAAGAAATTTGTCCCAAGACTTTTCCTTGCTGAACTCAAATCCTGCAATTGGTCCACCCTGAAAACTCTACCACTTGAAGAGAGCGTGGCTCTCTTTAATAGTACTTTCCTGAAGATACTTGACTCTCACGCTCCAAACCAACTAATCAGAACCAAGGAACGAATAGCACCTTGGCTGACTAGCGAAACCAAAACTAAAATTAAACTTCAAAACCAGGCCTGGGATAATTGGAGAGTGACCAAAACCCCACTAGATCACATCAAGTTTCAACAGCTTAGAAACACTACTAAAGCAGCCACTACCCAAGACAAAAAACAATATTTTTGTCACCTCCAGGATAAACACCAGAATAACCCAAAGAAATTCTGGGCTGGATTTAATAAGCTCCTCCGTCCGGGTAAATCTACTACCCCCACTCCTGAGAAACTCATTGGGAAAGAACCAGAGATAATGGCCAATGCTTTTAACTCTTTTTTCATTGAGACCATCCAGTCCCTAGCCAGTCAGCTTACCACTACCAACTCTTCTGTTACCCATACTAAAGACTCAGTCCACCCCACCTTTAACCTACAACCAGTACCTACCTCCTATATATGCACCCTCCTGAAAAAACTCAAACCAACCACCTTAGCTGCCGACCAGCTCCCTGCAGAATACCTTCAAATAGCGTCAGACGCCATTGCCTATCCCATCTCAATCTTGATTAATAGAACTATAACTGAAACTACCATTCCCTCTATTTGGAAAATCTCATATATCATCCCTCTTCATAAAGGAGGGACCTCCACGGAAACATCCAACTACCGTCCCATAGCAATATTGTCTCCAATAGCAAAAGTCATGGAACGGTGTGTTCACAAACAGCTCTTACACTACCTTAACCTTAATAGTCTTCTGTCCTCAACCCAGCATGGCTTTCGCCCCCATCACAGTACAACCACTGCCCTGCTCTCCTTTGTTGACTCAGTCAACAACAACCGTAGAAAGAAATTAATTTCCTCTGCTCTCTTCCTTGATCTCTCAAAGGCCTTTGATATGGTCAATCATCAGCAACTGCTTCACACACTGGAAACCCTATATCTTGACATCCCAACCATAAACTGGTTTAAAGCCTACCTCTCTTGCAGGCAACAAGCCGTCCAATGGCAAAACAAGCTATCCGACCTACTTCCCAACACCATAGTCGTTCCTCAGGGCTCTATACTGGGTCCTCTTCTTTTCTCAGTTTTCATAAATGATCTTCACTCGATCATCCCCAAATCTACATGCATCCAATATGCAGACGACTCCACCTTGATCTGTTCTGACGTCTCCCTCCCGAAACTTCAAACAATCACCCAAAACTGTTTTACGTTAGTGGAAAAATGGTTCTCTAAACGGCAACTCATCCTTAATCCTACTAAAACCAAATTATTGCTTTTTTACCCCTCTGCAACTACTCCTCTAGGAAAAGAACCTCTGAATACGGACAACACGTTCCACGTGGAATCTACAAATGGTACCATCATAACCCCAGTCTCTCATACCAAACTATTAGGTGTGACTATAGATAACAAGCTTAAATTTGATATACACATTAACCAAACCATTAAATCCGTAAACAAGAAACTTGGATCTATGTACAGAATAAAAAATTTCCTAACCCCTCATACCAAACTAACCATTGCTCGCACTCATCTCCTCTCCACCCTCCTTTATGCCTCCCCAATACTGTTGTTCCTCAATAAGCGGGAACTCAATAAACTATCTGTTGCCTATAATCATATAGCCAGATTTATAACAGGAACACCGTATCGTACTCACCACTGCCTCAACCTAAATACCCTCGGCTGGCTAGAACTCCCCAACCTTCTCAAACTCAACCAACTTACTGAAGCTTTTAAAATAATCAACCATCCGGACAGAACCCCCTCTCTGAGCAATATCCTGACCTCCTACTCAAACCTAAAATCACTCAGGTCAGCTAATAGTGTTCAGGTACTAACCATTAAATCTAATAACTCTGGAGGTGATGCTCTCTATGCCAATTCCATTGGAAAGCTATGGAATTCCCTACCCAATAGCCTAAGACTAATGACCTCGATTAATCAATTCAAAAATCACCTCAAAATATTTCTTAAGTCTTATTGGTCATGCCCATGTCCTAAACCAGACTAGCCGCTGTAGTATACACCCTATCCCAGAGATCTCAACCTTCCCCAGCGGCTTCAATTTGTCGCCAACCTTAGTATTATCTATATAATATTCTAATATTTTACAAATATGTTATACCATTGTCTTTTCCTGTGATATGTATGTTATGCTACTCTATACCATTTGTAAATGTATCCTGTATTCTCTTATCTGTGGAGCTTTTCTCCCCGGGCCTCTACTGAAAATGGACATGTATCCAGCTAGACTAGCCCGGTCAACAAATGTAAAATAAATAAATAAAATATTGGTCATGTTTGAAACATGTAAAGCATTACTGCCTTTAGGAGACTGAACCATGTATGCTGGTTTAGATTCAGAATCAGAATCACTATTTGTGAGTGTTAAATCACCCTCAGTGGTGAAATTGTTGAGACAGATGAATGACTGAATCTTAAAACTGTTTTTTTTTTTTACCACGGGAGCCACATTTACGTTTAGGTTCCCTAAAGGACTCCACAACCAAATTAAAATATTCTGTGCATTTATTATGCCGAGTAAATATTTTTTTTTCTGATAATTGGACAAATCCTTATTTATATTTGTTTCATTTTCTGGTTTTAATGCAATTTTCAAATTTACTGTTATTATCTTTGGATTTACTAAACAAAGATTCACATATGTATTAGATGAAAAAACAGAAACGAAGTACTGATGTTCTTTGACTTGGCACTCTGTTTATCCATAAATACATTTATGATGTTCAAATAACACCATAACAAAATAAACAGAGGCTTTATACAGGACCCACTGCCATTGATTAATAGGAATGAGATCATCATCACCAACTTGTGATTACAAAGTAAGACATAGACAATGAGGGGCCAATTACTTATCCAAGTAAACATTAACAAATTCATGTTCCATGGAGCAGACCTGAATTTCTTTGCAGATGATGTGAGGAGGCTAAAGGCATCTCAAAATGTAGAGTAGGATGTCACAAAAAATAGTATGAAGGCTTTTTATTGTTAGATGTTATTTTTCATTGAGAAGGCTGAATGTTAGTTGACTATGTATTTTGCTTTGTAACTGCTTAATGTAATGCCTTTTGGGTAAATGCATAATCAAACTAAAAAAGTGTCAGGCATTTGCTTATTAGCTGTTGGTGGTGTGTATACCTACTAAGTTCTTGCCCGCATGACAGATATTTGATGTGCAAGGGTGCCTGAAATATTTATATATGGATCTACTTTAAATTCTCGAAAAGTCAAGTTCCAAAATGCGAGACAGAAATAACGAAAGTTTACATTCCTGAACTTCCTGATTGTCATATGTTTTCGCTGCAAATGGAGTTAGTTGACCAATGTGATGAACATTGCCCTTTTCTTCACTGTAATGTGATCTTAGAGTTTGTATATTTAGTTGGGGGGGGGGTGTGAGTGGGTTTAATTTGCTTTGGTTTGTTTTTCTAAGTTTTGTTGGCCAATTGTTTACTTACTAGGGGAAAATTTCCAATGATCTGGACGTTCATGAATATAAACTTTTTTCATTTCCTTCTCATTCATTACTTTAACATAAATCCATACATACATATATATATATATATATATATATATTTATATAATATGGTATTATTAACACTGACCATAGCTGTCTATTCATCACATGTTGCTCTGCATGCATATGTAATGCAGCTTGTTATGGCTCACAGCTACCAACCGGACTTAGTCGGGATTTTTGTGCTCAAGCCAGGCAGCCTGCATCACCCAGGTCATGTTGATGCCTCATCTGCATCATGCTCTACTGGTAGTGCCTGTGACTGTTCATATTCATTTGACTGGACTTCGTCAGATAGGTCACCAACATCATGTGTTGGAGGTCACTGCACTTGGCTGTTTACACATTGTACTGCCTTACACACATGTTAACTATCTGCACAGCTTTGTCTTGCACATGCTGCAGTACACCTCTGGAGGTACTCAGAGATTTGGCTTTTAAAAATGCAAGCTACTATCTAGATGACATTTCTTGTCATATTATTTGCCCACGCCAAAGATGGCTAGATTATTTATGAGTATCATAAGCCATAGTGCGGGTGAATAATTATTGCCACCTTTTTGTAAAACCTATTAATGAATCCTGTAGTGACATACTAGGTGGCCTTCTGTAATATTACCTTTAACAAACTTTGCCAATAGGGTAATGTCTCTCCATATGGAGGCATCACATACACTGCCAAAGTATGTGTCAATCAATTTTATAATTTAGACATCTGTTGCAAACATTACCTATTATAGGTACATAGTTAAGTACTAGGCTAGCTTTCCCTTTTTGTGGTGAAATAAATCTATCCCAGTTGGTTAGAGATTGGACTTACTCACCTCATGATCAACAATCATTTATTATCTCTAATGAGATTAATTGGGTTTATATATGAGAGAACCCATGCATTGGATAAAGCATTTAGGAGCTGCCACTGTCCATTAGTAGTGCAGGGGTAAATCCTGGGGTAAATCTTCTGTTTCCCACCCATAGATCCAAGATGCACTTGAATATGATTTGAAGTTTGCCAATTTTATCACTTAGAAGTAGGTAGTTTGTCTTAAAATTTTCTAAGGTACCTTGGGTGGAAGGGATCTCTGGTTTCAGTTTAATTTTGAAGGAAACATCCACATTCTCTGGTTATATAAATGTTTCCTTCCTCACCAGAGGATGATTTTACTGGAACATGGATACAATTTATAGTACCAATGAGGAAGATCAATTGTGATACAGAATTGTTCCATGGCAGTTTTCCATTCCCCATTTCTGTAGTGTTTTATATTACAGATATAACATAAATATACCTCTCTCTCTCTCTCTCTCTCTATATATATATATATATATATATATATATATATGTATCTATCTATATATATATATATATATATATATATATATATATATATACACATATATATGTAATATATCTAATACAGATGGAAAAAAATAATATATATATATATATATATATATATATATATATATTTATATATATATATATATATATGGGTACATATCAAAATCAGAGTAACAAACTCCCACATCATCGAATGTTAAAATGAGACTGGAACACCAAACTTTCAAAATAATGAAACATCTCAACACCGAACATCAGAACATCCAACAAGGTGGGCGAGTAAATCTGTGAGATTGTGGTATATCTTGGTTTGGGGGTCATGCCATTCCCTGCTGTGGTGTGGTCTCAGAGGTAGAATATATAATTAAGGGTGCCCACTCTAAAAAGGTTCAGTTTAGTTGTAGTGTAATGTTTACTTGTTTGATTCATGTTAAGTGTTGTGTGGTTTCATTATTTTGAATGTTCGGCATTCTGGTCTCATTGTTTTAACATTCAATGACGTGGGAGTTCATTATTTTGACATAAGTCCATACATATATATTGCAGATATATTGCACAGACCTGTAATGTAGTTGTGCATATCCATAAACTGTACTGCATCTTTTTAGAGCTTTTCTGCCTGGGCCTTTGCTATAAAGGGGCTTTTTGCTAACCAGTCAGACTATCCTGGTAAACAAATACAAAATAAATACAAAAATAAATATTCATGTGCCCTATTGTATGCAATTTCCAGGAATGCTTACGCAATGTGACTTACAATTGTATGGGACACCTCTTCAGTATCACTCATGTGCCACAGCAATATCCCAGTGACCAGTCTACTGAGACAGATGTAGATTTTGGTTTTGTAGTGGAACACCGTGACACTGCAGATTGCATGGTGATATATGGGCTACACATACCTCAAACACAGTCTGCATGAGTTTCCGATTCCACTGATATCTTTCAATGATTTCCTGGTCTATGGGCTGGCATTACTGAAGCCTGCCATGCGTGTCTCCTGGCCATTGTCCATACTACAGGTTATCTTGCACCATTATGTGCAACTTTCCCAGCTGCAGAACTGCACTTGCAACAAACTGCAGTGTTGCCGCCATTCTACAAAATAAGTTGCAGTTTTTTAAAGAGTTATGGGCCTCTGCTATCTTTCTGTATCAAGCATTCTGCATATCCCACTAAATGATTTTGGGAACCTATATAATGATATTTTGCCAACAAGTAGTGCAGCAAAATCATGGTAGGTCTGTCCATTGTAACTGTTCTGACATGTCACTTCTAATCAGAATATGTCCCTAATATCTACCTTCAGGGAATGGACAATTTTGTCCACTTAATGTAACTTATGCTCAGAGTCATGTGGCATGCAAAATGTTCTTTTGTAGTCCAGCTCATGTTTATACAAAGTGTGTGGGTTTGCGTGCGTGTGTGTGTGTGTGTGTGTGTGTGTGTGTGTGTGTGTGTGTGTGTGTGTGTGTGTGTGTGTGTGTTTAGGTGAAGTGTACTCATTCAAATGTTTAGTGGTTTGAATGATGAAACCCGAGTCTCTTCAATGGTTATGCCCCAGGGTAAAGGTGAATGTCAGCTGTGGTGCCCTTACATAAAGGTGTTCCCTCTACTAGTCCTGGGAATTACAGGCCTGTTAATCTCACTAATATTATTTTCAAGGGTTTGGACTGTATTATAACTTGAATAAACAATGATATCAGTATCCTTTTATCTCTGGATACGCATCAGTTTGTTTTTTAAAGGCAGATTATGCCTGTTCACCCTGGTTGAGATCTTTAAAAGGGTTACTGAAGCCATGGGTAAGTGATATACCATCTACGTGCCATTAACACTATTTTCCCATGCTAGGATTCTTGACAAACTCTCCCAACTCAGCTGGATCAGTAATTAGTTGTCAGGCAGAACATGTATCAAGGTTGGTGATATTTGCTCAGCATAGAAGAATATCATAAGTGGTGTCCCACAAGTCTCTGTCCTGGGATCCCTCCTCTTTGTTATATATTTCAGTAACATAAAAGCTGACATCAAGGGACTTCAGCTAACCAAGATTGTTGATGATTGCAAAATGGGGGCAACCATCATATTCCATTATGATACTCAAAGTCTCCAGCAAGGATTGGACCAAACAAAGGCTTGGTGTATTAATCTTGAGCTTACCCTTAACAGGAAGAAGTGCAGCAGAGTTTCCTGTAGTAAATCCAGCATCACTACTACTCACCATATAGATAACATTCCCCTTAAATTTTACACAGTCTCCAGGGCCTTGGGCACATATGTTGTCAGACTTTCCTTTGACCATCATGTCTTTGTGGTTATTTGAAAATCTCTATGTCTTGCACAACTTACTCTTTGTGGCATCTCTTCAAGGTCCAAGAAGTTATAATCCCACTATAGTAATTTTTTATTAGGCCAATTACTGAATATAATGCGCTCTTCTGTATGTACCTCAATAACCACCTAAACCACATTGAGAGACTTCAGTGTTTCCTTAACTAAAAGATATGAAACCTCAGTACCCTTAGTTACTCTGATAGACTAAAAACTGTGCTG
>NC_056732.1:464621798-464699545 GCF_019279795.1 Protopterus annectens
CAAGAGGGTAGTGAGACCAGGTATGCTATATGGGTTGGAGACAGTGGCATTGACAAAAAGGCAGGAATCAGAGCTTGACGTGGCAGAGTTGAAGATGTTAAGATTTGCACTGGGTGTGATGAGGATAGACAGGATTAGGAATAAGTATATTAGAGGGTCAGCCCAGGTTGGAAGGTTTGGAGACAAAGCCAGAGAGTCAAGATTACATTGGTTTGGACATGTGCTGAGGAGGGATGCTGGGTATATTGGGAAAAAGATGCTAAGGAGGAAGCTGCAAGGTAACAGGAAAAGAGGAAGGCCTAAGATAAGGTTTATGGATGTGGTGAGAGAGGACATGCAGGTGGTTGGTGTGACAGAGCAAGATGCAGAGGACAGGAAGAAATAGAGACAGTTGATCTGCTGTGGCAACCCCTAACAGGAGCAGCCGAAAGAAGAAGAAGATGTATAATCAGTAGAAGTAATTCAGGAATTTTGCAGATTGCTTAATTTACAATATTGATTCTATACTAAAATAAGCAGGATGGCGTAAATATTGATTTGGTATCATTTAAGTGTAAAAAGCATGACTTTATTCCCAATTTTTATCCAGTTGTACAGGAGTTTGAACAGTCTGCTTTGGGTGCTATGATTCATAATGAAGAGTTGAGCTATAAGACTTTCTCTTATAACTACACTTTTGATGAACACACTGCCCTTATCACTTTGGAGTCACAATCAGGCTTTTTTGTTACAAAAACAGATAATGGTGGAGCAGTGGTTATCTGGGATAGAAAATTTTACGTTCAGAATAAACTTAGTAGGAT
The DNA here is from genome assembly GCF_019279795.1 of Protopterus annectens. NCBI lineage: Eukaryota > Metazoa > Chordata > Ceratodontiformes > Protopteridae > Protopterus > Protopterus annectens. The sequence goes on from NC_056732.1 coordinate 464,622,602, forward strand.
GTGTTTTTTTAACCATAAAGTTTATGTGGCCCTGGAGAATATCTATAAAATTATAGATAATTTTTTATTGATTTGATGAGAAACTTATAGGTTGAGTGTCCACAATACCAATATTTTTACTTGTTACCTAAAATACATAAACAAAGCTGATCTCTATTGAAACTTTTCCCAACTTCTAATGTATTTTATTTTAATGGGGATTGTTATCATCAAATAAATGATACCGTAATGGGAGCTGCTTTTGCTCTGACACAAGTTAACTTATTTATAGGCTCTTTTGGGATGAAGCAAAGGTACAGCAGTATTTTAATACTTTCTTTCCAATTAAAGATATGTGGCAATGAAACCTGGACAATTGCTGGTTAATGTGGAAAGGGACCCAGCTATCTTGAAACAATCCGTCTCATTTCATAATGATCATTAATTTGGTTTGAAATTTACTTGTATTTATAATCTGTTCTCAATCAATTTTTGGATATTATTGTGACTAAATTGTTAGATGAGTGTTTTACGTCTGCATTGTAAAGGAGACTATTTAGTAAGAATCCTTTACTGTTAGCATTTATTTGCCATCCTAGCCATATTAAGAAAAATATTCTATACTCACAATTTTTGAGGATGAAAAGAAATTGTAGTGAACCTAGTGCATATTCTTTGGAATGTGTGACCTTGAAAAAAGATTAATGCAGAGAGGCTGTTCCAAAAAATGTATCTCTTTGGCTATTGAAAAGACAGAGAATAAGGCCATGTCTGATTTATTACCTTATAACAGAAAATCTAGCTCTGTTGATGATATTAACATCATCAGGTGTAGTTTAACAATAAGTTTAAAATCAGTTTGATTACCCAAGAACATTAGCATTTGTTAAACAGTGACACACTTTTCTATACCACATTACTACAACATTGTTTAATTTGTGACAGGAGAGGGGAAAATCTCTGGCAGCTTTGGTCTAAACATAAAGGTTATAGCCATGGACAAAGGGAAACCAAATCTGATTTGCGAGGTTTGTTTCCTTGTGGGAACTGTACATTTCATACTCACACTTGACAGTGTGAACATTTTACATCTGTCAATGCTGGAAATATCTTTGAATTAGACATCTGATTACATCCAAAACCATGGGTAATCTATCAGGTGGTCTGTTCCTGCAGCACATTTTATATTGAACAGACTAGAAATATGTGGAAATAGAGGATTTCATTATACCTTAGTAATAAACATTACTATAGGGACATAAATGTGTTATTTAAGCTTACTATAAAATATGCAAATATTATTTTTATAGGTATTGACAAAGTTGGTATTAGGAATGCTAACCTATTTCACTGGCAAAAATTATTGGATAAAAAAAAAATGGATTTTCAACATAGGTGCAATGTATAGCCCAGGCTTGAATAAACTTTTATGATATGCTGTTTGTTTCTTTTTTTATTTAATTTCAGTGCTCTGTTTTATGGCTCCCTATCAAAATGCCTGCATGTGAAATGCAGAGTACCAACAAGCTGGAAAAAAAAAATATCAAAACTATGGGAGAAGAGTGAACCAATCCCACGCCCACCAAACTTGACATTGCTGTAACTTGGAGAAAAGGGAATATTCTGGGAAATTACCATATTTGATTTAGTGTACGTAAACCTGTTTTTCATCCATTCAGTCTACTAGTTTATGGACTCACTGTAGTCGGTCCCAACATTTTGTATGGTTATTCTAGTTTATTCTTCAATGATTCTAACCATTATGTGCCACTTTATGCTGATGCACATGTGTGTGTGTGTGTGTGTGTGTGTGTGTGTGTGTGTATATATGAATATATATATATATATATATATATATATATATATATATATGTGTGTGTGTATATATACACATATTCATATTTTAGTGTTTATTAACTTTTAAAGAATTATAATATTTTGATACAATTTAGATATAGGATCTATATATATATTTTGACATTTATTTAATTTGCTATTGGGCTGAAGCCGTGGTGGTACAGCGGTAGCATTGTTGCCTCACAACAAGAGGTTCTCTTGTTTGATTCCCAGCTGGAGTGCCTTCTGTGTGGAGTCTGCATGTCCTCCCCGCGGTTGAGTGGCCTCTGAAAGACATGCGTGAATGTGAGTGCCTTCGTTGAAGGTTGGGCTTTGGGCTGGCAACTCGGCACCATAAAAATCTACTGCCAATCATTAGCGGACCGGAGTTCCGCTGTAGTGACCCCTAACCGGGAAAAGACAAACAAAAACTACATTTAATTTGTTATTGTATTTTTGGTATATTGTGGTCAGTTACTTCATATTTATTTATTGTTGAATGTAAAAAAATATGATGAACAAAATGTATTGCGCATTTGAATCAACTTTGTTACAATACAAATTTCCCTGTATATACTGCTGAATTCACAAATTAGTTGATTACATGGTATGAACATGCTATATTATGTGCCCTTAATCTGTAGCAGTCTATATATGCACTACAGACTGCCTTTTTTGTATTTATTCTGTGGTCAGTAAAGTGTTGGAATGTATTTAGTGCTGGACCTTTTTTGTGAGCTTATATATATATATATATATATATATATATATATATATATATATATATATATATATACACACACACATATATATGTATATGAATATGCATATGTATGTATGTATATATATATATATATATATATAGAGCGAGAGAGAGAGATTTTAATTTATGTGTGTGCATCTTTAAATGTTTTGTATTATTTTTTATTATTTATTTTACATTTGTTGACTGGGATGGTCTGACTGGATTTATGTCCATTTTCAGCAGAGGCCCAGGGATTAAAGCTCCAGGATAAGCAGTTAAGATTACAGATACAATATATACAGTGGTTACATACTTAATAAGTTATACAAATTCCGAGGTTAGAGATAATCCAAATCCAATTTAGTGTCAAATATTGTTTGAGTTGTATCTTAAATTGACTCAGGGTGGTAAGTAAAGTAATATCAGTTGGGAGTGAGTTCCAGGATCTACCTGCAGAGTTGGCAAAGAGAGAGTCACCGGCTGAGTTATTAGTTTTGACAGTCTGAACTAGCAGTCTGTTAGAAGATCGAAGAGGTCTGGGATTGTTATAGGGGGTGATAATGTTTTTTATTGCATGAGTATTGTCCGGATTGTAAAGGATTTTATAAGCCATAATCAATTGGTTATACTGGATCAAGCTGGGCAGTTCTAGCCACCGAATATGGTTTAGATTGATACAGTGGTGTGTCCTATAAGGCAGACCAGTGGCAAATCTGGCAATGTGGTTGTAGCAGAGAGTTTGTTAAGGACAGACTTGTTGAAATTAGAGAGTAAAGGGGATGCGTACAGAAGAGTTGAAAGTAGGTGAGAGCGAGCTATGGCAATTCTAGCAGGTGGGGTTAAGAAGGCTTTTATCCTATAAAGTGACCCCAGTTTTTTATTGAAGGTTCTGATGGTTTGATTAACATGCAAGTCAAATTTAAGATTGTTATCTATGATAACACATAAGAAGCCACAGTAGTGCAGCGGCAGTGTTGTCGACTCACAGCAACAGGTTCTCCCGTTTGATTCTCAGCTGGAGCGCCTTCTGTGTGGAGTCTGCATGTCTTCCCCACAGTTGAGTGGCTCTCGAAAGACATGCGTAAATGGCCGTGCCTTCATTGAAGGTTGGGCGTCGAGCTGGTACCTCGGCACCGTAAAAATCTACTGCCAATCATTAGTGGACCGGAGTTCCGCTGTGGCGACCCCTAACTGGGAAAAGCTGAAAGAAGAAGAAAGATCTATGATAACACCTAGTAGTTTTGTAGATGTGTCTGGGGAGATTATAGTGCCATTATTGGATTTGATGGTAATGGTAAATGCAGTAGACCTATGAGTTGGTGAGAAAATTAACAGTTTTGTTTTTTCAGGATTTAAGATCAGACAATGACCAGAAAGCTAGATTTCTATTATGTTGAAGGTGTTCTGGGTAGTTGACCGTAGTTCTGTCTGAGATGTGGCCAAGCAGATCACGGTGAAGTCATCAGCGTATTGGATACAGCTGACTTTTGGGATTACAGTATAATGGTCATTGATGAAAATGGAGAACAGAAGGGGCTCTAGTATAGAATCCTGGGGTGCACCAAGGGAGTTGGTTAGGAAGTTAGATAGTTTGTTTTGCCAAAGGACAGCCTGCTGTCTGCCACTCAAATAGGATTGGAACCATTGAAGGGCTTTAGTATCTAGATAGATGTTTTCGGGTTGTGGATTAAAAGTTGGTGATCAACCATATCAAATGCCTTGGAGAGATCCAAGAAGAGAGCAGAGGATATGTTATTACTGTTACAATTATGATTTATGGTGTTGGAGAAGGCTAGGATGGCTGAAGTAGTGCTGTGGTGAGGTCAGAAGCAGTGCTGTTAGTCTGCCATAAGGTTATTCTGAATTAGGTAGTACAGTAGCTGTCTATGAATACATTTTTCCATAATCTTTGCAAGTGGAGATAATATAGCTATTGGCCTATAATTAGATAGTTCAGTAGAGCTACCTCCTTTGTGAAGAGGGATTACATAGGATATTTTCCAGATGGTGGGGGGTTTGGCTTCTAATATGGTTTGATTGATTAGTATAGAGATGGGGTAAACAATGGCATTAGCTGATTTTTGTAGATACCTGGCAGGGAGTAGATCAGCAGAGAGAGTAGTTGGTTTTAATTTTTTGATCAAAGTACGGATAAGTGAAGTGGCAATTGGTTGGAATCTGAATGAGAGTTGGTTACTAGGCGTGGTGTCATCAGGGCCAGGTGAGCTTGGAGGTAGTTGGCTAACTAGGGCTTGGATTGTCTCCGTAAAGAATCAGTTAAAACTGTCTGAGACTTCCTCAGTGGTTTATCAATGGTGGCTGCAGGGGTTGGGGTCGAAGTTTGTCCAGGATGTAATAGTTTATTTAAATCTGCCCAAAACTTCTGAGGGTTGTTTTGATTTATTTGCTGTAGATTATAGTAGTAGATTTTTTGTCTTGTAAAATTGAATTTTTTAGTCTCATTCCTCGATTGCCTATATTTAATGTGATCTTGGGGGTCTTTTGTAGTACACCATAATGCCCATGCTTTGCTTCTTAGGGTAATTTTTAGTTTGGACTCTTTATAAAGCCATGGCACAGTTTTTGTCTGTATTCTTATTGAGTGAACAGGTGCATGAGAGTCAAGGATCTCAAGGAATTTGTTGTTGAAGCATACAACTGCTTCCTCTAAGGGGAGGTGTTTTACAACTGACAATTTACATGAGTTTAGTTCCTGTTGGAAACTGGCAAGGTTAAAGTTCTTTTTGTTTCTTACCATTCTGAGTTTGGGTTGCTGGGGGTTGATGGCTTTATGCGTAATTATATAGGTAAGAAGGTAATAACTTAAGTCATCTGGGAGGGTCCCAGAGGTGTACAGTTTGGGGGTGACTATTGATAAGTATCCAATCAAGTATGCTTTCTTTATGGTTAGGTTTCCCTATCCTGGTAGGGGTGGTTATGATTTGTGTAAATGCATACAGGTTAACATAGGTGGTTGGAGATTCTGAGGAACAGGTGTTCCAGTCTATGTTAAAATCTCTGAGTAGTAAGGTTTCTTGAGGATAGTTACATAATAGCCAGTGAAGGGTATCTTCGAGTGCAGATATATTATTTCCTGGGGGAATGTACATACAGATGATATTAATACCTTTATTTTTATTAAGTTGCAATTTGGTGGCAAGAATCTCTGAGTTATAAATTTGAGGTGGTTGTATAGCTTCAATGGTGATATTTAACACAGATTTATAGAGAACAGCTACCCAACCCCCTTCCTAGAAGCACGATCCAGCCTGAGTATGTTATACCCGGGTGATAACACTTCATTATCTGTGGTGTTAGGTTTTGACCAGGTTTCGGATAAACAGAGTATCTCATGGGACTGGATAGCCAGGAGTGCATGTAGTTCATGTACCTTGTTGTTTATACTTCTAATGTTGAGGTAACAGGCCAGGAAGGTGGCCTATTAATTGTAGTTTTATTACTTGGATTGCAAGTAGAGAGGGTAAATTTATCTATTACATCTTTATTTCAAAAGGAATACATATCAGTAACATTTTACTTAATGCTAATACTAACTTCTAAAATATTCTTGTGGCGAACAACCAGCAAATATGCTTAAAGTTGTATCTGTTTATGTACAAGAAGCCAGTTTATGTGAATGTTGCTAACTTACCTTAAAGCCTGTGGGATTCTACAAGTTGTTATATCGATAAAGGGTTGTAAGGAGCTTTACTACCTGCATGACGATGTAGAGAGCTTCCTACTCTTCATAACCCAAATATTGAGTTTTATTCCCATTTCAAAACCAATTTTGCTTGAACAGATTTTTCATATAAACAGGTTTTGCTTACATCATCCACATCAATTTTAAGATTATACGAAAGCTGAAATGGTTTACTTTATGATGTTAAAGGAAGTTTTATTATATATCACATTCTTGACCCCTAATCCCTGCTTAATGCCTTATTTTTCCTTTTCTTTATTTCCTTTTATGTTTTTATTTTAAGTTAAATAAATTCAATCTAAAAAGAGAGTTATAATTTCCCTTTCAAACTATCACCACCTCACCATTCGTCATCAGACATTTTGACTCTCTGACAATCATACTATAGATAGGTACTATATGAAATACTAAAATCTTTAATGAAGGTGCCATGGATTTTTCTGCTGATTTAATTTCAGGGACAGATGGGCATAAAAAAGGAGGAAATCATGACATAAATCATAAAATCCTGAAAAAAATCATACATTTGCATCTTCATGCTAGAGCTATAGTAAATAAATTTATGATATAAAATTATATTATAAGAACTAATATCACCAATGCTTATGTAGTTACAGTTATTAAATTCTGCTGAGAATATTTCCAAGCTGTATTATTAATTTTTGACTATAAATAGTACATTCTTAATTCAGTATATTATTTTTCACGATTCATTAACAATTTATACTTCTTTAGCCTTTGAGCAATTTAAGAAAATTTGATTTGTTAAAACTAGACAAGTAGGCCCCAGCAGTAAGTAAATAGCTATAGTGTGAGTGTGGTTTGTACTTTGCACACAGGGCATCTAGTTTGAACTGGTTTGTAGCAGCTTTAACTTTGATTGAAATTATCTTGTTTTTTTTAATTCTATGTATCACTGTGTGTTTTAGCTATTTTTGGCTATTGTGACCCCCTCTGTTCTGGGAGTACCTTCTGGTTACATCTCTAAACAAAGGAATCTAGCTGCTGAGTATCTCTGCACCAGATACATGAATCTCATGCTGTGCTTTTTCTCTCCCCTTTTCTGTTGTGGTTTTAAATATCCAGGATCTCTTATAATTCCATCCCTTATAGTAGTCTGACAACCAAAGCCTGTGCCCTGTTTCACTGCTATTTAAATATTTCTTCGTTCCAATTGTTTTCTGTATGTCCAAATATTGAGTGCTTACCCATCCAGCAAGTATTGCTTTTGAGAAGCCTCCCTTATTATGAATGTCTCTGGTGTATTTTAAACTGTTTGGCATTGCTGTACACTTGGCATGCCTTATTTCACCTTGCCGTTGCTTAACCTTGCCTTAAATTACTTTATTAGCAGTAACTAGCTAGCAATTGAAATTAATGGGATAGCATTGCACTGAGTAACTTTTTGTGTGTTTTAACATTAACAGGACTGATTTTAATCACCTAGTGGTTGTAGGTGGTTGATTGGTCTATCCCAATTGGAAAACATATGGGAACACCTCTGAGTCTAGTCATTTATTGCCGAGCTCATTCCCACAGTGCTCAGCAATGCTTGGTGACTGTTGCTCTTCTTGGTTTACTATTGAAGACGAACAGGTGGGGTAGTTCACTTATATGCTTTACTACATAGAAACATATCAGGATGGATAGCAGCAGTATAAAATATAAATTAACTGATTAACTGACAAACTACACAGACTCATACATGCTTACATTTCAACAGCTTACTACAAAATAGCAGACAGGCTCACACATGCTCAGTATTTTTACACTTGTGCAAGCCCCTAGAAAGCTTCTTAAAGGTATACATACATATCGATCTACAGCGACAATGCCTGTGAAGCCAAGGTATTTTTACCTAAGGAACTTTACTGTATTTTTGCAATTGCACTGACTAATTTAAAGGACTGATGCCTTTTACAGTGTTTCAAAGCACTCAAGCAACTGTTTACCTGAAAATCGCTCTTCTTGTCTATTTGTTGGTTTACTGCTTTACTTTGATTTAATTTGCCTTGTAGAAGAGTGATCCAGCCAGGCAATTAGACTGTTGGTGTTTGTCTGCACTTGAGAGTTACTTTTGCTGTGCTTTTACATTATGAATTTCCAGGGTCATCCATCTTGTGGTAGAAGGTGTTTGCCTGGTTTCTCTGAGTTGGGAGTACTCCAGAGAACTCAAAGTGTAGTCATTTATTGGCCGGAGGATATAAGAGTTAATGTTCACCTTTTTTTTCTGTTGCTATAAAGTAGGTGCATTTACACAGAGTTGCTCACTCTGCAGCGATGGTTAGCAGTGCCCTGTATTGTAGCAAATGCTTAGACTGTAAAATTTACTTAAAGCTAGTACATAGGACTTTAACCAGTAACAAATTAAGTTTCTGAGTGGAGCTGAATGTAGGGTGGTTATTTAACACTAAACAACACTAATAACTGATCATAACACTACCTAACTGCTAGCTAATCCCAGACATCACACAGGCAATTCCCTGTGAAACCAAGTCCCCAAACCATAATTGTCTAACCCTAATACAAGTCCTGACAATATGGATATGCATTTTCCTAATGTCTCTGTGGTCAGCCTGGTAGATATGAACATTCTAAAACAATGTAGCAATTGTTTCACATACTCTGACAACCTTAAAGAAACAGTTTGGAAGAGATGTACATACAAAACTTCCTTGGAGTCTAACATCTTACTCACTAACAAGGGTGTCAAGAAGACACACTGTACATCCTTCACACATACTGCTCACCGCACACACGGACCTTCTTAAGCTGAGGCACTTAATAAACCCTTCCCAAACCTCATTAGCCTCCTACATATAGACCTTCTTAAGCTGAGGCACTTAAAAAAACTTCCCAAACCTCAAGTGTCCTCCTATGACATCTAACGGCAACATCTATTGTTAGCAGTCTCTAAAGCACATACAAAAACAACAAAACACCATACATAAGCCTACACCCAATGGTCGCCAAAGAACAAAGCCCATAAGGCAAGCAAACACTTTACCTAATACTCTTATCATAGGGGATTTTATTGTATGAAACACAGATTACCCTCTCACCAGGCTGGACAAGGAGAAGATAATCATTATTTGGCTATCTGAAGCTAGGATCTATGATGATAGGCACACTCAAGTCACTGCACCACATGTACCAGTAAGATTCTGTCATAGTCACATGTGGGTGTAAATGACCTCATTGGATTATATGAAAAGTGACATTATGGATCTATCTGAATATGTGTCACAGACAGGTATGTACCTTGCACTGAAAAGCATTCAACCTTCACCTAAGATGATGGCACAGTATGAACAAAAAATTATTAATTTTTAACAGTTGGCTAGGTTTCTGGTCTCACTCTAAGGGGATCCAATACCTATCAGAAAGGTAGGACATGGTTAGCTGACCAAGTTACTTTGACAAGGATGGTCTCCACCTGTCCTCCCTGGGCTTTTGGATATTGGCTAAAACGTTATTGATCCCGTTAGAGTATGTTTAGGCAATGTAAAAATGAAAAATCTACCAACATACCAAAAAAAAAAAAAATCAGAGCAACCTTAAGGTGCTACTGCAGACTGCTAGGAGACTAAAGACTAAACAAGAAGCTCCATACCCTACAAGCTCTCCTCACTCTGAAGAATGTAGATATCAGTGTTGTTAACAAGAAGTGGTTTAAAGCCACAGAAAATACACCAGCAGTGCAAGGTTACAGTGCCTTCCGCACATTTAGACCATCAAAAACACAGACAGGTGCTAAAGGTGGTGGTGCTTTGATTTATGTTAGTAACAAATACAATGCTAGGTTAATTAAACAGGATGATTCCCTACAGTTCATCCACAGCCACGTCTCCATAGACAAGGTTTTGTACCATGTTCTGTCTAACTACAGTTCACCTTTTATGATCAGCAAAGCTCATAACCTGGACCTGGACATACTGAAGCCACTCAAAATCCAACAAACACCCTAATCATGGAAGATTTTAACTTCTCCTCTATAGACTGGGAATGTACACTGCTTGTAACTCACAGCTACAATGTTTCCTCATCTTTGTCAAAACAAACACTTTGGACCAGATATGGTGCACTCCAACCAGGGTCTCAAACACACTAGACCTGGCACTCACCAACATGGAAGAGCATTGAACCCCCCCCCCAATATTATGTCCTTATTGGTGAGGTCACAAAGCTGTTTCCATTGAAATAAAAAAACATCCTGGAAAACACAGCTAAACCATTAACAGGAACTGTTCAAAAGCTAAATATATATTGTTAAGTGACAGTTTGTCAAAATTCAAGGTTCCTGCAAACCTAGAGAACACAACTGTCTATGCAAAATTGCTCAAAGTAACCCTGTACAGACATGTAAATTGCTGCACTGAGGATGTTGTACCTGCCAGAAACAAACCCAGCTCTAACACCAAAACAAACTCCACTGGTGGAAGACTAACCTTAACAGGGTATATAACAAAAGACAAAGTCATGGCCAAAATCAGAAAGAGCAATTCTCATACAGACATGAGCCATCTGAGTCAACTAAACAAAAGCTAAGAGGTATAATAAGGTCCAACAAGGTCAATTATGAGGTTAGGATAGCCTCTCATGTTAAGGGCAATCACAAAGCCTCCTTCAGCTATATCATGAACCTTAAATGTAGCACACAGCAGTGTGCAGAACTGGTGGCAAATGGCATAACCTTCACTGACCAGGGTGACATAGCAAATCTTTTAGCTGATAAACTTAGCTATAACTTCACCTCCCACTCCCCCCTACTACCCACTATCAAATCCCTTCTAGCATATGCCCCTCAACTATTAACAAGGAACAGGTCCTGGCAGTACTCGCTAAGGCCAAAAACACTGCTCAGTGGACCCAGACAACAGTCTTGGTTGCCTACTAAATAGGCTCAAACATGACCTACTAGGACCAGTAGAGGCACTGTTCAATTTCAGCTTTAAAACAGGTTATATACTGAGTAAATGGAGGGACTCAATGGTCATTCCTCTCCACAAGATTGGATCATTAATTAATCCGTGAACCACAAATTTATCAGTCTAACAAGTCTAATAAGCAAAATAAGTAAAACCATGGAACAAATTATCATGGAAATGGTCAGCACGAACATTGGCAAGCTACAAATACTGGACTTATCCAAGTTTGGCATTATCAAGAAAAGGTCATGCCTACTCAACCAAGTAGACTTCTTTGAGAGGGTCACCAAGGCTATGGATGAGGAAAAAACTACACACCGCTTGCCTCAACCTGACCAAGGCATACAAGACAACACCACGCTCAAGAATTGTTAACAAACTCTCAGAACTAGGCATAAATCCCTATATAACTTTGTTAGATTGCTAGTTATGTCACAAATAGGACTCATGAATTCAAGATTGGTGAGACCACTTCCAACAGGAGACCAGTCACCACTGGAGTACCTCAAGGCTCTGTGCTGGGCCAGCTCTTACATGGCATCTATTTCTCAGATGTTGAGGTTAATGTCAAAGGCCTCTGGCTCATCAAGTTCATAGATGACTGTAAATTGGGAGCTACCATATATGCTCCCTATGAAACAAACATCCTACAAAAGGGTCTAACACAAACAAATGATTGGTGCCAGAGCCACAGATTAAAATTCAACATGAAGACTTGCATTATAATACCCTTTGGGGAGTCGTACACTCAAGCAAATTACTTTGCCTGGCATAAAGACCAGTTGCCTTCCATGCACAAGTACAAAGCTTGATCTTGACCTCTGGCCAATGCCTGTTTGGAGTTTGCATGTTTTCCCTTTGTCTCTGTGGAGTTCTTACCCCTTCTGGAAAACATGCTAAGTGTTTCTATCTCAAACTCACCAAAAAGAATGGAGCTGTGCACAGCAGCATAGACTATACATTATCCCTATGGGGAGGAGTTGTATAAACCAACCACTTTGGGCATCTGATGCAGTGTGCACTATCCTCATGTTAAGAGAGCATGGATCACAGACTACAAGCAGTGGCAGGGTTAACCACTTGACAGTATAAATTATGGCTGTAGGTAATTCTGTCATGTTGACTGTCACCAAATGGGCATGGGCATTTGCTGGTATTAAGTGGGTTGAGGGCCTGGCCTATTTTGACCTATGTCATGGGAGGGGTGTATTGGGGGCAGTGTGTGACTTTCATAAAGCCCAGCAGCCCTGGGTCAAATACCCAGCCTGTGTCCAGTTGCCTAGCTTGGGATACCTAGGATAGCTCTGTTGAGAGGAAGCTGGGTGTAAAACCAATCAACCTGTTAAACATGAACTAAGAATTGCTGTACTCAGTGTAGATTCACTGATGGGAAGCAGTTTGGAAGTGGATGACATGATGGTAAGGGGTAGGTTGGACATCCTATGTATTCAGGAGACAAGATGGAGGGGCAGTGCAGTAAAGCCATTTGGCTTGAAATCCAGAGTCTACTACTCAGAAGAAGGACAGGCTAGAAATGTGTGTTGCAGGAGAGGCTTCAGAAGTCAGTGAGGGATGTCCTCATAATTAGTGACACTCTTATGACAATCAGACTCCATCCTAATGACAGGGCAGTATTCATAATCTCAGAGTTTTCGCCTCAACAGGTTTGTGATAGTGAAGAAAAGAGTGCATTCAGACAGCAGTTGTGGAACCTACTAGATAAAGAGGACAACAAGAATTGGTGTTAATAATGGGTAACTGGAATGCACATATCAGGACAGACACAAAACAGAACAAGATATGAGAGTTGCTGGGGTCCACATGGTAAGGGCAAAAGGAATAAAGAGGGAGAAGCCATTCTAGACTTCTGTCTTGCAAATGACTTGATAGGAGCCAACACATGGTTCAGAATAGAGACAGTCACAAGATCACATACAACAGTGCTCAATATGCAACAGGTGGTCCAATACATAAACCACACTGGTTGCCACAATCATCTGCAAGCAGTGGTCAGAAAAGACTCTAAGGTCAGCAAGCTGTTAAGGTGTAAAAGATGTTCTGATGAAGTTCCGTTAGTATTGAAAAGGAACAAAAACACTTAACTCTTGTTATTTTTTAAATTTAATAAAGTAATATTGGCATTAGTTTGAACATTGTATGTGGTGTTGAGTCCCCTGGAGTGTGGGATTGTTTGTGGTTATACAACATAAAACAGACTGAAGATCTGGAAATTGACTGGAGAGAGAGAGCACAGCAGTTCAAGGAATTACTCAGGGCTCTAGCACCTGAAGAAGAAGAGGAAATAGGTGGAATTGAAGAAGAATGGCAATGCCTTAAAACAGTATGTGTGAGGACTACAGAGCAGATATGTGGCTAAGCCAGGTATGGAAATAAGGTTCATAAAGAAAGCTGGTGGTGGAATGCAGAAGTCCAGGAAGTCATCAATAGAAAGAAAGAGTGCAGGAAAAAGTTACTTGATAGAAAAGATGGAGGGGACTAGGAAGGAATACAAAGAGACTAAGAGAACAGTTGCAATAGTAAAGAACAAGGCATCATGGGCACTGTACCATCTTCTGCAAAGTAAGTCACTAGATGGTACAAAGAAACTGTAACAGGTTATAAGGCAAAGACAGAAAGATAAAGAAGAGAGTCAGACTCCCTTAATAAGAGAAGCCAGTAGCAACTTACTCTTCAGTCCATAGGATATCAAAGGCAAATGGAAGGATCACTTCCAGCAACTTCTGAATGAATAAAACCCCACAGAAGCTGTACTTTTCCAGACATATCCTACAATGAAAGAAGTGGAGGAGCCCATCATAGAAGTAAAAAAAGCACTAAGGAAAATGAATTCAGGGAAAGCAGCAGGCTCAGAAGAGGTCACAACAGATATGATAAAAATGCTGGGTGAGATAGGGGAGAAATGGCTCCTGAGGGTACTCATAGCAGTGTGGAGAGAAATGCATACCCAAGATGACTGGAAAGTAAGCATACTAGTGCCAATGTACAAGAACAAAGGGGACATTCACAACTGTGGGCAGTACAGAGATATCAAACTCCTGTCACACTGCATGAAAGCTCTAGACAGCATGATTAATAAATTAATACTCTGAGTAGTAGAAAGTAAGCTGGGTGATGAGCAGTTCAGATTTAGATCAGGAAACAGTATAACTGACATGGTGCTTGCAGTGATGCAGATAGATGAGAGGAAGCTAGAAATGAGAAAAGAGTCCAGCTGGCCATTCCTAGACTTGGAGACAGCATATGACAAGGTTCATGAAACCTTATTTGGGCAGTCCTGAGGTGGTCTGAAGTCCCAGAAACATTGGTAGAATTAGTGCAGGCTATGTACAAGGATCCAGTGACTTAGTATAAACAATGTTTGGTTTCACAGACAGGTTCCCAGTGGGAGTGGGTGTGCACCAAGGTTCATCTCTGAGCCCTCTACTGTTCAAACTGGTGATGGACGACATTAGCAAACAAGTTGGAGGAGACAGATCAACAAAGTTTCTGAATGCAGATGATATGCCATTACAGGCAGACTCTGAGCAAGAACTTCAGCAAAGGAAAGAGGAACAAAATGCAAAACCGAAGGCACATGGGATGAAATGGAGTACAGATAAGATATTTGTAATGGCAGCAAATGGTGGAGTTCAGAAGAAGGTGAGAATTGAGATAGAAGGGAAAATAGTGGTACAGGTTAACAACTTCAAATATCTGGGAGGGGTAGTTGAAGAGAAGAGAAATATGAATGAGGAGGTCAAAGCTAAAATCCAATTGGCTGCAGCCAACTGGCACAGAGTATCAAATGTAGTATATGACAGAAGAGTGCCAAAGGAGATGAAAAGTAAGGATGCAAAACAGTAGTGCAACCAGTACTAATGTACGGTACAGAAACCTGGCAGTAAAGGCAGAGCAGCTGAGGAAGCTAGAGGTGATGGAGATGAAATGCTTGAGACAGGTGGTAGGATGCACACTGTGGGACAGACGAAGAAATTTGTACATAAAAACAGAAGCCAAATTAACTGCAATGACAGAAAAGGTCAAAGAGGAAAAACTATGGAGGTTCTGGCACATGTGCAGAAGAATGCAAGAGGAAATTAGGCGGCATACAGAAAAATGTGGATGGATTGTGTGAGAGAAGACCTGTGACAGTTAGGCATCAGTGTTGAAGAAGGCAGGAGAGGGGATTTGAACAGGCAGAAATGGTAAGAGTTGACACGACTCAAGGTAGAAAATGGGGAGAAAGGGGTTGATGTTGACTATGATCTTTGCCTGGTATATAAGGCATCTTCAGACCCAGCTGTGGTGCACCTCTTGCACTCGAAACAGCACCAGGAACACTTGCTGCAAAGACCTAAACTTTGCCTACGACATAAATAAAACATGCAGGAGAGATCGGTATGTGTCTCAGAGGATCCATGCACTATGGAGCAGGCTCTCCACCTATGTGAAGTGCAGTTCATCCCTGACCCTTTCCAAGTGAAACCTTGACCATTGGCTAGGAAATCACAAATTCAAAATCACAAATTCACCCCTGGTTTGACTCCATGTCCCTGATGCAAAGAGGCCAAGAATAAGTTAACTAATCCCAAACTAACAAATCCTCCCCCATACACACAACCCTTGGCTACCTTGTTACTAACATACCCCACCATATAGGAGTCCAATGTACTCGAGGACAAACTGAATTGGGGTGCACAGCTAGCCTTATAATGACCCTGATGGTCAGTTGCCTAGTACACACCTATGAACCTATGATTTCAAATGAAGACTTGCATACTTCCCTATATTGAATATGCAAATGAGGGATAAGACCTTTGTGGTTAGACCCATGCCATCATTCTGAATCCAAAGGAAATGGTGTTGCTACTGTCTTAAAAAGCAGGCCAATACAAGTGCACTAGAACTTTTCATGTCCAAAGAACCATCAGAAATGTCCCATACCATTTATTAGCTAGCAACAGAACTCCCTCTATGATACAAGAAAGCTACGACACCTATCTACAGGAACTGGAATCACTCAGTATTAAACCCAAAATTATTCCTAGGTGATCTAAACTATCCAGTTATAGAATGGTAAGTCACACCACCACTAGTGCACATGCAAAGAGATTCCTGGGCTTTTTCAAAACAAGTACCCTCAAACAATTAGCCAGAGTACCCAATGGGGGAATAACATATAGGATATTGTCCTAACTAATATGGGAGCATCATGCACTATCCCTTGTCTATCTATATCATTTGTAGGTTTGACCATAAAGCAGTCTCCTTCAGAATAAAACTGAAACCAGAGATCCCGCCCACCTTAGGTACCTTTAGAAATTTCTTTAAGACAAACTACCTACTCCTAATTGATATGTTAGCAAGCTTCAAATCCCCACCAAGCCCAGTTAACTCCACTGAATACTCAGAAACATACACTACAACACTACAGTAGCATGTAAGCAGTTGCATAGATGTAGCTGTATCACATAGGAACAAGTGCAGCCAACTCCAGAAACAAACCCATGGTGGGACCATAATTTCAACAAGCTGTATAGTAAAAGGAAAAGAATTTTGGCCAAAAGTAAGAGTCACTGAAATAAATAAGCAAACAAATCAGGAACTAATAAAATCCACCAATGCCAAGTAAAAGGCTAAAATAGGTATCCAAGCCAAAGACAAGCATAAGGCAATTTTAAGTCATAGTCATAAACTCAAAAGCACAACACAGCAATGCTCTGAGCTGATTGTGAATGATGTTACCTACACTGAAGCTGAAGATACAGCAAACCTACTGGATGATACAATTAGCTCTAACTTTACTACTCTGTTTCCTCACCCTGTCCCTCAAAATACACCTGAAAATGGCTCACCTCCAGCTATCACATAAGACCAAGTCCTAAAAGTGCTATCAAAGACTAAAACTACTGCCCCTATGGGTCTTGACAATATCCCTGGATGAATCTTAAATAGAATCCACATCCCTAACAATACTTTTCACTCTTGGCCTCCATACAGGATTTGCATGAAACAAATGGAGAACAGCTATAGTCATTTTCCTGCATAAAGGAGGACCTTATACTAACCCAGGTAATTACAGACCCATAAGTCTCACCAGCCTTATATGCAAAGCCATGGGAAGACTTATCATGGAACTAATCAGTCAAGACATACAGAACCTCAAAACACTGTGGATTCTTCAAGGGCAGGTCATGCTTACTCAACCGGGTGGAATTTTTGACAAGGTCACTGAAACAATGGATGAAGGCAAAATGTTACACATGTCATGTACCTCAACCTGGCCAAAGCTTTTGACACAATTCCCCTTTCAGGCATGCTATAAAAGCTAAATAAACTAGGAATAGACCCCTTTGTCAACCTGTTTCTCAAATAGGAAGCAGGAAATCAAAATAGGGGAACTTACTTCTACAAAGAGACCAGTGTTCAGTGGAGCTCCCCAGGGTTCTCTTTTAGGACATCACCTGTTTGGCATCTACTTTTCTGAAGTAAAAGTGAATACCAAAGGGCTCTGACTGACTAAATGTGCAAATGACTACAAGCTAGGATCAATCGATGAATACCCAAATGGTTTAGCCATCCTGTGGGAAGGTTTGTCCCAATGAAATAACTGGTGGTAAAAAATGGACTGAAATTAAATACCAAAAAAAATGCATTACTGTGTCCTTCAGGAAGTCATCTATCCCAGGGTGCTATCACATTAACAATACTCCCCTAAGAGTTAACCCAGTTATTTGGGAAGTTATGTGGACAGTGACCTAACTTTTGACCAACATGTATCCATTGTTGTAAGAAAATACTTTTATATTGCACAGCTTATATAGAAAGGGATTGAGTCTATATTTAGGGATGTAATTGCTCCCCTTTACTCAGCCTGTATTAGGCCAATCATGGCCATTGAATATAATGCCCCATTTGGCATGTATCTGTCCAGATACATGCAACAAATGGACCGCCCACAAAGATACCTTACTAAAAAGATACAGAGCAAAACAACATGTCCTACATGGACTGACTCAAAGCCCTGTCACTATACTAGATATCCTGCATACTTGTTAAAGGATGACCTGTGTCTGACATACAAGGCATTTTCTCACCCAGTACTGATGATTTACTGCACATCAGCAAGCCAAATAGCATCAGAAATACTCTGTCTAGAGATCTAAACCTGTTCTGCAACATCAATAGAATGGTATGGAGGGACAGGTATATCTCGCAGGGGATAGGGCTGTTCTGGAACAGAATCCCCATCCACATAACACAAAGCTCTTACCTGTCCATATTCTAGTGCAACTTAGATTTATGACTGAGAAACTGAAACTATACCCCAGGACTGCCCTCTGTAGTACTAATGGACAGATGCAGCTCCTAAATGCTTTATCCCATGCATGGGCCCCCTCAAATTATCTATGGTATGATTCGAGTTATTCTCATTAGGGGTAATATATAATTATCGACCATGGTATGGGTAAGGGCAATCTATAACCAAATAGGATAGGGTATTTTGAGCATGAAAAGGGAAACTGGTTAGGCTTAAAATGGCCAGCAAAGGCAGCTAGTCTAGTACTTATCTAGGAGCTTATAAGTAGGCAGGCCATGTCTGAAAAGGAAGGTATTGAGTAAGACTGTTAATTAATGAAGAGGATACCACCCACAGTTTTATACTGTGTCCAAAACAATGCTAAGACATAGTTGTGGAGGTTATAGTTTAAATACTGTTCTGTAATGTGTTTTTTTAAGAGGAGCTTTGTAATTAGCAATTCCACCATAGAAGAAACCATTGTGATCACTGCTGTGATGCCAGTGAAATATGACTTTTTGCATGTACTCTCTCAAAATGAATGGAAATGCAATAGACCCCCAAAGATTGGTGTGCTTCTTCTGTATTAAACATAACATCATCATTCAGCTTATGGCACTCTGCCATGTTTTTTTTAATGTTATAATTATCTGTGATGAAACAGGCCTATAATTGATGCTACAAATCTGGCCAAGGTTGAACTTAACCTTTTTTGCAGTAACATCACTGGTGATTACAGCATCTGTAAAAGCATCTGTCAAATGTAGTAGCCATCAAGAAAAGAGGAAAGAATGCTTATTTCTTCATACATATTGTGTGCTTTGGAAAAAAGTCTGGCACAGTTGTCAGCTGTCAGCTAATCAATTATGCAAGGAAACCCAAGGACACCATGAAATTTTAACATGCCAAAGCTTCTTCTGAAATACCAAGGAAAGTCTGCTTTGAATAATTTGAATAAACAGAAAAACTATTCCTAATGTAACTTCTGGGTCTTTAGCGATTATAAAAGAACTATTCTTAGTGTGGTTTCTGTATGTTTTGTGATGTGTACAAGAAAAAGAGGCAGAGTTATAATTCCAAAATGGTACCAGAAACGTCTTGAAAGTAATAAAACAGACTCCTGAAACGATAAAGTGGAAAACTCATAAAATCATATAGCAAAATGAGTAGGAAATAAAGAAAGTAACAATGAAAAAAGTGAAACTTGAGATGAATCCACAGGGCCAGGCAACAGTCAAGTGTCTGGAAAGAAAGAAAAGAAATGCGAGAATTAGTACTGAAAAAATAAACAAGCAATCATAGATGTATACACACAAATACACAGACACATGCAGACACACGTGTGGTGGGTGAGTTCATATTAATACACATGCATGCGCATGCACAAGCACACACACACACTCATGCATAACACAGTATGTGAAAGGGTCTGCGAATGCATCCTATTGTTTTATGCCTCACTTGTGCATATGGGATAGATTTCCCTTTGTGGTGAACTCAAATAATCACTTGCAATTAAGTAAGGTGTCAGAACATACCAAAAGCATGAAGGAAAAAAATGGAGGTACTGGGCATCATTTCTGGAGAACAGCCATTTTTCCTAGGATTGCATTCCAGTGGAAGAGTTGATGAATTATTGCCAGGAAGTGAATTATAACTAGAGGCATTACAGCGACTTTTGTTATATTTGACTGTTCAAATGTTTTCTGTTTAGACTACATATATTGCTTTTTTGGCTAAGTCAGCCTTTTTACTTCAAGTTCTATTAAATAATGTTGTAGAGCCAAGTCTTGTGTGCCAGCTGATTTAATTTCCACATTGATGGATGCAGGTGGCATAAAATATTAGCTTAATTGTTTTTCCTGAAGCCCTGTCTCAATCTGCTGCTACCATGTAAGATAGATTCTCAAGTAGATAGACTTTTAGTTTTAATTGTGGTCTATAAGATAAGAAATGCTGTTCTTAGTGTTAAGCGCTATATTGGAGTACAATTCACTCACTACAAAGTGAAGACAGCTGTTTACACTTACTGTTTGGAAACTCATACTGCTGAGAAAGAGAGACAATGAGAGGGAGAGACAGAGAGCATATCAGCATCTCATCTGTGTGCTTTTTGTGCTATATTTCCAGAGGTATATCTGGTATTAGCTTTTGGGCTGCGGCCTTGAGGGAGTGTATCTTCTACCTAAAGGTTGTAGAAGAAAGATGCCTGACCCTCCATCACTGATAAGGTGTGGTGTACCTCCTACAGACAATCACAGTCTGTCAAGGCATGGATGTTAGTCACCAAGTCAATGCAACACCATAAGCCATTCCTCTCCTGAAGTCAATAACCTGGAAGTAGGACTTGGAGATTTACGTAGTAATATTTGAGTGGACTGTCAGCTGGGAGGGTTGAGATGGACCCAATTGGGTTTAAATACTTTTCTCACAATTAATGTGGGCCCTCTTCCATGATTTCATGAATAAAAAGGAGCAGACTATAAAGAAAATGGAAAAGTTAAATGTTTGCTAACATAAGGTATGTTCACAGCAGAGACCCAGGATCACAAATTTATTGATAGACTTTTTCTAACATAGAATGGTAAGGCCCTTGTTATGTGAACTGGTTAAACCAGGAGGCTCCTCCACAGAGAACAAGGTGATTTAGAACTACCTGATTTGCATGGATATTTTAGAGGTGTACAGTTAAGGCTCATATACACAACACAAGCACAAGGTTATAAATCAAAGTGGAAGGGCATAATGATGAAGCAGGGGGAGTTAAAGAAATAACGAGAGGGATATTTCGAATGGAGATCCTTAAGGGGAATAACATTAACCATACATAATAGTATATTCATAACATTGCAGAAAATGTTCTAAGAACTACATCAACACAGGAATACAGAAAGGATATTTAGTCAAAAGGGATGACTGCATGTAGAGGTGCTGAAAGAAGGCAAGAGGGTGCTGGAAATCATTAAAGAAAACTGGTAAAGGAATTAAGGTATTGGAAACATATAACCAGAAAGGGAAAGACAAAAAAGTGGGATATGTCCCAGCAGAAGTTTTGTCTGTGGGTTAGAGATTACCTTCCCCACCATGCACTGATATCAGAATAGAGACAAGGAGAAAGGGATAGGAGAGTCCTAGGTAGATAACCAGCTCTAGTGCAGTTTTAGTGGAGTGTAGAACTAAAGCTGCTGTTAAAATCAGGATTATTAGTAGGTCACATAAAATATTGCTTGATAACTATAAAAAACAATCAGAGTAATTCAGAAAAGATTCTAAGAGACACTGGAGAAACAATTTACAAAAGGACAATGGAAGGACATATGTATGACTCCCAAGTATGGCAACAAAGTCTAGACGATTTAGGATTTTTGTTTGGAAGTGTTTGCATAAATATTTTTCCTCAAGTAGATATCAAATACTGGAGATCTGATGAGAAAGAGAGAGGTGACTAGGAACATGATTTTTTGGTATTGTAATGAGTGGGATGATTTTAAAACTTCCCTAGACAGTACTCTATCAGAAATATTGGGAGAGCAAATGGCTGCAAATAAGGACATTTTTGAGCAGGCACAGAGGATCTGAATTGCCTAGACATAGGGCCGGATTCATGAAGGCTTGCATGGAGTCTAAGAGTACAGTAAGACTCCATGCAGCCAACATATCTGCCGAGCGATCCAGTAACAGCCGGCAGGGGCATGCAACAGAGCTCCTAAAACGACTCTTACACGGACAGGGCTAGGTTATGCAAATTACCTCATTTGCTGCCGAAAGCTATGCAAATGAGGTAAATTTGCGATGCAGGAAACCCTAACCTGTCCGAGTAAGAGTAGTGTTATTTGCAGAAATGTACTCCGTTGACAACTGAGTACCATTCTGCAAATAGCAAAACGGAGCCGTCACAGCTCCAAATAAAGGCTGCATCCAGTTGAGGAAGCATGTCAATGGCCAAATATATGTCCATTGGCAATGTTCCCCGATGCAAAATTTAAAAAAAAAAATCTTTATTTTTACCTCGATCTCCAAAGTTTAAGCATAGCTCAGCACCGCGCAAACGTGCTGCGCTCTAAAAACCAGAAAACCAAAAATTAAAAGTCACAAATAGGGATTTTATAGAAAATCATAAATTTCAATGCAAGTGAATGGCAGGCTGAAGACAACATGGCTACCAAGTGGAGGTTGCTAAGGGGGGAAGCTCAGTCTAAGAGATGTAACCAAGCATTAGCAGGCAATCCTATGCAAATTATGGTAAGGATAGTGAATCCCAAGTTTACATAGCAAATGAGCACAGTCAGTGGAGTGTATGAGTAGGATAAGGGGAGTAACAGAGTAGAAGATAGGTGACATCACGAGGTCTGTATGTATGAAAGAATGTAAGCTCATTGGAGCAGAGTGGCATGTGTTTGCTGTCAGTTACTCATCACTGGAAGAGGTGTGTCAACAGGTATCCTAGCTAAAGGCAAGAAACAGAAGGTGTATGCCGTGGATAACACTAAAGTTTCTTGTTGAAGTGCCTGCAACGTGTTTGCATGCGGGTGCGCGCCCGTATATCTGAGTAAGACTGTGTGTGCGTGTGTGCACCCGTGTGCGCGCGTTTAAGCCAGAGTAAGTATGTGTAAGGTTGTTGAAATTTGTGTAAGCGCGTTTGCGCCTGTGTGCGCGCGTTTAAGCAGGAATTAGCAAGTGTTAGGCTGTGTAAGCATGTGTGCGCGCATGTGAGCTGGTGTGCGTGTGTTTGCACTTGTGTGTGCGGCGCTGCCCCCCTGTGGAAACAGAAAGGGAAAAGGAAGCACAACAAAGAGTAGGAAGTAAACCAGGGAGAACTAGCAGAGCTAGCAGGTGAAAACAATCAGAATCAGGCAATTACGCAGGCAGTACACTAGCCCAGCCCAGCACTTAAAACTCTGCAAACAATTTTCCACCATGTTTTCCTCAGAGACACTGCAACACTGTAGTAAACTAAGAGAAGTGAAAACTTAAAAAGCTTTACTGAAACAAAGAAATGTTAGGGGCTGCCATTGCTGTTATAAGGCGACATATGCAACATGCTGAGGGTGGTGACAATACGAATGCTGCTGAGCAACCCCCAGTGAGGAGACAGAGAAGAGTGTACAGGCCCAGGGTAACCTACCAGGGGCTACATGAGCTGGAGATAGTGGAGCGCTATAGAGTGGACAGAGATCTCATGCAGCAAATTGTTGAGCTGTGCAGGCCACGCCTCACACACAGAACCAACAGAGGGTAACCCATCCCAGTGGAAACCAAGGTATGTGTTGGCCTAAGAATACTAGCAACAGGTACCTTCCAGAGACCAACTGGTGATATGATGGGGATTTCACAGGCATCAGCATCCTGGGTAATGCACCAGTTCCTGAATGCCATGTCAGCACATGTCAGTGATCATGTATATTTCCCCAATTCCCATGAGGTATTGGCCAGCAATATGCGTCTTTTCCAGCAAATAGCGGAATACCCTGAGGTAATGGGTGCAATAGACTGCATGCACATACGCATCAAAGCACCAGCCGGTGAGCGGGGTAGGGCCTACATTAACCACAAGGGCTCCCCCTCCATCAACCGCCAGGTCGTGTGTGATGCCCAGGGCATAATACTGAATGTGTGTGCTGGCTGCCCTGGAAGCTACCATGATTCGCATATCTGGCATCTGACTCAACTGTACCAGACATTTGCCAATGGGGACATCCCTCATGGTCACCTAGTGGGGGATGCTGGATATGTACTGGAGCCGTGGCTGATGACACCCATCAGAAATGCACACACACCTGAACAGGAACACCATAATGAGGCACACGCACAAACATGAAATGTAATCAAGCGTGTGTTTGGGCTGCTCAAGTCACGGTTCTGGTGCCTGGACACATCTGGTGGAGCCTTGCAGTACTCACCAACTACATGTACCCAAATTGTCATGGTATGTGCTATGCTACATAATATGATCCTGCAAAAACAGCTGCAGCAGGGGCAGCATAGGCCCGGGCCAAGCAGCCCCCCACCATTGCCAAGGCCATCACAGGCAGAGCATGACTCAGAGGAGGAACAACCTGAGCCTGCCCCAGTAGGCAGAAGGAGGCATGCCCAGTATGCTTTGGCCTTGGCAAAGAGGCAACGCATAGCACATACACTGGCTCAGTAGGAACCCTGGAAATGATACCTCTCTCTGACTCGCACATATAGTAAAAGGGATGCCTAACTTGACACTACCTGTTTACAAACATGTATAGGGAGTGTACTATGTGCATCTGACATAGGCAGCCCTGCAGCACCACCTGAGGCATAATTGCCATGTTTTAAGCAATATAAAGCAGTGTTAAACAGCTTTTATCACTATTTACTATATGTAAACAAAATTGCACACACTAAATAGCACAACTTTGGACAATGTTGAGCAATATTGGGCAACGTTCAGCAATGTTGGTTAATGTTGAGCAATGTTGGGCAAGTTTGGTCAAAGTTGGACATAGTTGAGCAAAAGCAGGTAAACACGCTCATATTTGCTTTACTGGTCCTTAAGCAGTCTGGTCTGCCCAGT
Organism: Protopterus annectens; assembly: GCF_019279795.1. NCBI lineage: Eukaryota > Metazoa > Chordata > Ceratodontiformes > Protopteridae > Protopterus > Protopterus annectens. The sequence goes on from NC_056732.1 coordinate 464,647,637, forward strand.
ATGAAAATATAAAGCAGTGACAGGCCACAAACCCAGGATACTGTGCACTAGAGTCACAGTACTGAACTACTAAACCATGACAGTATTTCACTGGTCAGCCTATATGAAGAAATGTTGATAAGTCTATGCAAAGTGTCTCATGGAAACCCTGCAGGCACAGCATAATCCCTGTCGAGTTATGACATAAAGGTGAGCCCTGCAGTAAAAATATAACTTGATTTCCAACACACATATAGTATAAATGTTAATATTGGGCATGTTCACACACGTTAACAAATGTAGTGGACTTCAGACAGCAACATACTGAAAGGTCACACTGGGCATGCTCACACACTTGAATAAATGAGACAAATGTCAGGCAACAAAACACTGAAAGGCCAAACTGGGCATGCTCACACACTTAGGCCATGTCTGAGTACAGCAGTGGGCCACACATATCTGGCAGTTGTATGTGTTAACCCAGGAACCTCTCACTATTCACCAATCCTGCCTTGTGCACACAGTTATATGACAACAGACACATATATAATATATTGGAACCCTGTCATAATCAAATATGTACTACAGATACCTAGGTTGTTCATAGAAAGTGGGAAAGCAAAGAAGATAAAAAACCTGCAATCAGTATCATCAATAAATAATGTGCACTCCAAACATTATCATAGGTTCATAGGTTCATAGGGTGATACAAGGCTATCTGCCCTAGGGCATTTATAAGCCTAGCCAGAGTGTGTTTGGCTTTCGCCACCCTTTTAGATTAGAAGACTGTGCCTTTGAATAGTAGGTCACACAAGATATCCCTTTTTCGGTTAGTTTATTGTGCCTCTGTCTGGCAGGGACCCAGAAGAGATCCCAGGGGTAAACTTACGATCTCCCATCCACTCGTCAAGATTTCTCTTGAAGAGGGTCAGTGAGGGGCTCTGCTTAACTTGGACCGGGATTTTGTTCCAGAGTGGGGGTAGCCTCTGGGATATGAATCTGTCCCTCCAGCATTTCCTATTAATTTCTGTGCTGAGGTTTAAGTCCCTGGAGCTTGTAGCTCTAAGGGATTTGGATATCCTGAGGTGGAGCATGACCATTAATTCTGGGTTGGACATGGCTTTATACGACAGGCACAGATCGCATCTGAGTAGGCAGTAAGCAACTGAGTAGAGCTGGAGTTTCCTTATCCGAACTGCGTAGGGCATCTGTTTGAGTCCCTTGATCCACTTGGTGAGGAACTTTTGAGGTCATTACAGTTGCTGCAGGTGTCGGGTAAGGTACATCCCACATGGGACATTGTATCCAAGTATGGACCTGATGAGTAGATGGGCACAATGACCTCTCTTGATCTAGATGCGAAAGCTTTTGGGATAAGTTGGGCTATATAGAAGGTCTTTCTAACCACTTTGGCAACGTGATTGTCAAAGGAGAGATTACTATCTACTTGGGTCCCCAAATCCCTAATTACATCTTCCATACGTAATGGATTACCACCTATGTGGTAATTTGTGGGCACTTTATTTTTCCCAAAGGGGATGACTATGCATTTTATGGCATTTAGCTTTAGGCCATGGCTCTGGCACCAGTTATCCATCTCTGTGAGACCCTTTTGAAGGATGCTTGTGTCAGCCAGAGAGTCGATTATGGCACCCAGTTTGCAGTCATCTGCGAACTTGGTCAGCCATAGTCCTCCCGTGTTAGCCTGTACCTCAGAGAAATATATACTGAACAAGAGAGGTACCAGGACTGAGCCTTGTGGGATGCCACTTGTAACTGGTGTAGAGTCTGACATGGCACCTGCAATTCCGACCATGTGAGTGCTATCCCTGATCCAGTTTGCAATCCATCTTGTGACATCTGTGTTGATATCTAAGCTGGTGAGCTTACTTATGATGCCTGAGTGGGGTATTGTGTCGAAGGCTTTTGCGAGGTCCAGGTAGGCTGTGTGGACTACCTTCCCTACGTCTATGGCCCTGATAACTGTTTCAAAGAAGTTGACCAGGTTCAAGAGGCAAGATCTGCCCTTAACAAAGCCGCATTGGGTAGGATCCAGTGTCTGGAGGTTCCCGATGTCTTTGTTTATGAGTTCCATGATGATATGCTCCATAGCTTTGCAAACCAGGCTAGTCAGGCTTACAGGGTGATAGTGTCTGGGGTCCGTTGTGGCACCACCTTTGTGGAGTGGGACCACTGTTGCTGTACGCCATTCCTTGGGTACATATCCTGTAGTAAGTCTGATACTGAACAGTGACTTTATGTGAGGGTTAAGTTCTTCATGAAGCTCGTGTAAGACGTAGCCCGGGACACAGCCCCGTCCCATTGATGCTGTGTTATTGCTTTGGAGAGGGCAGCTCTCACCTGTTCATCTGTGATGTCAGGGAGGCTACACTCTGTTGGGATGGACATTTGCTCTTTTGGGGGGATGGGGGAGAAATTTGCACTGAACCTGTCTGCCAGGATGTTGGCAATGTCTGTGGGTTCAGTGTATTTTTTGTCATTATGCACTAACTCAGAGCATATCTGGGAGTTGCCACCCAGGTTCCTGACATAACTAAAGAAGGCCTTGTGATTGTCTTTAGTGTCTTGTGCAATCTGTCTTTCGAAGCTGGCCTTAGATGATTTTATGAGTGATCGTAGCTTCTTGCTAGTACTGATCAGAGATGCCTTCCCTTTTTGGGATTTTGCTCTATCATGTAGTAGCCTCCTCCTTTTGTTGTATAGCTTATTTATGGCCGGGGTCCACCAGACAGGTCCCCTACCTTTGAAGGAGTGAGTTTTGGTTTCATTTGGGATAGCACGATCCATGCATTCCTGTAGGTGTCCATAGAATGCATTTGCAAAGGATTCTCCGGTTTGAGCCGTATTTTCTACTGGCCCGGGGGCTTTGAAGGATACCACCTTGGTTTTGAGAAGTGTGACATTTGCTTTTGAGATGCTCTTCACTGAGATTACCTTGGCTGGGGGTGGGGACAGGATATGGATGTCCAGTGAGGTAACCGTATGGTCTGACCTTACCAATGAGGGTTATAGCTCTGGTGTGGAACATAGAATCCCCATGTTGGTGATGACCAGGTCCAGTATGTTTTCCCCTCTTGTGGGTGTGGTGACCAGTTGTTCCATAGCATTTCAGTTTATAAATGCTAGGAACCGTTGGGCGAGGGTGTTGGGGCTTGAGTAGTATTCCCAGTCAATGTTTGGGTAGTTGAAGTCACCCAATATAATGGTGTTTGGAGAGACCTTCATATTCTCCAGTGTTCTCAGGAAAGCCGAGTGGGGTCTCTGAGTTTGGGAGGGTGGTCTGTAGCAGGCTACAAACTGAAAGGCAGTTTTGCCCACTTTTAGTTGCACATGGATGGTCTCCAATGCTTCGTGCAGTGCTACTAACCTGGAGGTGTGTGTATCTTTGATGTATATGGATACTCCCCCCTCCTTTTGTGGTTCGGTCCGGGTTTTGTGGCCGAAAAGCATGGTGTGAAGTATAACCTGGTAGCGCTGTGGTGCTTTCTGGAGCCTTGAACCAGGTTTCTGTTACTGCACAGATATCGATATTCTCCATACTGAAGAGAGCCTTGAGTGCGTGCATTTTGAGGTGTAGACTTCTGGCGTTGAGCAGCATTACCCTTAGTTTCTTTTAACTTGTATTGTCTATGGAGGTGGGTTTGTCTTTTGAGCCTTGCCTAAAAAAGGCACTATGGGGATGGCAAGAGCCTTAGCCAGTATTCGAAAGCCCAGGGGTGACAGATGCAAGCCGTCCCTAGTGAAGCAACGTGGCTTGTCGAGCATGTCATCCCAGGCTGACAGACACTGGATCCCCTTTGAATGACACCAATACATTAGCCGACTGTTAAAATTGATAATTTTCTCTTTATACTGTGGCATCATTCTTGGTGAGGGTAAGATGCTACACAAGGTCAGGGTCATACCGGCCTGGGTTACATGATCAGAGAGCTCCTCTATGTCTCTTTTCATGTAGTCCAGGGAGGAACATCTCAGGTCATTCACACCAAGCATGGACAATGATGGAGTCATATTTGTACTTGCTTTGGAGTGACTTGAGTGCATGTGTTATGTGGCGGATCATGGCACCCGACAGACAGCTTACAGTCACCTTCTCCTTGTTCAGCCTGGTGAGTGGGACGTCAGTGTGTCTGACAATAGAGTCACATATTGCAAGTGTATTAGGTGTGTTGTTTAGCCTTAAGGGCAGTGACTGTGTGGCACACTGACTTTGTGAACTATGTGATATGTGGGTATTGTTGTGGGGTAGCAGTTGTTTGGGTGTCTGCCTTGGAGGTCTCTGCTGCTTAGGCAGATTTTTATTTAGAGCCTCTGAGTATGTTTTTGTGTGTTTATGTGTTTGGTTTGCTGTTGCTATAGGTCTATGTGAGACTGGATTTGTGGTGTGTGTGGTTACCTTCTCCTCCTGATAGACTGTGCCAATCATGGGTCTGGAGAGCCCAGCTTCCAGTTTGTCTATATAGTTGCATCTCTCACATATATCTGAGTTTGTTGGGAGGAGGAGAGGGTTGTCTGTGTACATAAGGCAGTTGTAACATTGCCTCAAAATTCCCATATTCACCAGCTGGACTGGAGAGTACACACAAAACTGACCTTTGGACATGTCAGGATATTATGAAATACTCTTTTGACTGATCAAAAAGGATCAGTAGGGTGTTAAGTGTGTAAAAGAGTATAACAGGGGTTTAGTGCCTAAGTTTGTTGGTGTTTTGGAAAGATTATCTGTGAAGGAGTCCAGACAGAACCATGACACTTCCTTCAGCTATGTCATAAATAGCAATGTACACTCATATATGTCCTGAGTCAGGGCCAACTGTAAATGACTGACAATGCCAACATCCTGTCAGACAAGCCCATACATACATACTCACCTCCCACTGACAAAAGGCCCTATCATCATACCAGGAGATATCACATGTAGAATGGGTAAACAGCTCCTTCCAAAGCTGAAAACATGGCATCAATTGGATTACATTGTTTCCCTATATGTGTCATAAGTGAACTGCAGAACAAACAGACCCTGCACCTGAACAGTCTGTTGAGCCGCACCCTCTCTACAGGATATGAAACTGTTGAATGGGTTACAGCAACATATGGCACACTCCACAAGTGTTGGTGCACAACAGACCATGGAAACTATAGTCTTATAAGCCTATGAAGTCTGATCTGCAAGGCCATGGAGTCCATCCTGATTGAAGTCATAAACAGAGCTATTGGAAGCCGACAAACACACAACCCTACCAACTTTGGTTTGGTCATAGGCAGATCATGGTTCCCAAACCTACTAAACTGTTTGCAAGCCAGCCACCCAGGACATACATCACTGAAATGAGCTATACACATCCCACATAGACTTTGAATAGCCCTTTTCCAACATCCCAGACATGTCGTATCCGCAAAATCAACAATCTGTGCATAAATATGTATTGTCATATGATGGATTGGCAACTGGTCCACAGATAGATCACACAAGCTAAGAATTGTGGAGTCCTGTTCAAGCTGTTAATACCTGCTGTCCCCCATGTTGCAGTCCTGGGATTGCATAAAACAAAGTGCACACACAGTACCATGTCTAGTCTGATGATGTCAGCATCCTACAAATATAGCAGGAGTAGTAAAAACGCCCAGTAATGCATATGGTGCATTGTGTTAATGCATGTCTCTCTAGTATCATGACATAGTTAAGAAGGGGTTTGAATCCTGCAATTGCTGTGTGTTGGGTGGGGGGTGTATGTCTGTGTATGATTTCCTTTGAGAAGAGTGCTCTTTTTGGAGACTAGGAAAACACATTAAAAGAGGTAATTGCTCTTTGCCAAGTCTGATGATGTCAGCATCCCACAAATACAGCAGTGGAAATAAAACCTCCTAGTAAAACATATAGCGCGTTGTGTTAACATGTATCTGTCTAGTATCATGACCTAATTAGGTAGGGGTTTGAATCTTGCCATTGCTGTGTGTGTGGGGTGGGGTATGTATGTTAGTGTGTGATTTCCTTTGAGAGGAGTTCCCTATTTGGAGACTAGGAAAACACATTTAAAAGAGGTAAATTCCTCTTTGCCAAGTCTGATGATGTCAGCATCCCACAAATACAGCAGTGGAAATGAAAACTCCTAGTAAAGCATATAGCATGTCGTGTTAATGTGTATCTTTCTAGTATCATAAAATAGTTAGGTAGAGATTTGAATCCTGCAATTGCTGAGTGTGTGTTTGGGGGGTGTATGTTTGTGTGTGATTTCCTTTGAGAGAAGTGCCCTTTTTGGAGACTAGGAAAACACATTATAAGAGGTAAATTCCTCTTTGCCAAGTCTGATGATGTCAGCATCCCACAAATACAGCAGTGGAAATAAAAACTCCCAATAAAGCATATAGCACATCGTGTTAATGCATATCTCTCTCGTATCATAACATAGTTAGGTAGAGGTGTAAATCCTGCAATTGCTGCGTGTGTGTGTGTATGACACTGTTGGTCAATGTGTTGTGGGTTTTGCTTTTACTACTGTATGACATATCAGTAAAACAACAGTATGTGCATTGCACACTTCAGGTATCTGTGTGACAAATACATATATGTACATGTGACCTGAAGTAGTTCATAGGTGTGAAGCCTGATTTCTACATGAATACATCTGTTACCTTTGACAGATTGTGCTGCTGCTTCTCAGACCTTAGGTCACATATGTATGTTTATTACAAGGCCAGCCACTGTAGTGATCTGTGGCCTGGGTCATCTGTGTCACACACACCCCTGACAGTTTCTATAGAATAGTGTGAGTGAGGGTTCATGCCTGGGGTATATTTGAGACATGTTCAAACACAACAAAGTCTGTCAATAATGGACATTCATTATAGGTGTACAACAACTTTGTGGATATGCATACAGACCCCTTATTGCTTATGTGATACACCGAGGGACTTCATAATACCTTTGGAAATATGAATACCAAAGGACAGATGACATAACATGTGACTGTATGTACACATCGGTACCCCTTCTACATGTCGTGGGCTACTACCTATGTGGTACTGTCGGGCTACTATGTTTAGTAAATGTGGATGACTATGCTATAGTTGGCTTATACCTTTACAGCATGGGTTGGCCAACAGGTATTTGTCTGTATGATACCCTTGTGGAGGATAAGTGTCTCATCCGGAGCATGCATGGTAGGACACGGTATGCATTACAGGATGTGGGCGGACATATCCCTAGTGTGTTTGCTTGTACCTAAGAGGGCTACATGCCAAACAGGAGTGATCCCAGGAATGGCTGGCGGTCAATACCACTGGTTACTGGTATAGTATTGTACCGAAAGGATCCAAATGCTACTGTGTTTCCTACATCTGTGTGTCAGTTGTCAAGACATCATCTAAGGATTGGTTATAGTTAGGCTGCTGAGGTTGTGTATACTACCAGAATGCAAACCAATGACCGATATTAACAGTATCACCCACAGCACAGTGTCAAACCATGTCATACACACATGTGTACCCAAGTTAAAACATATGTGTAGTAACATGCATACTGGCCAGCAATAGAAACTATGAAGTGTTAACACTGTGTAATACAGGGCATGTCACCCTTCCCATGTGTCCACTATGAACGTACATGCAGACAGTGCACCTCCACCATGTTCACAAATGTACACCTGCAAATCTGTACTGCACACATCTCACACGTACTATCCACTCACCAACACATGCTGCCAGAACTACACACATCAGCCAAGTGGCACATGGGTGGAAAATACATTCTTGGAATTAACACTGGTGTAAACAATACTACATTGATAATCAGAGCTTTAATACATCATGCCTGCTCAGATATACCTACAAGGATATCATTACACTTTGCTGTTGACAACATGCTAACATTGCTACACTGCTATTAAGTCACACTGTGCATCAGCACCATGTTAGCCTGTTCCTGCATTAATGTTACAGATGACAGGAGGTGGCACAGTTTCATCATATGCACATGGTGTGTTGCTGGTTCACCAGAGCCTGACATTGACCCATCCAAACGACATGTATGTGTGTGTGTGTGTGTGTGTGTGTGTGTGTGTGTGTGTGTGTGTGAGGGACAACAGTACAGCATGGGTCAATGTTGATGTAATGTGTGTATGTATGTGTTAGCCCTAGGTGTTTGGTTTATATGTGTGTGTATGCATGCACACAGTTCCACCATGTGGCTGCCAAATACGGGAGGTTGTGGGACAGCCACAGACTGTACCTGCCAGGCTATACAGATCACCGTCTCTAGCCACAGACACAGTACCTGTGCCTGGCAGGGGTGCCACGGACAGTATTGGGTACTAAGCCAGACTGGGTGCTATCATCAGAGGCAGAGGGATGTCGACTGGACCCATGTCCCTGCTGGGACTGGCCAGAGTCACGTGCACATGGTCTTCTAGGACGGTCTATTGACAGCCCAGCCCCAACACTGCTGGTGCTGGTACTGCCACTACGGGAGCGGCTGTGACTTGTATGTTGTCTGCGATGACTGCCAGCTGATGATGTTGCTGGCATACGTCCATGTCGACATCTCAGCCATCCTGCACTGTCCTGGCACATGGACATGACATTGCGGACATTTAGTGTCTCCCCCCAATGTCTATCAATGACCTCGGTGTAATTACAGATGGCACCGGCAAGGTCACGGATACTGTCATTGATAGCAGTGTTATGGGCCCTCTGCGCCCTTAGTCCCTGTCTGGTGTACCGTTCCATACGTGCCTGTGCCTGCATTACAGCCCGGAACATATCTAAGGTTTTAAGACCTGTGGGGGCACGTCTGCCAGGGGCATTATGACCAGCAGGTCTCCCACGAGAACCCCTGGACATCTGCCTATGTGGTACCATTCCATGTGTCTGGGTATGGCTGCTGTGAGGGGATGCATGTTCCATAGATACCACACTATCCTAGTCAATGCCTACTGCATGCTGTCCCTCAGCTAAGGCCATTGGTGATGAGGGATGTATTGGCAGTATGAATGTGTGCATAGATGGGGTGGAAAGCTGTGTACTGTCGATTGGCGGACCAACAACAGACCCTGTCAAACCTGTCTGTGCCACAACACATGTATCATCATTTCCACTATTTGTGGCAGTGACTTCAGGTTCCCTGCTGCACTCAACCAACACAACCTCAGCACCTGTGAGAAGAAGACAGGAAACACACTTTACAATCTGTACATGATGTTAGCACACATGAACACATGCACACATGCACACATGCACACAAATACACTACTCAGTAAAGTTGACACACACACACACACACACACACACACACACACACACACACACACACACACACACACACACACACACCAACAGCAATCCAGAACATACTCATTAGTGGTTGATGGTGGAGTACAGTATCACAAGCCAAAGAATCTTATCACACATGTCAGCATGCAGGATGTGTGTTGCTCAACAGCATGCAGTGCGAGTGTAGAGAGTCCTTGTTAATAACAGTATACATGTCTTTGATGCATGTGTGTTGTTCAATGATGGGCCTCACCCTGGAACACAATGTGTACATGGACACAACATTGCTGTGCAAGTATTAAATGCTTTCCAATGTCCTGTGCACCATCACTCATAGGTATACATACCATGGCCGGATGCACACAACTGTCAGGTGTATAGCAATGAATGCTATGTGTAGTACTGTAGTTACTGTAACCGGATGTAGTGTAGTACCATGAGCCATGATCAGGCAGCATCATGTGGTCACTCAAGGCCACTAATGTGTGTCACACTGGGAACTATCTTGCTGTACCTGAACTGCAGCACTTTGTCTACATTAACCATTTCACAGGCAGTTGTTACATGGGTATGTAAGGTGTTCAATAGGGAGCATTGCCTAACATGAATGTGTTGTGTGTTGAAGAGTGTCGCACCATTCCATGATAGGCCTCTACCCCTCAGGTATAGTATGTGTGCTGTGTGGATGACATTTGGGATACTGGAGTCTGGCCCTACAGCAGGTGTCTAAACTGGCCATGTGTATCATATTAACATTGACTGCATATGACAAAGTGGTGTATGTTGTGTGCATGTGTATTGACTCTGCCTATGCAATGTCCACTACAGTGTACCACAACTGGCTGGGATGCTCTGTGTATTGCATGTGTGTGAGGCAGATGCTTATGTTACTGGGATGTGCATAGTCACACAGAAAACATGCAGAGCATGCATTATGTGTAGGTGTTTTAGATGTGTATATGGCCAACAACTCACCTATGACATGCACATGTTATTTGCTATATTAAATGTAGAACACTTGCCAGCATGGGTCTGCTGTCTTGCTGTCACACCAGAGGGACCTACAAGGATATGAAACAGTTTGTCAGTGTCAACAACTATGGCATTGTTGCTGTGAGTTGGCAACTTTACAGTAGTACAACATGTGACAGTCACAGGCATACAGATTATGTTTCAAATTATCAGTATTGCACAATACCAGGCTCCACATTTTCTAAATACACAGTACACATATGACATATGCATGTTCTAACAATCGAGCTAACAGTAGTCTACAAATATGCCATGTTACCTGCACACTCTGAGTCAAACTGCTGGGTGACTCCGGCCTCCATGATGACACATATCTTTTGTAGTGGTTGGCCAGGAGCCACCACGCTGATGAGCAGCTCTTCCACTCTGGTGAGGGGCGGGTGTGATGCTGCACCACCACCTGTGGCAAGCTGTTGTCTGCGGACATCGGAGGCATGCTGCCGGACATGTCTAATTAAATCACTGCAGTGATGATGTACATGCTCATAAGTCCGGTCATGCATGCCTACGTCATTCACCCGATGGACAACATCTTGCCACAGTGCAGTGCACCCATGCTGGTCCTGGCTTGTTCCGGAGAACAGCAGGGTGTGATGTTGTAGTAGGGTGTCTAGGAGTATTTCCTCCTTTTCAGTGGAATATGCAGGTTTGCGATTGTGAGACATGTCCCTGGATGACAATAAAACAATAATTGTGAGCAAGTCATGTGGCACACTTAACATTCTAAAGTACAGGCATCAATGAAATGCCATATATAGCAACCTATTGGTTGTCAGTAGATACACACTTTTAATACCACATATCAGTGCTCAGCCCACAAATGCCTGACAGTGCCTGGCACATTCTATATATTAAACCATGTTCTGCACAGCAACAAAGTGAAACCAGTATTTAAGACTATACAACAGTACATGGCACACTGTATGTGACACAATGCACCTCCTAGCCACAGGAGGTATATATCAAGCTAATGGATGAAGAAAGATGTCATCCATTGCAATTAATGTAAAGTACAGTTACAGTATTACCAGTATACCATAGTAGTCTTTGATGCCAAACCCCTGCCTAACATATGTGCACAGTTGTTGATATAGGTGGCATACTGCTGTACTAGACTATACATGTTGCTAGATACACACGTATACCCTGTAACACAGACATGACTGAGGGCATGGTACAGGCATAATTACACACACATCAGACATACATACAACACACAAATGTATGCCAACACAGATAAACTTTACCTGTGTATCATACAGTAATGTGTGTCCCTACTTACAAAACCTTATGCCTGAGGTATGTAATCTGTGAGGACTACAGGGAAGACACAAATCAGTGTTTCCAAGCAATGAACATACACCATACTGTACTGTTTAGGCCTACAGCTTCAGGTAGTACTACAGTTCATATGGGAGTTGGATTCACCTGCAATGCCACTCACTAAGCATACATGTATTGCTTTAGCCTACAATAGGACACCACAGTCGACAACAAGGGACTAAGTCACACCATATGCCATACTACTTTTTCTGCCTAGCAATAGCATCCACATCTTTTGCTGGAATCACAGCTAGGACACAAACTACCATGACAGAAACAATTTCACACTAAGCTATCACACTTTTACAGACCTTGCACACATTCACCAACACATTCACCATCACACTCAGTCAACCACACATAGCAATTATTGCACTAAGTACATGTGTGTGTGCTTCATGTCGTGGGTAGGTAATACATTATTTTCCCTAGGGCCTACAGCAGCCTAGTAATACGCTACCCTGGCCTTTGACACACATGTAATTTAATTTCACTTGCCCCTGTCAACAGAGCCACAGAGGTGATTCCCGGGGTGTATTTCCTATCTCCCAACCAATCATCAGGAGTATTTATGACAACTGCTAATGAGGAGCTTTGTTTGCTATTGATAGGCGGTTTGTTCCAGAGTACGCCATGTCTCTGAGTTAGGACTCTATCCCTCCAGCATGTGCTGTTTAGTGAGCTGACAAGGCATAGGGCCCTAGAGCGTGTATCTGGGAGGATTGTAATATGTTTACGTGGAGGATGTCCAACAGCTATGGGTGTGACATAGCTCAGTATGTTAGGCAGAGGTCACCTCTGAGTAGGTGCTAGGCAACACAGTGTAGCTGTGGTTTTGTGAGTCGGCCTGCATAGGGCATCTGTTTGAGGCTGGTAATTCTCTTTGTGAGGTATGTCTGTGGCCTTTTCAGTTGCTGTAGTTGGCATTGTGCTCTCCAATGGGTTTTAAGTGTGATAAGTAGAGGGGAACACTGACCTATATTTCCCTAGATGACACACCTTCTGTGATGACGTGTACCACGTAGACAGAGTACATGACCAGTGTGGCACTGTGATTATCAAAGGGGAGGCTACTGTCCACCTGTGTCCCATGTTCCCTTATCACACCTTTGGTGTTAGGTAAACTACCACCTATGTGGTAGTTAATGGGTACAGTGTTCTGGCAAGAAGGGATGGCACTGCAGTGTCAACACTGAGCTTCAGTCCATACCTTGGTCACCACGCACCTGTTGCAGTAAGTATGCCCCATGTCTCTCCCCCGCTATCTATATATATATCTACATATCTATATATATATATGTCTATATATCTATATATATCTATATATATATATCTATATATATCTACATATATCTACATATCTATCTATACATATATATATATATATATATATATATATATATATATATATATATATATATATATATATATATATGTATACACACATACATATACACATACATATAAACATCCATTGCTGTACATATAGATGTACATATACAGTCCATTATTCATGGTGGGAATATCACTTATGCGACAATTGTGGGATATACAGTTATGTAATAATATTGCACAATATTGTGCAGACTGCAGTGAAGGTGTCCTCAGCCCATGCAGCTTTAGCAGGCCTCAGTGGCTACAACACTGCAAAACTGACAGAGCATACCCACAGCGTTTAACCACCACATGTCATATACCAGCACTGCATGCTATTTTATTTTCCACACACTACAACCTACATAGAAATATGCAAATAACAACCTTCAACAATGTATATATGTACACCCTTCACAAACAATTGCAGTATGTCCCTTGCCCTATGCACATGTACAGATACATAGAGATACATACTGCTGCCACATATGGATGATTCACAGTATGTAGAGTACTCTTCATAAACATCTACTACATGCCAGCAAATACATATGTGTTACATACCTTTCATTTGTATTGCTGTGTTCCATTTGTTTTTAAAGGAAATGTTTTTTTTTTCTTTTCTCTGTCTGTTGCTCTTTCTTTTTATGTGTTTCTCTGTCTGTCTTTGTCTGTGTCTGTGTCTCTGCCTCTGCCTGTGTCTCCGTCTCTCTCTCTCTCTCTCTCTCTCTGTCTTGCTGCAATGAGATTATTGCATGTGTAGACAGCAAGTACAGCCTGCTTTTCTAGGTATCTGCACATGTGCATGTGATGACCTCTGCACCAATTGGTGCCCACCATTTACTAATTGCATGCAGCCTGCTGTGTGGTAATTGCACTACTCACTGTCATAGCAGCCCACTGCTATAAAATGCTAGGTTAGGTAGGCATAGCCCTTTCAGCTTTCCAAAGTGGGGCCCATGCTTGTTTGCTGTGGACACCGTTGTGTCAGTCAGAAGGTTGGTATACTTCTTATCTCTGAAGCTAGGGTTGTAGCCAGTGATTTGCATGTTGTACTCAAACCTGAATGTGGCTGCTTCTACTACACACGTGTCAGTGTAGAACTTTACTCACCCCTCCACATGCTTACACAAGATACATGGGGGTATGTACTTTCTTTTCTAATTAGACAATTAACTGCCATACAAAAGTAGTTATTACAATGTACTCCTCTGGCACATGAACTGTTTGTGAACTACTATACTTAAATATTAATTACCTCACTTCTGAACAGTTTGTTGTTTATTTGTTTTGACATTAGCAAGGGCTGCTCAAGACAACTGGACACATTTCAGTACTGAGTATGCCTACCTACATCCTTGGTAGAGCCTGAATACACAGGTATACTGTTCTTTTGGGTAGGGGGTGCAGAAGTACAGAGAGCATTATATATTATTGTGTGATGTTTATCTTGCTGAACATACAGGGTTGCTGTGTACCTGTTAGTCTAACAAGGCAAGTAGTCTGTCTGCGTAGCTCCCACTTGTAGACATATCCAGATGGCAGCCAGAGGTTAGCCTATTACTCTTTGTCTGTGCACCGCATCAGTCTTTTCTGCACTTGAACAATGGCATTGTCACAGTTGGTTGCTAACAGTACATGGCTACATCCTTTGATATTTCTGTGTTGTACTCCTACATAAGGGTATGCTTGTGGGACTCGTTCCAAAGCTATTTGCAGAGTGTGTAACAGCAGACAAGCTGAAATGCCTGTGTGTTTCTGCCTCTGCCAGGCCTCTTATACACTCAGGTATATATTTGAACAGCCTCAGGGAAAGATACATATAAGTGGGGTACACCTGTAATATATTACAGACATTAAGTTGAGACTGTGAGTGAATCAGAGCATATGTATTAATATACCTGTTCTGACGTGCATGCAGTGTGTACTATTACTTATTAACATTATTCATTAAGTGTAATTCCCCACTCTTCGGCCTACCATCAGTACTTTTCAGAAGGATTCTGAGGGACAAAGATAACATTTGTTTAGGAATCAGGAACATCCCTGAAAAGCAGTCACTGTTGGGAAGTATGGCCTCTGCCCTATTCAAATAAGCCAGTGTTTATCCTGCTCTGATACTGTGTGGGGTTTGTAAAGTGCTACTGTAACATTATTTCCTGCTAGAATGGCTGGTTCTCATTTCACAGTCATGTCATGCAATTCCACAACAACTGCTGGTAAAGATCCACAGAACAAGATTTGTGTTATGACATTCCTATTTTCCCTTTACATTCACTCATTGTAATGCATGATATATTTATTACAGCACCAACTTGTTGTAAATCTACTCTGGCCTAGTGGTACTTCATGCAGTCTAGTGTGTCCGGGGTTCGAGACTGACAGAGGTGTTTTATTTTGCTGCTCAGCAGAACAAGGGCCCTGCTATGCAGAGTGACTAAGTCACTTTTAAGCAGTTGTAAGCTGGTTTGTGCAGGTTTGCGCGATGCTTAGCGATGCTTAGCTAAGAGCACACATGCACACACTCGCTTAAACCCGCTTACTACTGCTTAAAAGTGCTTACTCCCACTAACCCCCGCGCTAATTTCTTTGAAAGAAAAGAAAATGGGGAGATAGGAAAGTGGTGAAAAAGGGGGCACAAAGAGGGAAAGACAGTAGGGAAACAAGCTCGGGATGTGCAGGACAAGTGTAGGGAAGGTCCATAGCTGCCCATTTCTTTACCAGCAACAGCTGTGCATATACAATAAATTTGGAGTGAAATTTGAAACCTTCCAACCCTGAGAGAGGGGTGTGGACAACAAAGTCTGTTGTACTGCCAATTATAATTATCAGTTTACATGTCCAGTGGACATGTGTGCGAAATGGGCAGCTATGTATGGGGCATAATTTCTTTTGTGGGAACAGATTGCCCTTTTTTTTCAGGTGAGAGTGGAAAGTGAGGTAGAGGAAGTAGGTATATTTGGGGAGGTAAGTTGGGGAGGTAAACAAACAAGACAAACAAGACGCATAAAGGGGCGGAGTATGACACATGGGGTGGGTGAACACAATTGACGGGGACAGATGTTTAGAAATCGCAAGCCCATGAGCCCACAGATGGTAACAGTGGAACTGAGATCCCCACCCATGGGCAGTCACCACTGCACCTTCACAGCCCCAAGGGTAGCTGTGCTGAGGGCTCCATAGGAGGGGCAGGCTCACCCGTGAGTCGCACCAATCTCGCCTCGAGCTGGCATAGGGGATCAGCAACTGAACGCTGGATCTCCCTATGCACCACAACCTGGACCCTTTGGAGGGTGACAGGTGGCCCTTCTCTGCCCACGCTTGCATGGGGGGATGAGCCCCATCCCCTGCAGTGCTTCCACCTGAAGGTGGCACAGGACCAACGGAGGAGGGGAGCCCGGGCTGGGCACCGGACCTGCTGGTGCCAGGTGCAATCGCCAGCTGAGGAGGGGCAGGTGGGTCCGCTGGGACCGGCCTTCCCATACGTTCTGTGATTAGGTGTGTTTAATTACAACATAAACAACAGCATTCCAAATTCGTTGTAACAGCAGGCAGTAATATTCCTATTAACCCAACACACCAAGGTTCCAACAGTTGAACAGCAAGCATAACACATGCATATATTGAACGACAGTGGACATTCCAACAGCATGCAGGGATGATTGGTGGCAACAGGCCACCAAGATTGTGGTGTTTGAACAAGGCACATGCATCAAAGTAAATGCAGATATTTATAGAACAATAGGACATATGTCCCAACAAATGTTTTGAGATTAGACATACCCATTGAGGTGTGGAATTGCATTGTTTATGCACATACAGTAGGGTGTGGAAAGAAACCTCAATTAACATCTTATAAGCACTTTTAGTCTACACTACATTCCTATTGACTGCAGGTCTATATCCCCTACATGTATTATTACACTTGGCAACATGCATTAGGTTGTGTAATGGGTTTGGCTAGTTCATTATATAGCTGAACTATATCTGACATACTAACTGTCCAAGATGCAGATGTTACTGCTACATAGTTATTTACTTTATTTATATTTCTATATCTACATATCTGGATGTTTTCAGTTAAATTTCTACAAAACCCTACATTTCGTGTAGCACACTCACATTTTTGGGGAACACATTAACAAGCCACTCGTGTGCCAGATTTACTTATGCATGCCAGCCATTAACTGACTGTTGAGGACTGTATATATGCTTCGCAGCTACTGGCCCTTCCATCATCCACTTTATATGGGACTGCCCAACTGTGGGTTGACAGCACTTATTACAACAGTACTATTTGTATAATGCAAGAGTACAACATTTCAAAGTAAGTGACACAGACACACTCCAAGTATTATGCCTTTATTAATTATATTACACACTTTTCTACAGGCTCTCTCCTTTATTTGATATTACAGTGCATACAGAAGACATATTCAAGACATATTATACCTTTATTAATAGGTTACAACACTTTTTTTCAGGCACGCTCACTTATTTTATATGACAGTACATGCAGAGGTATTATTCCGGACTTATTTTACCTTTCTTAATGGGTTACTACACTCTTTTTCTGGCTCTCTGACTTATTTTATATAACAGTACATGCAGAGGTATTATTCAGGGCATTTTATGGCTGTATTATTGGGCTACCACACTTTCTTTCAGACTCTCTCACCTATTTTATATAACAATACATGCAGAATAATTACTAACCTGCCTGGTGGCACAGCCTTAGCAGCTTATCTGCATAGGCTTGCTGATTCGCAGCATGGGCACCTGCAGCTGTGAAGTAAATGAAGGGATATTGAGACATACCTATCCATTATATAGACTAAATTAGCACGTCTTGCATACTGCATTCAATGGCTACCTACTCAGTAGTGGGGCATCTTGCATGTCACAGGCCTTCTGTATCCATTGGTTCAGTAGGTCCTGCTTCCATCTCTTCAGGTCTGCATGGTGGTGATGGACCTGCTCACCAGTCCGAGGAACGCCTGTGGCACTGGTGAGATCATGAGCTAACCGGTTCCAAGCCTCTGCCTTGTACTCCATCCCTTGGAACTGGCCCTGCAGGAGACTTGAGTCATGACGGTGGACAAGGAGCCAAACCATGTACTTTGACTCCTTGATGCCCCAGCGTTGTGCTCGAAAGCGAGTACCCTCTCCAGCACCAGCCATTCTAATTGCAGATGGGAGCTACAATCAGTTATGGCAGGTATTTCCGCCTATGGGGCTTAAATATGCTGCATTTCCTGCACTTTTTTGTGATTGGCCATTTTTGAAAATTCTCAGCTGACTGCAGACCTGCTTAGCAATGGTTAATCTACCATTTATAAGTATATGCATGTTAGCAGTGGCTGTTTATCCTAAGCTGTCATGGCTTAGTGGTTCATTACTTTGATTATGGTGCACAGTGACTTGGGTTCGAACCTTGTCATTGCTTTTTATTTTATTACTGTCCAGACAGGCTAGGGGGTGTGGCTGTGTTTAAGCAGCTTTGCTCTACGTGGGTCCACGTTGCCCGACGGTGCGCTGGTTGGCACGGCCCACACCTCCGCGCAAACCGATTGCGCTGGGTAAAGCCTACTTAGCTATGGGCAACTATATTGCGCTGGGTAAAGCGCTGCTTAACTATGGGCAACTATATTGTGCTGGGTAAAGTGCTACTTAACTACGGGCAACTATATTGTGCTGGGTAAAGCACTATTTAGCTATGGGCAACTCTATTGTGCCGGGTAAAGCGCTGCTTAACTGAGGGCAATTATATGTCAGGATCCTTTATAAATATACATTTTGTTCACTGATACATAGGCCATTTCAATGCTTTTTAGTAAAATTTTAATCATATATGTCAGGAATTATTTCATATAAAAAAACAAGTAATCTCCGTGGTATCCCCGAAGTCTCAAAACAACCCACTAAAGTGTAGTGAGTCTAAAAACAAAACAGTGTAAGAAACTTCTCTGTGTGGAAGATTTTCAGTCCATATATTTCTAGTTAATCACTGCATATTAATCAGATCAGACAATAGTAGTAGAAGTAGTGAACGTAAACTCGTCAAGTCAAAAAGTAATAATAGAAAATATATAATTCTACAGCATTACTAAGTATTCGAAAGTAATCCAAGCAAGGCAGGCAGTCTGTTTCCAGTCAAAAATCCTTTATTAAGTACACAGGCAAGTGATCCAAGTAAAACATAAATAGAGTAATAATTTCCTCACAAGCTTTCTAAATATATATATATATATATATATATATATATATATATATACTTTTTGTTAACAATAGGTTAAGAAAATAGAAACTGATTTTTACATGCAAAATGTATATGTATATATTTATATATAATTTTTGATCGCAAAATGAACTAAGATTGATATATTTCCAGCCATGTAGTATATTGCCTTGTATAAAATCACAGACTTAATAATCTACTGAATAATTTGGTTAAATAAGATGTACCATTAAAATACATTAGGGCTATATATTATTATGACAGCTATTAGGTAGGGCAGAACCAGCTCGAATGTCACACTGATGGGGGAAGGGATGTGAATTTAACATGTGTACCAATAACACTTTGTTTTACAGCACAATAAACCACTCCCATGCCTGATAAAAAGTATATATATATATATATTTAGAAAGCTTGTGAGGAAATTATTACTCTATTTATGTTTTACTTGGATCGCTTGTCTGTGTACTTAATAAAGGATTTTCGACTGGAAACAGACTGCCTGCCTTGCTTGGATTACTTTTGAATACTTAGTAATGCTGTAGAATTATATATTTTCTATTATTACTTTTTGACTTGACGAGTTTACGTTCGCTACTTCTACTACTATTGTCTGATCTGATTAATATACAGTTATTAACTAGAAATATATGGACTGAAAATCTTCCACACAGAGAAGTTTCTTACACTGTTTTGAATTATTTCATATACTAATTTAAAACATAAAATAGAACGGGGAGTGGTGGGATTCGAACCGTGAATGCCTCCTCTTTGTGCAAAGGTTATACCACTACGCTATTGCTATTTTGCTTAATTTGCATAAACATTCCTTATTATGCTCTTCAATGTCGAGATTGCTAACTGCAGCTAAGCAATGGGCACACCCGCGCAATCACGCGCAAATACAGGCAGCTATATCGGGAATTAGAAAAAAAATAATTAAAGTTTTACTTTTCATAACTGTACTGGGTGTTTACAATGGAAGGGAGTGTAGTGTTGCGTATGTAGACATTTGAGTGGACTCGCTCATGTGTGTTGACATTTCACAATTCAGACACTTGCAGGGGCGTAGACCTTTGGACTGCTCGGCAGTCAGACATGCCCCCTGCCTTCCTGCATGGTCTGTGCTGGACTTGGAGTGGATTCAGCGTGCCCTCATGAATATGCATGGCATGCTGGCATCATACAGTTCAACTGCAGTTTCCGAGTAAGACTTACTTAGTCTTACACGGAGGATTCCTGAATCCGGGGGATAGTAAAACCTTATTAAGTTCAATGATATTGGCTGCAAAAAAAGAAGTTCCTAGAAAATGGAAATCATAATCTAACCTATTATAACTGAAGTATTGAAAATTCCTAAGGAGATAAAAGATCTTGAAGTAGGATCTTTTGGAAGGTGAACAAGCAAATTACATAGAAATGCATGGAATGTCTGTGAAAAATATATGCAGAATAATGTTCAGGCGGAGGAGTTCAGTTTAAAGGAAGGCAGGATTCGAGCAATTTATGTAATGTTTGAGTGAATGACAGTTGTTATAAAGAAAGAAAGAAAATTTATATGTAATGTATAATGCATGAAAAAATGTTAAAATAGATTTTCTGTTAATGTATTTGTGACTGTGTCTTAAGTGATAATCTAATAAAGGTTTAAAAAATGAGGGAGTTTATGAAGAATGAGGGCATAAGAGGATGAAACCCTATGCCTCCCACATCCCCTGAACTTTTTGTGTTGAGAAAATTACTGCTTAATTTTTTGGAAATTTTCTTTAATATACAGTATGTTTAAAACCATTAAAAAATACAAAGAAAAAGAAAAGAATGCCCGCAGAGTTAATGGCTTTGAGGGTGTTTTGTTCCAGGAAGACTATAAAAGCACAGTGTACATTCATAACAGCTGCAGTTGAGAAGAAGAAAGGATGACGGTGTATTTAAAAGACAGAACAAAATGGGAAGCATTAGTTTCAAAGATTTTTGACTTTAACATTAGTACTTTTTGGATTAATTGCCTGGACTTGATCTATGGAAGCTAAATAATTATTTGGATTATGGGACTTCAGTGGCTTGATAATAAGGAAAATGAAAGGCTGCAGGCAATTCACAGACACCCCTGAAAAGAGGCAATTATGTATGGTCAGCTTACACACATGACAAGTAAATATCAACCCTGAATTTATATATATATCTATATATATATATATAGATATATATATATATATATATATATATATATATATACATATATATTTTTTTTTTGGGGTATTGCCCTATTAAAGTGTTGTTTGTCCTATTTGCCATGTGATGTCAATTAAGTTTTTCCTGTTTAAGGGTTTAATTATTGTAAGAGAATTGTCTGATGATGTTTGCCTATTTTGAGTAAACAAAAGCACTTACGATAATACCTCTGTGCCTTGGAGTGTTTTTCTTCGTTGTGTCATTTGTTGGTTTTTACTTCGTTTTGAGGTTTGTCTTTGATGGAAGATATAAATACTCAGCAGTCACAGAATTTGTTTCCGAATGAAGATTCGGGGTCAACGCCAGGTGTCAATACCTTGGGTAAGTTGACAGCACTTGTGGAACTTCTCACACAGTGTGTGGATGCTTTATCTAGCCAGGTCGCGGGGACCTTGGCTTGTTCAAACAAGAGACTTGTACCCAGAGGCTCTATTGGTTTGTCAAACTTGGGTGGAACATTACCTAGTGGTTTTCTGGCTGCACAAGACAGTAGGAATCCTTTTCCCTCAGCTTCCTCCTTTGACATTCCGGCTTCCGGTTTTCAGACATCTCCCAAAAATGGAGGACTTACAAATGGACATAGCTCAATGGAACCTAATTCGGATGAGGCTGTAAGTGATCCTTCCTTTTTAATACCAAGCCTTACTGACTGGTTTTAGGATCCTGCTTTATTCAATTTAGGTACGACACAAGGCGATGGCCAAGCGGATCCCAATATTATTAATTACAATAGTATAGTTAACAACCTTAAAATGTTCGATATGAAGTTGTTTCATTTCAAAAAACTGCAGATCGAAATTCAGTACCTAACTGAATGTGTTAATCGGCAACAAGTCCCAAATGGTCTGAGACTTTGGCGGTATCCCACTGGTCTGTGTAAAAATTCTGTTTTACATAAAGAGCTGTTAAAACTTTTTGATCGACAGGGCTGTGAATACATTAATCTACTTATCAAAGATTATGTGGCACAGACCGAGACACTTAAAAATGAATTTTCCAACTTAGACAATAATATACGGGCTGATAAAGACTTTGCAAGATATAGATTTGATTTTTTGCACATTTTCTCAAGCATTGATAGTGCCTTGGCTAAAATCAGGGACAACAAGAATAAGAAATTAAACCGGGACCATTTTGCATATGGGAAAGGCAATGCCTATCCCTTACCATGTTCTAATGGTGTCAATAATGAAATTTGTGAGGATGATGGAAGTTCTCTTTTGACTAATTCCCAGTTAGGGTTAGACAATGCTGATATGGATGGTTCTGATTTAAATGATGGGCTTCCACCTGAGAATCCTATTGTTAGGAAAAGTGAACGACTTAACAATAGGTATAATGACAATGGTGGTAACAATAACAAAGGCAGTAATGGTAGCTCATCCCAGGTTTTTTCAGGGGCCAAAAATGGGGACACTGGTGGCCAACCGAACAGTGTACCACAACAACAATGTTGGAAGAAGAAGCCACAAAACAAACGAAGGAGATAGGTCCTAGTTCAGACATAGTGGATATGTCTACCATGGATTGTGATACATCAGTTGAAATTTTGGTGAACAGCACAAATGATTTTAAAATATACAATTACTATTCATTTGTGCCTTCTCCTTTATTGATTGAAGTTTTGACAAAAGGGTTTACCTTTTTGCCCACCTTTAGGGGGGATTTGGCCAGAACTTTGGTTGATCTGAAAACTTACACTAGGAAATTGAACTTGCATGTTCTTTTTGGTAATAATTCTAGTATTGTAAATGAATTTAGAATTGCTAGTGTGTTCAATCCTATATTGCACCCTTCTATATTATAGTTTGAGAAGGTTTGCTCTAATGACCTTAGGACGATTTTCACAAATAAGCTTTCCACAAAATTCAAAATGGTAATCTATCCATGGACGAGAATGATGCACTTAAAACTTTGAGATTTGCTGATATCCGGGTTATTAAACTGGATAAAGGAGGTGGGTTGATTTTCATGAATAATAAAACATATATTGAAAAAATGAAAACCCATCTTTTGAATGAAGCTTATGTCAAAGTTTCAAGGAATGAAATAAATGGGGCATACCAATGACTTAAAGGGTTTATTAATGACCTCTTTATTGATGGATGCATCGATGTTGATATATACAATTATCTTTGCATTAGTTATCCAATTACCCCTGTGATTTTTGGACTGCCTAAAATACATAAAGACCTTAGGGACCCTCCTTTTCATCCCATTGTAGATGGTAGGCAGTCCATTATGTATGGTTGTGCCAAATTTGTTGATAGCAAATTGAAACTAGCCCTTATGGATGCATCCCAGATTTGTAGGGATTCTTGGGCTTTTTTGGAAAGCATCAACAACCTCCCTTTCTCTGAAGAATTAAACTTCCTCATGATCGATGTCCGTGATTTATATACGGTGACACCCCAAGCCATCGGCTGTGATTGGGTGAGGGAGTTCTTATTGGAAAAATGAATGGATGGGTGCAATATTGATTTGATTATTTACCTACTGGAATTAGTACTTAAAAACAATTACTTTATGTTTGACCAAGAATTTTATCTACAAAAAACGGGTGTGGCCATGGGTTCCCCATGTGGGGGTACTTTTGCCAATACAGTTATGGCTTTTTGGGAAAAACACTTTCTGTTTAAGAATATTGAATTTCAACAGAAAGCAACCTGGTACATCCATTTTTGGACGATATTTTTATTCTTTGGAAAGGGGACCAAAATTCAGCTAATTCATTTATTCAGGACATTTCCAATTATACTAATTTTTTGAAATTTACTTGGGAATTCCAAATTGACAAAATATCATATTTGGATGTTAATCTGGTTAAAGATGTTCCCAATCAAAGGTTTGTTTAAAAAATATATAGGAAACCGACATATTCTAACACTTTTCTTCATTATACTAGTTGCCACCCCAAATTTCAGAAAAGGGCGGTGGTAAAGGGGCAACTTGTTTGGGCGGCTAGAATGGTTTCCTTGGAGTCTGATTTTTTGGACAAATGTGAATCTCTAAGGAAGATGTTCATTAAACGTGGCTACCCTAGTATGTGGTTGGATGAGCTAATAGAGGAAGTCCACCGGAAAAGGCTGAATGGTTGGTTTACCCCACTTTTGAATAATATAACCATGGGTGGTTCATTGCCTTTTGAAATGGTTTCTGATGATTTAAGTATAGAACTTGGGGAGCATACATTACATAACCATGGAGTGGGGATCTCTGGTTCTATGGCTACATTAAATGATGTGACCCCTTTAAATTTGACTAATGAGAAATTGAGTTTCATTATGACATTTTCTTTAGATGCCTTAACAGTAAAATCTATTCTCATTAAGAATTGGTGTTTCCTAACTTAGGACAACACTATTCAAAAAGTTGTTTGTGATTTCCCTAACGTGGTCTTTAGGAGAGGTAGAAATATTAAATGCCTTTTGGAGAACCAGGCTTCGAATTTATACCTACCCCATAATGGTATGTTCAAATGTGAAGCCTGTAAGTGGTGCAAACATATTAAAGTTAGAAACTCTTTCAGTATTTCAGGTAGGAAATACAATATAAAGGGTAAATTCAACTGTAATTCAAAAGGGGTGGTTTATCTCAGTACCTGCATCTTATGTAATGCCTTTTATGTTGGCAAAACTGAGAGACCCCTTAAGAATAGAATTTATGAACACCTGTATGCCATCGAAAAATTAAATTTAAATAATGCTTTGGCTAGACACATTAGTATTCATCCTGACCATAGGTTTGAATTTACTGTTATTGATAAGGTTTATGAAAATGCAAGGGGTGGACCTTTTTCATTAAGACTGGATGAAAAGGAACTAATGTGGCAATTAAAATTAAATGCCCTGGTTTTCCCTGGTTTGACTGATTCCGTTTCTATTGGAAGTATTTTAAAAATGAAAGCATTAATGAGATAATGCTATTTTATTTATGGTTGTAGTTATATATGTATTTATGCCTTTATACATGAGTTTATATTTAGAGTGTATACATTTAAAATGTTTTGAAATTGGTTCTATGTGGGGTTTATGGCTTAGTTTTATATATATATATATATATATATATATATATATATATATATATATATATATATATATATATATATATATATATTTGTGTATTACCCTTTTAAAGTGTTGTTTGTCCTATTTGCCATGGTGATGTCAATTAAGTTTTTCCTATTTAAGGGTTTAATTATTGTAAGAGAATTGTCTGATGAAGTTTGCCTATTTTGAGTAAATAAAAGCGCTTACGATAATACTTGTGTGCCTTGGAGTGTTTTTCTTTGTTGTGTCAACCCTGAATTTATGTTTTGTCAGACTATGTGCTTATAACATCACTGAGAACAAAAGAGTGCCTGCACTAAGACTGATATGTAACAAAAATATGCAGATACAACAGCAGACCGTGCACTGTTAATCTGATTATTTCAGATCGGCCCGTAACTTTGCTGTAAATATGACAAGAGTGGAATGTAAGTATTCTTGCAGACACTCCTGTAGACTACAAAAATCAGATACATTTTTGACCAGAGGTCATATCCTAAAACTTGTCAGGCCATTTTATACTGGGTTTCCACCTGTTTCTCAAGGTCCAAGAATGATGACTAAGCTACCTGAATCCTTAACTTCAAAGCTGCTGGAAGATGAAGACAAGTTTAAGTCCAGAAGTGGATGCAAAGCTATTACTAGCTTGCTTGAGTAAGCAACAGTTGGGACAGTAGTCAAAACCTGGCGAAGTAAATAGTGGGAAGAACACAGACAATAGTGGAGGAAATGGGCAGAAGAAGACGCACACAGTGTCCCTTAACATAAGAGAGAGAGTTACAGTTTCCCTTAACATAAGAGAGAGGCAGTTACCAGGGAGTTGCCTCAAAACACATAAAACTGTCAAGGTTAATTAAAAATATAGCATTTATATGTCTATTACAATGTTTGAAGTAGCAAGCAAGTAGAATTTGTTAGAAATAAAGAAAAATCTCTTTGAGAGATCATGGAATGTTCCTAATAGAACCATATTTTAGAATCCTGCAACATTATAGATAGGAATAGACAGCATAATCCAGTGAACTGTAGAAAAAATGACACCATAGAGGAGTAATTATTTGGTTGATTATTGATGTTCAGCACTATTGATGTGACAAAATTATAACACTCCATGGTGGTGTGTTCAAAGAACTTTGTCTAAAAATATAGCTATGCATAATGTTTCTGATGTGGAAGAAATGGCCACCTAGCCTACTGATATCCTAACACTAGGCCAAAAGATCACAGTCAAATTTGCCACTGTGTGTAAAACCAAAGTAGTAAGTTTATTAAATTCAAGACGCAGCCAAACCATTATTTGTAAGTTATGCACCAGGGTTAAGGCTGTATGACTACCTAGTAATGCTGACTGCAAAATTTCTGGCTCAAACACTTTGCCTCCAGCCCACAGATTCAGTTGTCTCTAAAAAGGCTTCTAAGCTGTTACTGTCTCAAATATGAAATGGTAATTTGTTCCATAACATCACCAGTCTTTGAAATGAGTAACATAACTGTGTCCTCATATTAACTCAATCAACTGTCACATTCTGATGTCCCCATGTTAAAGTACACTTGTAACTTTTTGTCCAAGATAGCTTGTAAACATTTGTTAAAGACTTTGTAGGAAAATCTGAATTTACCACAGATGTAATAATATGAATAGTAAATAAATTGAAGTATTTGCATGTGTTATTTCAGCTGTAATCTTTGTGAAGCAAAATCCTGTTGGTGAATTTTCTTTGTTCTCTCCAAAGATAATTCAGATGACCTGCATTATAAATACAAAAATGTTATTGTACTCGAAGATTTGCCTAATATATGTTTTATATAGCAATGCAAGACGCATCTCTTTTCTTTTGCTAAGATTCCTTTTGATGCATAAATTTTACTTATCAGTTGAGCATCTGTGTCAAAGCAAAGTTTAGAGGTCATGATTATTCCCAGGACTTTATATAGGATTACCTCCCTTTTTGGATATTCTAGTAGGTACATAGGCAAGTGAACTGCAGCCTCTCCAAAATACATTTTGTTACATCTGCCATAATTAAAATATATGCCTAAGTTGTGTGTCCAATCACTAATCTGTCTCATATTAGAATTTAAATGTTCATTAAAAGATTAATTTTGCATAATGAATGCAATCTTAAAATTATCTGAATGCAAATTTATCCATTAAGTCTTATATCTAGGAATGGAGGTAAATACAATGCTAAATAATGTTAGTCCAAGAGCCGAGCTTTGTGGACCTCCAAGATGGCTAGGAAGAGAGTTGGACCTTATGCTCTGTGTAGTCATGCATTGGAATCTATTAGTTAAATATGACATCCATTTTTCCAGCAATATATTGACCTTAGCCTTGATACATTACAGTTACTAAGGCCCTGGATCTAGTTCTCTCATGTGGAGTAATCGTAGACTTAGTCAAGGCCTTTGACTCCCTTACTCCACATGACAGAACTAGATCCAGGGTCTTAGTAATCTGAGCATAAAAACTTAAAATTGTCCATGTAGATCTACCCTTTGCAAAACCATGTTGATCTAAGTTTAAAATGCCAATATTTGTGTCATTGTTCTCCTGTATTTCAGTAATGCATCTTTTGAAGCATTTGCCCAGAACACAAGTGAGGCTAATATGCCTATGTTTGTTAACATCACTTTTATTATCTTTTATATATATATTAGTGTTACAATGGATGTTTTCCATGCACTGGGAACAGTACCTGTCTGTAATATCATGTTAAATATTAAATTTACTATTGGTAATAATAACTTTTAATTGTTAGTAATGGTATGGAGGGTATTGAACCAGGACTCATAAGAGCTGAATAATTTACTTTAATAAAAGCTGTTTATATCATTCCCTGAGATATAATAGAGCAAGCTGAACTGTCAGGAATTACAATGTTAGTTAACAAGCTGTTGAAACTAGGTCTAACAGCGAACAGTGCAGACGAAAAGCGCTTCAAATAAATTGCTACTTTTCGGTGAAGTTTGTTCGCTTTATTACGCTGACTGCTGATTTTTAGAGTTTGGATTTATCATTGGTTGTTATTGACTTTGTTCTAAGTTTGTCAAAATTTATTTTCTCCATTTTTATTTTCCTAAGTGATCTATTGATATTATTAAAAATCTCTTATTTATAGGTTCATAGGTTGGTACTAGGCTGTCGGCCCTAGGGCCTATACAAGCCTAGCCATAACAATTCCCTGGCTATTTCTTCCCACAGTATTTACTTCCCTGGAGCCCTATCTAGCAGGGAGACTGACATGATCCCCAGGGTGAATTTCCTATCTCCCATCCAATAATCAAGGTTCCTTTTTGAAGAGGGTCAAAGAGGCGCTCTGCTTGACATGTATGGGCAGTCTATTCCAGAGTCTGGGGAGTCTTTGTGTCAAGAACCTATCCCTCCAGCATGTTTTATTCATTGTGATGACAAGGTTTAGATCCCTGGAGCATGTGTCTCTGAGGGATTGGGATTTCTTTAAGTGTAGCATGTCCAACAGCTCTGGGTTTGACATGGCCTTGTATGTTTAGCAGATATCATCTCTGAGTAGATGATATGCGACAGAGTATAGGTGGAGTTTTTTTTAGATGGTCAGCATAGGGCATCTGCTTTAGGCATGTGATTCTTTTAGTGAGATATTTCTGCGGCCTTTCCAGTTGTTGCAGATGTCTTGAGAGGTACATAACAAACGGGGCGTTATATTCTATAATGGGTCTAATGATGGATGAGTATAGTGGAACAATGACCTTGTTTTTTCTGGATGAAAAGCCCTTAGTGATGAGGTGTGCCACATAGAAGGATTTCCTGACTGTTGTGGTGATGTGGTTATCGAAGGTGAGGCCACTGTCCACCTGTGTCCCTAAGTCTCTTATCACACTTTCAGTGTTTAGTGTACTGCCACCTATGTGGTATTTCAAGGGTACGTGTTTTTTTTTTCCCAAAGGGGATAACTATACATTTCTTGGCATTGAGCTTGAGCCCATGGCTCTGGCACCAAGCATCTGTTTCTGTAAGGCCTTTCTGTAGAATATCCACATCATTTGGGGATTCAATAATGGCTCTCAGTTTGCAGTCATCTCCGAACTTTGTTAGCCAGAGTCCCTTAGTGTTGGCCTGTACTTCAGAGAAGTAGATGCCAAACAAGAGCGGTCCCAGGACTGAACCCTGAGATACTCCACTTGTCACTTGTCTGGAGCTGGATTTGGAGTCAGATACTTTTACAGTGTGGGTTCTGTCAGTAAGCCAGTTAGCAACCCATCGAGTGACGTAGGGATTAATGCCAAGCTAAGTGCATTTATCTATGATTCCAGAGTGGGGGATGGTGTTAAAGACCTTGGCAAAGTCCAGATAGGCTGTGTGGACCACATTACCCTTGTCCATGGCTCTGCTGACTGATTCGAAGAAGTCAATCAGGTTCAGAAGACAAGATCGGCCCTTCACAAACCCAAACTGTGTGGGGTCCAGTGTTTGAAGGTTGCCAATGTCTTTGTTTATAAGTTCCATGATAATACGTAACATGGCCTTGCAGATCAGGCTCATCAGACTGATAGGGCAGTAGTTCCTGGGATCCAAGGTGGATCCCCCCTTGTGGAGTGGGATAACTGTAGCTGTGCATCACTCAGTGGGCACGAAGCCTGAGGTGAGGTAATAATTAAACATGACAATTAGGTGAGGTGCCAGTTCATTTTGTAGCTCATGTAGTACACAGCCTGGGATGTCATCTGGTCTCACGGATGCTGTATTCTTAGCTTTGGAGAGTGTATTTTTTACCTGTATGGCCGTTATTACTGGAATTTGGCAATCTTCGGGTATTGAGATGGGCCCTTTAGGGGTGAGAGGGGGGTGAAGTTTGCACTGAATTGATCTGCCAGGATATTGGCAATATCCTTGGGATCAGTATATTTAATGCCATTCTGTTGTAGCTCAGAGCTGATCTGAGCACTGCCATTTAGATCCTTGACATAACTATAGAATGCCTTGTGGTTGTCTTTGGAATCTTTGGCAATTTTATTTTCGGGATATCAGCTTCTTACTGAGGCGGGTAAGGGAGTTTTTTGCATCCTGGGATTTTCCTCTTTTCTGCAACAGTTTCTTCCTTTTGTTGCAAAGTTTGTTTATGGCAAGGGACCACCAGATTGGCTTCCTTTTTTTGGAGGAGACCTTCTTGGTTCTATTGGGGATGGCACGATTCATGCACTAGTGGATGTGCTCATACAGTGTCTTAGTGTAGGATTCAGCAGTCAAACTTTCAGGTCCCATCTGCATGGGTGTCATGAAGTTTGTCACTTCTGACTTGAGTACAGCATTTACTGTTGTTGGGTATTTTTGTAAAAAATATATTTCTTTTGCTTTTTCTCATACAGTTTATGAAGATTCAAAGTCCACCCAGGAAGAAATAGATTTTAAGTGGACTATGCTTATAAGTAACTGTGAATTCAAGGCTATTAAGAAATAAATCAAGCAAAGTATTTTATCCAACATTTACTTTGTGATTCAGTACACCAGTATCAATCTGTTAAGTGTAATTATATCAAAGTTTTATAACTGATTCTTTCATAATTGTATTTTTATGAACTCTTAGTGCAGAAGTTTATCTTTTAAAACTGAAACTTCTGTGATTTGTGACCTGAAAATCCAAGAGGTGCTTTGATTATCATTAATGGCATCCAAAAGCCAGAACAAAAACATGCAAAGTGTGTGTATGAAGTATTAACATGGAGATGTCAGACATAATACTTCCTGCTGTTAATCTAAAGTTATTGTATGATGCTGTTACTCATCATGATTATCATGAATTCAGTGCATGCCGTGGGAGGGTAAAACAAAAAGAGATGCATTTATTTATTTATTTTATTTGACATTTGTTTTCTGGGAAGGTCTGACTGGATCAGAAAGAACCCATTTTCAGCAGAGGCCTGGGGGAAAAAGCTCCAGTAACAGACTGAAATGTACAAGCTTTATAAAACAGAAAAATGCAATATTACAAAATAAATACAAGTCATATGTACATTGTGATAGGAGATGACTGGATATTTGTTATAATCAAAAAACACAATATTACTGGGAAATACAAGTAGCAGATAAATTGTTAGATGCATACAATATAAATTATACATATTCTTGTAATGCGTTTTTTTTTTTCCTAAGGACTCTAAAAAAGATTTTCTATGCTTAAAGAAGTATTATTATTTTTGTTAGTTAGTTTTCTTGTGCTCTGAAACAGATTCCTCCCTACTAGAATGGTTCATAGCTTAGTAATATGTTTTCCTTTTGGGTCATTGTAAGCCTAACCAGTTACCCCCATTTGAGAATTAAACCCTGCACTTTGTGTCTGTAAGGTAAACACTAACTATGGGATCGTCTACATCCACTTAAGCTACCACCAACTTAAGCAGATGGGTCCCTGCTTTAATGTCTCAGTCAAAAGACAGCACACTTAGTAGTCCAACAACCCCTTATCCTATACTACAGTATCAACAATTGATCGACCTGGTGTGGGAACAGAACCCACAGCCTTCTGAACCAAGGGCAAGTATGCTACCTGTTATACCTCTAACATTTCACATGCCACTGCATTCACATTGAGTCTTCTCTATCTGTATTCTAGTTTAAAGGAGTCGAGGTAGGATCTTGTCATTCAGAGCTGGAAGAACTGCACCTGATCATTTTATTATTTTTCTTTGAAAATCATTTCCAGCGCAATTTCTATTACAGCTACAATGGTGAATCATTTTTTGTATTGTTGTTTATTTATTTGTTTACTATTTGTTCATCAGGTAGGTAGACTGTTGCATTGATCCTGGTTTGCCATAACCCAGGCTCTGTTAGCACCAGTAAACATATAATATAAAGGGTCTAACTCAAATAGTAAAATGCACATTTGGTAGAAAGTTTTTTTTTTCTGTGTAAATAAAGAGATAATGTACAAATCAATAAATGCTCACTTGAGTGAATGACATATGTCTGAATTTAGTTTTATGCAGTGCAGGTAAGAAGGAGTACGCAGGAAAAGTAATGTTTGAATGAAAAAGTGATGTACAAAACTGTGTTATAGCTGTTGTGAATATGCAAGTGTTCTTGGGTAAGGATTAGAGGAAGGGTTAGGTAATGGGATGACAGAGTTAGTGTTGTGCATGTTTTGTGTTGTCTGTGTTCTGTATTCTTTTATCTTGTGTAGTAGAACATCAGAGAAAGTGTTTTTAGTAACATAATGGGCCGGATTCACGAAGGCTTGCATGGAGTGTAAGAGACGTGCAACACTCCATGCAAGCCTTGCGATCCAGGAACAGCCCTAAACTCCGTGTAAGAGACCAGCTAAAACGTCTCTTACACGGACTGGGCGTGGACAAGCTAAATACCTCACTTTCATTAGAAAGGTATGCAAATGAGGTATATTAGTGATCCACGAAGCAGAAACCAGTCCGTGTAGGAGACGTTTTAGCTGCAGAAATGTACTCAGTTGACAACTGAGTACATTTCTGCAACATCCACAACGAAGCGATGTCAGCTCCCAAAAAAGGTTGCATATGAAACAGGTAGCATGCCAATGGCCAAATATGTGGCTATTGGCAAGATAACCCGATGGAATAATATTAAAATATATTTTTTTTTCGCAATCGCCGATGTTTAAACCCAGTGCAGCCCCACAAAATGGGCTGCGCTGTATAGAAGCATAAAAGAAGGGTATAAACCCACAAATGTGGGATTCATGTAATACATGGAATGACAATGCAGGGACCAGCAGACCAAAACCAACATGGCCACCGTGTAGTGGTTGCTAAGGGGGGAAGCTGAGTCTAAGACATGTAACTAAGCATTAGTAGGCAATCTTATGTAAATGAGGGTTAGGATACTGAATACCACAGTCACATAGCAAATGAGCACGGCCTGAGTAGTGTAAGAGATACAAAAGGGGAGGAATAGGGTAGGAGATAGGTGACATCACTGGGGAATGGTAGAAAGAAATGCAGTTCATTGAGGCCAGTGTAACATGACAGATGACAGGCACAGATCATGGAAAGAGGTGTGCCACTACATAAGTCATGGAAAGACAAGAAATGGAAGGTGTACACTGTTACCTACACTAAAGTTTCTTGCTGGCGTGCATGCATGTGCGCAATGAACCGCGAGTAAGGCAGTGTGCACACGTGTAAGGCAGTGTGAGTATGTTGGAGGCTGTAGGCAGACGTGTAACAGTGTTTGCGCGGGTGTACGCGCGTTTAAACCTGAATAAGTAGATCCTTAACTGCAAGCACGCAGCGCCGCATTTAAGCCACTTTGAACGTGTTTCAGATAGTATGCAAGTTGCTCCCCCCTGAGGAAACAGAAAGGAAAAAGGAAGCAACAGAATTAATAGGAAGCTAGCAGGGATAACTGCTGAAGCTAGCAGGTGAAAATAATTAGAAGCAGGCAATTACACAGGCAAATTAGTAGCCCAGCCCAGCACTTAAAACACTGCAAACAATAGTGCAGGATGTTGTCATTAAGAGACACTGCAAAACAGGAGTAAGCTAATAGAAGTGAAAACTGAAAAAGCTGAACTCAGAGCAGAAATGCTAGGGGCTGCCATAGCTGGCTTAATGAGACATAGGCGACTTGCTGAGGGTGGTGACAATGCAGATGGTGCCAGACAACCCACAGTGAGGAGATGGAGAAGAGTGTACAGGCCCAGGGTCACCTACCACGGGTTACATGAATTGGAGATAGTAGAGCGCTATAGAGTGGACAGAGAGCTCCTGCAGCAGATCGTTGAGCTGTGCAGGCCACGCCTCACACAGAACCAACAGAGGGGAACCCATCCCAGTGGAAACCAAGGTATGTGTTGGCCTAAGAATACTAGCAACAGGTACCTTCCAGAGACCAGCTGGCGATATGATGGGGATATCACAGGCATCAGCCTCCAGGGTACTACACCAGTTCCTGGATGCCATGTCAGCACATGTCGGTGATCATGTATATTTCCCCAATGCCCGTGAGGTATTGGCCAGCAATATGCGTCTCTTCCAGCAAATAGTGGAATACCCTGAGGTACTGGGTGCTATAGACTGCACGCACATACGCATCAAAGCACCAGCAGGAGAGCGGGGTAGGGCCTACATAAACCGCAAGGGCTTCACCTCCATCAACTGCCAGGTCGTGTGTGATGCCCAGGGCATAATAATGAATGTGTGTGCTGGCTGCCCTGGGAGTTATCACGATTCCCACATCGGGCATTTGACGCAGCTGTACCAGACATTTGCCAATGGGGACATCCCACACGGACACCTAGTGGGGGATGCAGGTTATGCACTGGAGCCATGGCTAATGATACCCATCAGAAACGCACACACACCTGAACAGGAATGCCATAATGAGGCACACGCACAGACACGTAATGTGATATAGCGTGTGTTTGGGCTGCTCAAGTCATGGTTCCGGTGTCTGGACACATCTGGTGGAGCCTTGCAGTACACACCAACTACATGTACCCAAATTGTCATGGTATGTGCTATGCTACATAATATGATCTTGCGAAAACAGCTGCAGCAGGACCAGCATAGGGCCGGGCCAAACAGCCCCCCACCATTGCCAAGGCCAGCACAGGCAGAGCGTGACTCGGAGGAGGAACAACCTGAGCCTGTCCCAGTAGGCAGAAGGAGGTGTACCCAGTATGCCCTGGCCTTGGCAAAGAGGCAACGCATAGCACATACATTGGCTCAGTAGGAACCTTGGGAATGATACCCCTCTCTGACTCACTCATATAGTAACAGGGATGCCTAACATGACACAACCTGCTCTCAAACATGTACAGGGAAGTGTAATATGCGCATCCGACAGAGGCAGCCCTGCTGCACCACCTGAGGCATGAATGCTATGTGTCAAGTAATGTAACACCAAGTACTACATGCACACCTGAGGACCCTGACTAACATCCTATCCTGACCAAGCATCATGCCACAACATGACAACGAGATGATCAAGTGCAACAATTGACTGAAGTATCGCAGTTAGTCAAAGGGGACCCGATGTGTGCCAGTCTGGGATGACATGCTGAGCATGACATGATGCACCACCCACCAGGAGTGGCGTGCACCTATCAGTGCAGGCCGTATGGATACTGGCAAAGGCTGTCGTCACCCACAGTGTGCCCTGAATAGGTAAGGCTCAAAAGACAAACCTATCTCCATAGGTACCAGAAGGGATAAGAATAAGATAATGGATAAGTCGAAACAGCAAGATGCATGCAGTCTGGACTCACCCAGTATGGAGAATGTTGATAACTGTGCTGTAACAGAACACCGAGGCAAGGCCCACAACAGCACCCTAACACTACCAGGTTACACCTCATACTGTGCTGTACAGCCGCAAAACTTGGAACAAGCTACAAAATGAGGGTGACTAGCAAGAATTGTCAAGGATAACCACACCCTCATGTCGGTACCATTAACAAAAGCAGCATGGACTAGCCATGCTCAAGTAACAGTGGCTAAAACTGCCCCCAGTTTATAGCCTGCTACAGACTACTGTCCCAACACCAGGAACTGCATCTGGCCTATGCTGGAATACATGAATATATCAAGTCCTCCAACCCACATTATATTGGGTGACTGCAAATACCCAGACATAGACTTAGAACATTATACTAGCTCCAACCGTGTCGGACAAAGGTTCATAGAATCCACAAACCAAAAGGCCCAGGAACAACGTACCACTCCCACAAGAGGGGTAAGCATACCGGATGTGATAATCAGCAACATGGGTACTGGATGTCAAGATGAGAAGTGTATTGCTCACTGGTAAAACCAGACCATAGAGTAATCACACTGGATATACAAAACCTGACCACAGTCCCTGGCTGGGAAACCACAGTGGAAAACATGTGTTAAGCAATACCTGCACTCCTCCAAACTGATGTGGAATCCATTAACGGTCCCGTGCAGGTGCAAAATATGCGCCACACCTCAGAACCTGTAATACAGCCATTCCATGAACACTGCCAGGAATGCTTGGATTATGCAGTCCTAAATTAAAACAAGACACAGTGCCTAAATCTGGCATGGTGGACACCAGCCATGACCAAAACATGCAAGAGAACGAGGAAGCTACTACATGATAGAGCAAACACAAACAATGAAGTAAGCACAGATCAGTAGTATGGCAATCACATCTGTCCACACATGCAATCCACTAAGGCCAGCCGCAACAAGTGGAATCTGTGAATCCCGAGGCAATGTCACACCTGGCCCAAGTACACAGACAACCCCCAACTCCAACCAAGAAATAAAAAAATATGTGAGAGATGCAACCATCCATCCAAACTGGAGGCTGAGCTCCCTCAACTCAGTACTCCCAAAACAAGTCAGTAGGAGAAGGTAACCACACACACCACAAACACAGTCCCACATAGACCTACCACAACTGCAAACCAAACACATAAACACAGACAAACATTCCCAGAGGCACAAATTACAAACACAGCACACCAACAGAGGCCTCTAAAGCAGACACCCAATCAAACAGCCCAAAACATAGCACATGCAACACATAGCACACAAAGCTGGTGTGCCAAACAGTCACAGGCCAGAAGGAGAAACAACATGCCTGATACAGTTGTAATAGGTGACTCCATAGTCAGACACACTGCTGTCCTGCACACCAGACTGAACAAGGAAAAGGGTATAGTAAGCTGCCTGTAGGCTGCCACAATATGGCACATAACAGAAGTATGTAGGTCACCCCAAAGCAAGTAGAAATATGATGCAGTCATAGTCCATGCTGGTGTGAATGACCTGAGATGTACCACCCTAGACTACAGGAAAAGAGACATAGATGAGCTATCTGATTATGTAGTCCAGGCCGGTATGACACTCACCGTTTGCAGCATCCTACCCTTACCAAGAGTAATGCCACAGTACAAACACGAAATGATCAGTCATAGCAAGTGGCACACTTACTGGTGTTATTCCAAGGATGCAATGTCTGTCTGCCTGGGATGTCATGCTTGACAAGCCACGCAGCTGTCCTTGGGATGGCCTGCACCTGTTACCCCTGGGTGTCTGAATATTGGATAAGGCATTTGCCACCTCCATAGAGCCTTTCAAAGGCAAGGCAGAAAAGACTGACCTACCACCCTCCCAAACATAAGTGGAAAGAAACATAAGGGAAATGCTGACCAATGCCAGATGTGTACACCCCAATATGCATGCCCCCAAGGCCATCCCCAGAATGGAGAACATCGATGTCTGTGCAGTGACAGAATCCCGCTGCAAGCCTCCTGACAGCACACCAGCACTACCAGGTTATACCACATATCATGTGTCATGGCCCCAAACCCTGGAACGAAACATAAAAGGAGGGTGAGTATCCATAGTCAGCACAGACACCCATACGTCCAGGTAACTGACAATGCACAAGGCAATTGAGTACACACATGTGCAACTAACTGTAGGCAGATTGCTGTGCAGTCTGTAGCATGCTACAGACCGCACTCTCACACACAATAACCCCACCCAGCCGTCCTGAAGACAATGGACAGTATGAATGTCCCACCAAATAACAAACAAGGTACCACAAAGTACCACATAGGTGGTAAACCAGTATGTATAGAAAGAGGAACCAGGGACCTAGGGACACACGTGGACAGTAACCTGTTATGTGACACCCACATTGCCAATGTGGCTAGGAAGACTGTCTACATTTGACACCATAGCAGGAAAGGAGTCACATCTACGGCAACAGAGGTCATTGTGCCCCTATACCTTTCTCCAGTCACACCCATACTCCAGTACAATGCCTCATATGGGATGTATCTTACCTGACACCTGCAGCAGTTAGAAAGACCTCAAAGGTACCTCACCAATAGGATAAAGGGTCACAAATATATGCCATATGCTGCCTGGCTGTACCCACCCCAGCTGAATCCAGTCACATACGGCCTACACAGAGGCATTGCATGCCTGTTGTAGGAGGCCATGCCCAACACAGGAGTAATGGACATGCCCCACCCTAGAGAACACAAATCCACTGGAGCTGTGAGAGGGAGAGATGTCAACCTCAACTAATAATGAAATAGGATGTGCTGGTGGGACAGATACATAATCCAGAGGCTCCCCACACCCTGGACCAGAATCCCATTCCATGTTAGGCAGAGCCCCTCACTGACACTCTTCAACAGGAATCTTGCCAAGTGGATGGATGATTGTAGAGTTACACTGGGGGTCTTCACTGTGTCATGTCCAGACAGAGGCACAGCCAAGCAAAACATAAATAGACATAATATGCACATATCAAGGGGTGTCAAAAGCCACACACACTCTGGCTAGGCTAACAAATGCCCAGGGTGGATAGCCTAGTATGACCCTATGAACCTATGAAGATACAAATTGTACAGGACGCTAATGATAATCCCAAGGCTTTCACAACTGATGTTAGTAACCATGTTGGGAATTCACAGATATGTCCTGAATCACACAAATATCACAAACACACACACATACTGCCAACATACATCCTGACAGGTGCAGTGCAACCCCGAATGCAGAATATCTATCCCAGCAGACTGCTGGCCCCCTGACATTGCAGATGCTGAGGTAACAGCCAACATCTACAAAGCAAAACACACAGCAGCAATGGTATGAGATGTTGTCCTGGGCTTAGTGCAACATGGACACCAAGATGAATGGAATGCAAAACCCCACTACTGCTCAATGCCAGCCTTACCACAGAATATGTACCCAAAGAGCAGTGTACAACAACAGTGGTCCTTCTCAACAAAGGTGTTGCCTGAATGGATACTGAACAGTACTACCCCAGAATCCTGAGAAGCACGGTTTGCACAGCTGTGGAAAGGATCAGCATGTACCACAGACATAAAGATATTGGGGACCTACTGACACCAGACCCAACCCAGTGTGGCCCACCCAAGTGCAGATCCTGCCCCTAACCATGTTTGACCCAATTGAAACAGCCATTAAGGTCATTGATGAGGGCAAAGTGCCCCACACAGTGTATCTGGACCTTGCAACGGCCTCTATACAATACCCTATGTGTTCATTATAGATAGGCTCACCAGCTTAAATATAAACCCATATGTCAGTAGAGGGGTTGCAAACCAGACCAAGGACAGAACAGACATGGTCAGACATGCTACAGCCATGTCAGACTACGAACCAGATATAACTGGCATCCCATAAGGCTTTGTCCTGGGATCTCCCCCATCCGGTATATATGTCCCATAGGTACAGGCAAACATGGAAGGACCGTGTCCGAACATGGTTGCAGAGGACTACAAACTGCTCACCACATATGATCCACCAGCTGACACAAGCATCCCACAAAAGGGCCACATAGAAACAGAAAACTGGTGCCATAGCCATGTCAGCAAGCTAAGTGCAGAAACGTGTATAGTCAACCCCCGTGGATATACAGTAAGTGCCCACCAATTACCACATATGTGTTAACCCATTATGTAGTTAACATGTAATGAGAGACCTGGGGACACAAGGTGATAGATAGCCTGCATTGGACAAACATGTGCTGTAGTGTTTACAGGAACATACCATATACCCACCTAATCACGAAGGCTGTCAGATCTAGATAAGGGGAGGTCATTGTGGCTCTGCAGTCATCCATCATCAGCGGTACAATTGACTACAATCGCCCCTGTGAGATGTACCTCAGCAGACACCTCCATCAACTGTAAAGTCCCCAACAGTACCTCATCAGGAGTATCAAACAGCTTGCCCAGATGCCATGTGTTGCCTGTGTTGCTGGCATCAATAAACATGCTGCACCTTGCACAATCTGAATGGCAGTGAGCTATGCACATGAGAGACCTGAACCCCAGCACTGACTTACATAGGACAAGCTGTACTGCGTGCACCATAACACAGAAGCCACCCCAGCACAGGCTACCCATAGAGTCACATATCAATCTATCTCAATAGGAATCCAGATGAGTGGGTGGGAGATGGTAGATTTAACCTGGGTACCACTGTCATGTCACAGGTAGACAGAGGCTCAGTATACTAACCATGACATATGTCATGGCAAATTCCACTTACAATGTGTGTTGAAGGACAAACATACTCCAACTAGCATTACACATGGACTAGGGCACATCACTAGTGTTTGCAAATGTACACCTATGTTGTGGAATACACTACCAATGTCGGACAAGCCTGGTGTAAGTAGTTCATATCTGAACAGAATGCAACATGGTCAGATGTACACAACTGGCCCGTAACCAGGCTGTTGTGCCCACTATCGAAATGTAAAGCAGTGATAGCAGTAAAGCCTAGGATACTGTCCACCACAGTCAAAGTACTACCAGTACACTATACAGTACTACAGTGTTAGGTCAGTGTGAAAGGATGTTGACAGCTGTATGCAAAGTATCCCATGGAAACACTGCAGGCACAGTATAACCCTGTTGTGTTCACACACAAAGCAGTTGTACCGTAACTACACAACATGACACACAACACACAACCATAAACAGGTGATAGTTG
This sequence comes from Protopterus annectens, assembly GCF_019279795.1. NCBI lineage: Eukaryota > Metazoa > Chordata > Ceratodontiformes > Protopteridae > Protopterus > Protopterus annectens. The sequence continues at coordinate 464,688,623 of NC_056732.1, forward strand.
TTGAAGTTCACCCATCCACAAATGTGGTGGGCTGCAGAGTCCAACATATGGAATGCTCACACTGGGCATGCTCACACACATTGACAACATGCCATGGGAAGGCTGAACTGGGCATGCTCACACACTTAGGCCAAATTTCGGTGTAGCAGTTGGACACACATAGCTGGTATTGTTATGTTGTAATCCAGGAACCAACCACATTATAGCAGTCTGCCCAGTGCACACAGCTAGATGACTACAGAGACATACGTGATATAGTGGATCCCTCCCACATGCAAACATCTGCCACAGATGCACAAGTTGTTCATACAAACAGGGAATGTTATGGCAATAAAGATGTGCCAACAGTCTATCAGCAACAAATGTGCATTTGACAATTAAACATATAGGTGTAGAGGTCAACACTAGGCCGTTTGCCCTAGGGAATGACAGCTTAGCCAGAGTGTGCTTGGTGTCTGCCTCCCCACAGGATGCACATGCCCCTTTCTAAACACAGATGATGTCAGCACCCTATAAGCACAGCAGGAGGAAAGAAACTTCCCAGTAATCCGAATAGCGCGCTCTGCTAATGTGTCTGTCTCAAGTGTCATAACATGGTTAGGTAGGAGTTTCAAATCCTGCAAATGCTCAGTGTGTGTGTGTGTGTGTGTGTGTTTGTGTGTGTGTGTGTGAGTGGGGTTGGTGTGTGTGTAAGTCTGCGGGAGAGAAATGTCCCTTTTGGCAAATAGGAAAACACATTACAGGATGCACATTCTCTTTCTAAACACCGATGATGTCAGCACCCAATAAGTACAGCTGGAGAATAGAAAACTCCCAGTCCCAGTGGGCAGCACAGTGGTGCAGTGGTCAACATTGTCACCTCACAGCAAGAGGTTCTCCGGTTCGATTCTCGGCTGGGGTGCCTTCTGTGTGGAGTTTGCATGTTCTCCCTGTGTTCGCGTGGGTTTCCCCCGTGTACTCTGGTTTCCTCCCACATTCCAAAGACATGCATCTGGAGCATTTCTCCCCGGGCCTCCGCTGAAAACAGGCTCTGTGAAACCTACCTAGTCGGACTTTCCGGTCAACAAATGATAAATAAAAATAAAAATAAGTAATCACGATAAGCAGCTCTGCTACTGCGTCCGTCTCAAGTGTCATAACATAGTTAGATAGGGGTTTGAATCCTGTGAATGGCAAGTGTGTGTGCTTGTCTGAGGGGTTTTTGTGTGTGTGAGGGAAATGTCCCTTTTGGCAATTAGGACAACACACTACAGGATGCACATTCCCTTTCTAAACACCGATGATGTCAGCACCCAATAAGTACGGCAGGTGAAAAGAAACCTCCCAGTAATGCGAATAGCGCGCTCTGCTAATGCGTCAGTCTCAAATGTCATAACATAGTTAGGTAGGGGTTTGAATCCTGTGAATGGCAAGTGTGTGTGTTTGTCTGAGGGGTGTTTGTGTGTGTGAGGGAAATGTCCCTTTTGGCAATTAGGACAACACACTACAGGATGCACATTCCCTTTCTAAACACTGATGATGTCAGCACCCAATAAGTACAGCAGGTGAAAACAAACCTTCCAATAATGCGAATAGCGCGCTCTGTTAATGCGTCCATCTCAAGTGTCATAATATAGTTAGGTAGGGGTTTGAATCCTGTGAATGGCAAGTGTGTGTGCTTGTCTGAGGGGTGTTTGTGTGTGTGAGGGAAATGTCCCTTTTGGCAATTAGGACAACACACTACAGGATGCACATTCCCTTTCTAAACACCGATGATGTCAGCACCCAATAAGTACAGCAGGTGAAAAGAAACCTCCCAGTAATGTGAATAGCGTGCTCCGCTAATGCATCCGTCTCAAGTGTCATAACATAGTTAAACAGGGGTTTGAAGCCTGTGAATGGCAAGTGTGTGTGTTTGTCTGAGGGGGGGTAGTGTGTGTGAGGACAAGGTCCCTTTTGTCAACTATGTGAACAGACTACAGGATGCACATTCCCCTTTCTAAACACTGTTCAGCAGAAGGCCATGGCTCTGGCATAAGTTGTCTGTTGCTATGATGCCCCTTTGGAGGATGCTTGTGTCAGCTGAAGAGGCGATTATGGTGGCCTGTTTGCAGTCATCTGCATATTTGGACAGCCACAGTCCATCCGTGTTGGCCTGTACCTCCAAGAAATATATACCAAACAAGAGGGTCCCAGGACTGAGCCTTGTGGGACACAACCCGTAACTTTTGTGGGGTCTGGCATGGCTCCAGCAATGCTAACCATGTGGTATCTGTCCTTGAGCCACTGAGCAATCCATCTAGTGACATAGGGCCTTATATTCCAGCTGGTGACCTTCTCTAGAATGCCCAAGTGGGGTATTGTTGTGAAGGCGTCTGCAAGGTCCAGGTAGGCTGTGTGAACCACCTTCCCCCCATCAATGGCCTTGGTGACTGTTTCAAAGAAATCAACCGGGTTAAACCCGGTAGTGCTGGTGTGCTCTCAGTAGCCCTGAACCAGGCATCTGTAACTGCACAGATATCAATGTTTTCCATGCCAAGGACTGTTTTGGGTGCACGCATCTGGAGGTGCAGATATCTGGCGTTGGGTAGCATTGCTCTTAGTTATTTATCCCTTGTGATACCTATGAAGGTGGGTTTGTCATCTGAGCCCTGCCTAACATAGGCACTATGGGGGTAGCAAGAGCCTTTGCCAATATCTGAATGACCAATGCAAACTGTACACATGCTCATAGGATGCAGGTGTCAAGGAATATGCTGCGTGGCCAGTATAGTCCTCCAGCATGGGTCCTCTGAAGTAATTCACCCCAGTCTACACAAGTGTAGAGTCTGCATGTGCTAAACACAGTTTGTGTGCAGTGACAACCTTGCCTGGGGGTGGAGATGGGATATGGATGTCCAGGATAAGGTGGAAATGGGCAGCTATCAACAATGGTGGTCTACCGGTGTGGAACAGTGGGTACCCTGCGTTGCAGATGGACAGGTGCAATATGTATTAACCCATGTGGCTGTGGTGTGTGGTACTGCCATAGCACATGGACCCTCAAACTGTAGTGGCGGTAGGGTATAGTGGTAGAGGCCTGAGTAGGTCACACACACAATATGCCTGTACCTGATGTTAACAACTGGAACGGTGTATGTGAATACCTGCATATCCTGGCACTGTTCCCAGGGAAGCTAGGTGTGTGTCCCGGATGTGAGTGTGGTGTGCTGGACTGGTAGTGTTGTGTGTTACAGGTCCTGTGGTCCCAAAGCATGGTATGGAACATAACCTGCCAGTGCGATGTGCACACCTGACTCTGATGTAGGTGGCTGCAAATGCATATACATGCTATCCCCCACCTGACAGGTAGTACAACAACCACAGACCTCTGTGGAAATGAAGATGTCAGCACCCTAGAAATACTACGGGTGGAGAACAGATGCCCAGTAATTCGGATAGTGTGCTCTGCTAATGCGTCACCCTCAAGTGTCATAATATAGTTAGGTAGGGGTTCGAATCCTGCAAATGCTCAGTGTGTGTGTGTATGTGTGTGGGTGAGTGGGGTTTGTGTGTGAAAGGCTGTGAGAGGGAAATGTTCCTTTAGCCAACTGGGAGAACACACTACAGGATGCACACGCCCCTTTCTTAACACAGATGATGTCAGCATCCTATAAGTACAGCAGGAGAAGGGAAGCCTCCCAGTAATGCGAATAGCGCACTCTGCTAATGCATCCGTCACATGTGTCATAACATAGTTAGGTAGTGGTTTGAATCCTGTAGATGCCAAGTGTGTGTGTTTGGAGGGGGGTGGGTGATTGTGTGTGTGCAGATATATATGGGGGAAATGTTCCTTTTGCCAAATGGGAGAACACACTACAGGATGCACATGCCCCTGTCTTAACACAGATGATGTCAGCACCGTATAGGTACAGCAGGAGAAGGGAAGCCTCCCAGTAATGCGAATAAGCGCGCTCTGCTAATGTGTTCCCCCTGTGTATCGTAATGTAATTAGTTAGGAATATGAAACCTGTAAATACATGTGTGTGTGTGCATGTCCGTATGAAAGACATGCAAGCCAAGAATAAAGTCCAAACTGACACGAACGAAATGGTGGTAAAGCCAACCTTTGAAGAAACGCTCTGTTCACAAGTTCGCAAACAGCTTTTATTTTTACACCAAAGTTAAAATGAATTAAAACAACATATACTGTTATTTAAGAATGACTCAGGATATGCTCTCCTTACAAATATTTGGTAAAGCAAGTTACATTCATCTTCAAATTCACTTTGCAATGTTGTCATTCTTGCCGCCCTCACCAGTTGGCCTTTAACCACTGCCTTTTTCTGGTGAAGGGGATGCATACTAGTAAAATGAAGAAAGTTGTTTGAATAGGTTACTTTCCTAAAAAATTTTTGATGTAAATGATGTTTTGTGTTTCTTTAAATCAACATCCAAAAAATTAATAATGTTCTCTTGAAAATTGTAAGTAAATGCTAGGAACGAGGTTGTTGTATTAAGAAATTTCACGAATTGTTCTGCTTCATTTTTGTTCCCCTTAAATAGGATAAAAATGTCATCAAGAAACCTTCTATATAAGTGTATTTGCTTAAACCATTCACTATTATAGATCAGATTGTTCTCCCAGTGGGCCAAAACCAAATTTGCAAAACTAGAACCCACTGGTGACCCCATAGCCACTCCAATTTTTTGCACAAACAGCCTATCTTCGAAGGACACAAAATTGTTTTTTAGAATAATATCCAATAACTGTTCTATCAATAAGCATTCATTGGTGTTTGCCCCCTTAGACCTAATAAATTCCACTACCCACTCAATCCCCACGTTGTGGGGTATACAAGAATACAAATTTATTATATCCACTGTTAAAAAATGTATAGTTTCATCAAATTCTATTGTTTGTAACTATTGAAGGAAGGCCCAGGAGTCTTTTAAAATTTGGTCTTCTGAATTAACATATTTCTTTAAAAAGTTGTCCACAAATTTGGCACAAGAATATGTTATAGACTGTCTTGCGTCAACTAAAGCCCTAAAAGGAGGATTAACCATATTTTTATGCAGCTTAGGAATCCCAAAAATTTTTGGGATTCTTGGAGCTAACAATGTCAGGTATGTGTGTTGTTCTAGTGTGATAAGACCATCCGTAAACAAATCACTAATAAACATTCTTATTGTATTATGCGCTTGATTCAATTCGTTTCTACTAATAGAAGCATAAGTGTCACTTTCTAATAATTTTAACATAATATTAGAATAGTCTTCCTTATAAAACACCACTAGACCTCCTCCTTTATCAGGTTTCATAAGCCTGAGGGATAGGCTTCTTAATAGGTCTAACAGGGATTTTTCCTCTGGGGACAAGTTACAAAAACCTTTGTTAGTATGTTTCAACATGTCTCTAAATTCATTTTCACATAAAAACTCAAACATGTTCAAGGTATTATTCTGGGGTGGATTGAAGGTACTAGATATTCTTAACATGTTTTCTGTTATGGTATGCTTCCCAAGTAAGATATTTAAGTTCAATTTACGTAAAAACAACTTAAAGTCAATTAATAATTCAACAATGTCACATTTCTTAGAGGGAACAAATGTCAGTCCTTTAGCAAACAGGTCAATCAAAACCTGGTCAATTTTACAATCAGTAAAATTGTAAACAGAAAAATCACCTGCACTATTTTGTAAAACCTCATACAATTTTACTCCGTTCAATTGTAACTGTTGCTGTTGCTGCGGGTATTGTACCTCCGATTGACCCCCTGTGACCGGTTCGAGGTCCAGTTGCCCCCCCTCCCCCGTCGGAAGTTTTTTTGTGGTGCTTGATTCTGAGTTACATTGTTGTCGGTGAAGTACATTTGGTTCGTTGTTATGGAGGATAGGTGGTCTTCCTGTGTATGTGAGGGTTGTGTGTGCCATGCTATGAACCAGATGGCATTCTGACACACTGTCAGCTGCACCTGAGTAGGCCCTGATGGTTTGTGCCATGCCAACAACCTGGAGGTGTGTGTATCTGTGTTGACTCGGGATACCACACCCCTATCCATGTGTGTCACATGTGTAGGGGACGACAGGCATGGTAAGGGGCATAGCCTGTCAGTGATGGGTAACACCTGTGAGCCATGACCCATGCATCTGGTACTGCACAGACACTGCAGTTCACCGTGCTGAGGGCAGTGTCCAGTGCATGCATCCTCCGGTGTACACTGCTGTAGTTGTGTAGCAGCGCTGTCAGTGTCCTAACCTGTGTGATACCCATGGAGGTCGCTATGTAAACCATGTCCTGCAGCATAAGGCAGTATGTGTACCAAGGAGCCTTGCCAGTATACATCGGGCCATGTGTGTCATGTGCAAGATGACCTGTGAACAGCAATGTGGCTTCCCTAGCATGTAAGCACACGTTGACAGGCAGTGGATACCCTATGAATGACAGTGGAGACTGAGCATAATGTAGACATACAACAGCCTTCCCACATATAGTGGTAGAATACCTGGGGAGAGTATGTTGGCAACTAATATCAGGCTCATACTGGCCTGTGCCAAATGCTGAGAGATCCATTCTATGTTCCTCACGTAGTCCAGGGTGGTATGTCCCAAGCAGCCACACTGGCATGGTCAATGAGTGAGTCATATCTGTCCATGCCTCTGTCTGACCTGTATGCATGTGTGCTGTGGTGGACCATAGTGCCCCTGAGTCATATCACTGTGCCCTTCACCAGATACAGCCTGTTGAGCGGGGCCCCAGTGCAGCACACATGACAGGTACCTGACACGTCTATAGCAGGTGTGTTGTGTAGCCCTACAGGCTGTGGGTGTGCGGTACAGGGGATGTGCGTGCCATGTGTGGCATGTGCTGTGTTCCGACGGAACATATGCCTGTGTGCCAGCTGCAGAGGTGTGTGATGCACAGGCAGGCTGTTAGTCTGAGTCGCCACGTATGCCCCAGTGTGTTCAGCATGCTGTCAGTGTGTGGCAATGTCTGCCTGGTATTGTTGTCACTGTAATATCATGTTTTGATATATTTATTGGTCTCACATATGTTGATTGGGATAGCCCAACTGGATGCATGTCCATTCCCAGGGTAGGCCCGTGGAGACAAGCTATGAGGGTAGCAGATACAGCATTAGAAAATACTAGCATGACATATTACAAACAGATTATGTACAGAGATTACATACGAAGCAGGTCCAACATGTTCCACAGGTTAATGTCAGACCTGAGCACAAGCCAGGATTACATTGTATTTACACAGTACAGTGGTTCACACAGGTTACACATCCGAGTTAGCCAGGCCTGATACACTGACATAGCCAGTTACATGACAAATGTTGTTTGGGTCTACTGTTAAATGACCTAAGGTGGACATTAGGGTAATATCAGCTGGAAGTGGGTTCCAGGATCTACGTACAGGATTTGCAAAGACAGAATCACTAGCTGTGTTAATAGACTCGCTAGTCCGAAGCAGTACAATGTTAGAGGCTGGAAGTGGTCTAGGATTGTTATAGGGGGTGATTGTGATTTAAGTGCAGGAGTATTGTCTGGATTATACAGGATTTTATAGGCCATAATCAGTTGGTTATACTGTATTAGGCTGGTATTGCAAGCCAAACAAGCTGATTTAGATCGATGCAATGATGTGTCCTACCAGGCGGGCCAGTGGCAAACCTGGCAATGTGGTTGTAGCAAATCCAGTGCTTGTTAAGGACAGTCTTGTTCATATGTGAGAGTAGAGGGGATTCATACAGAAGGGCTGCAACACGGTGTGAAGCGAAGCTATGGCACCTCTAGCTGGAGGGCTAGGAAGGCTTTAATTCTGTAAAGTGACCCTAGCTTTCTATTGATGGCTTGCTAATCTGGTTAACATGTATGTCACATGAGGTTATTGTCTATGATAACGCCTAATAGTTGTTGAGATGGGTCAGGGTAGAATATTGTGCCATCGGTAGATGTTATGGTAACGGTGAATGTGGTAGACCTACATGTTTGTGGAATAACAGCAGTCCAGTTTGATTGGTATGTAGGATCAGACGACGTTCACAAAGCCAGTTTGCTATTGTATTACAGGTGGTCTGGGTAGCTGAACATAACTCTACTGGAGATGTGGCTGGGCAGATCAGAGTAGGGTATACAGCATATTGGATACAGCTGGCGTTTGGGATGACAGTATAACGGTCGTTAATGACGATGGAGGACAGCAAGGGCCTTAGGATAGAGCCTTGTGGTACTCTGAGGGTGTTTGGTAGACAGTTAGAGGGTTTTGTCTGCCAGAGGCCGGCCTGCTGTTGACCATGCAGGTAGGATTGACACCATTGGAAGGCTCCAGTATCTAGACAGTCTGTGCAGGGTGCAGAGTCCAAGTTGGTGATAAACCATATCATATGCCTTTGGGTTATCCAAACAGAGGGCTGTGGATATATCATTGATGTTGCAGGTATGGCTTATGGTGTTAGTAAAGGCTAGGAGGCCTGACGGAGTGCTGTGATGGGAACATAAGCCATGCTGAGTGTCTGCCATACTGCGATGTCGGACTAGGCGGTGCATGACTTGTCTATGACGAAAGTCACCATAACCTCTGCAAGTGGAGAGTGTATAGCTATTGGCCTATCAGTGGAGACGTCAGTAGAGCTGCCTCCTGTGTGAAGTGGGATTACATTATGACATTTTACAGATGGTGGGAAAGGTTTCTAACATAGTACCTTTGATTACCTTTAAGACGGGGTAAGCAATAGCATCATCTGGTTTTGATAGGTACTGGCAGGGTGTTGATCGGCACACAGTGTAGTGGGTTCCACTGTTACAACCGAGGTAATGGAGAAGTGAAGTGGTGACCCGGTTGGCAGCTGGACACAAGTAGTTTTCTAGGGTGCTGCTTGGGACCAGGGGAGCTAGGAGGTAGTTGGCAAGCTAGGGCCTGCACTGTCTCAGTAAAGGACTGGTCAAAGCTATCAGGAACATCTTCAGGGTATTATCATTAGTAGTGGCAGGGATTGGGTTTGACGTTTGTCCTGTACGTAGTATGTATGACATGCCACCTGACAGGGTATGGCATCACTGGGTTCAGAGAGACCGGTCCCAGACTGGCTGTGTGGTGGCATCCCACATGTGTTGTATATACCTGGCCAAGGGTGATGGCTGACTGCATACATGTGGCAGCTGTGACGATGACACATGACCCACATAAACCACGACTGGACCATAGAGGCGATTCACAGGTTACCTTTGGACATGCCACCCTAGTAGTGTGATTGCCATGGTGAGTACCAACACATAGGGCCAATGGGGAACAACATACTGAAGGTGTGTATGTGTGGGTGGACTGCCTCTGTCTCATAGCACTGACATATATGACTGCACACGTGGGTATATGCCAGGTAAGACGTGTGCAATGTGTCACAGGCTACACACATGTGTACAGGACAGACAGTGCCCGTTCTGTCATGTGTAAGGGTTGACATACATGGTACACTATGCAGATGTCAGTAGCAGCTACAGAAGCACTGTAACCCTGCATTTGCAGGTGTAAGCAGTGTTCCAGGGCACCCCAGGCTGAGGAACATGCATGCAAACAAGGCTACAGTACAGAGGGGCTGGAAGTACTGCATCATACAACACAGAAGGGGTAAATAATAACAGTAATTCGCCAATGCATATGTGTAGGAAACTGTCAACATGTACAAAATTCCAGGAATACGCAGCACAGATGGCCATGGTGGAACCGATATTATGTCATACTTATTTGTGGTCTGGACAACATTGGTACTGCACACATATCTAGATGCGGAACATACACATGGCATAGTTGTTGTGGGCATCTTGACACCATTACTGTACATGTCCACCATTGCATATCATCACTACTATGCTAGCATTGCTTCCCCTGTGCTACCCATGTATGCGCTATCTGTTGACAGCCTTACCACCGGCATGCAATTATGTGCAGCTGTTATGCTTTGGTATGTACTATGGGTGCAGATAACAATTCGCGACATTCATACACAGTTACTACAGCAGGCATGCAGGTAGCACACACACAGTTATAGCAACACACATGTACTGTTACCAACATGATACTACTAATACACACATCTATGTAGTCACCCCTGCATCAGCAACGCAGTTTACCTGTTCCCTCAATGATGTTGGAGACTGCAGGAGGTGGCACAGTGTCATCATATGCAACAGGTGTGGATTAGGTATGCAACACCTGAGTCAGCCACCGATACCACCACCGACATGTGTGTGTATGTGTATTGGTGAGGGGCAGCAGCAGGGTGGAGCAGTGTTGCTGCAGTGTGTGCGTGTATGTGGTTGCCCTGCGTTGACATTCTGCATGTGTGCACGCACTAATAATACAGTTCCACCCTCATGGCTGCCCCCATATACAGGGGTTTGTGGAAGCCACAGACAGCAGCACCTGGCAGGCCGCATGCTGGATCAGTGTCTGTGTGCACGGACACGGGTACCTGTGCCTGGCAGGGTGCTACGGACCATATCCAGTACAACGCCTGACTGGCTACTGTCACCAGCAGCGGGAGTGTGTTGACTGGACACATGTCCCTGTTGGGACTGTCCAGAGCCACGCGCACGTGGTCTTCTGGGCTGTTCTGATGACAGCACAGACCCAGCATTGCTGGGGCTGCTGCTGCTGGCACTATGGGGGCGCAGCAGCCTGCTGCCATCCGCGCCGACTGCGCCAGCTGCTGCCGCCACCGCATATGGCCACGCTCGACACCGCAGACGCCCACCACTGCCTGGCTCATGGACATCTGGTTGTGGAACTGCTGTAAGATGTCCCCACAATGTTCGTCTATGACATCGGTGAAGTTACGGATAGCATCCGCAATATCACGCATACTGTCTGTCATGGTTGTGCGCGGCATGCTCTGAGCCCCTCAGAACCCGTCTGGTACCTTCCATACGTGACTGAGCCTGCATGACAGACCTCCT
>NC_056732.1:465377545-465587545 GCF_019279795.1 Protopterus annectens
GAGAGAGAAAGAGAAGTGTTAAATGTGTAAAAAGAGTGATAAAGGGTCAACATTTTGGAAAGTAAATCTGAAATATCTAAACATTTTGTCAGTTTATGTGATATAGTTTATGCTCTGTTTTATAACATAAGATAGTTTTCTCAATTAACAATATTAGAATGAAACAATAATATGGGTGGAAGAGATAAGAAGGGAAATGAATAGGATGTAAAATGAGTACCACGCAAGTGATTCAATGAACTGTAACAGTTTTGTTCCAAGCAATATGTTTAGAGAAAATATACTCTGGCATTCAATAAACTCCATGTAGGCTTTGCAGAAAGCCTAAAGAGAGTTTACATGTTTGTTCGGTGAGCAATAACACTAATTGCATATTCATGCCGCGTATCTCATTTAAACATAAACAAGTGTGGTTTCGTGGAAACCATCTAAAGCAACACAGATAGTGTACCTCAGAGAAAACTAAGTTAGCGGGATTGCACAGAATTCCACAATGATTACCAGGGTTTAACACATAGTAGTATATATGGACCAAACACAGTACAGGACAATGTATGCAGTGCAGAGAATTGTGAAATCTCATTCCAGGCATTCTGTACAAAAGTTGTGTAAATGATCTGTATCCCTGTGTTTTGTCAGGGCTAGATTGCAGGATACGACCCAATTTCTACAGATTATACAGGATTGTCAACTTGAGCCTGGGTGGCTCATGTGCTCATTGGATGTTAAGGCCCTATATACTAGCATTCCACACTGGGCTGGCCTACAGGCCCTACAATATTGGTTAGATAGGGCTGCTTTATACTCCCCTGGGTTCAATACACTGCTTATCTGTGTGACGGAACATGTCCTCAATAAGAATGTCTTTTATTTTCAAGGACAATGCTATTGGCAACTGCAGGGTATGGCGATGGGAGCATCCTTTGCTCCCATTTATGCCGATTTATTCATGGAATTCTTTGAGGAATGCATGATCTATGATCCACTACACAATATCTATCTGGTGGAAATAGATATTTGGCGCAGGTACTTGGGTGATTGCTGGATGGTGTGGCGGGCAGATGTCAGGTATTTACAGGAATTCATTGAATACCTCAATCAAAATGTATGGGGAATTGAGTTTACGGTAACACACGATCTTCAAAGCATTAATTTTTTGGATGTTACCATTACCAGAAACACAGACCATACGTTGAACATGAGATCTTATTGCAAATACCCTCAATACAACACTTTGTTGCATGCTTCTAGCATGCACCCAGGCCACAGCATCCGCAACATCCCTAAGTCCCAATTTATGCGTATCAAACGTCTGAGCTCGACACAGGGTGATTTTGATAGGGATGGCTTGGATCTTTATCATAGGTTTGCCAACAGGGGTTACAGACATCAAGACATTCTTAATGCCTGGAATTGGACTAATAATATGGAGAGAAAAACTTTGTTACAATATCAATCTCAAATCAGGGATTGCTCTATGAATACCATTCGGTTTGTCACCACCTTTGGCAGAAATTCCAATGCTATCAAGGGTATCATTAATAGACATTGGAATATTCTCATGGCCAAAGAATATTTGAGAACAATATTGGATCAACAATGCCATTTCTCCTATAGGAGAGGCAGAACTCTTGGCTCTCTCTATTCACATTTCAAACATATAGAAAGTGGGGGAGCGATACACCAACAAATGACTATGTCAGGGGATGTATTAGTGGGTACATTCCCTTGTGGCCATTGTGGTTCATGTAAACAAATCAATAAAAGTAAGGAATTTACAAGTCGCAATACCAGTAAAGTGTATCAATGCAGAACATTTGGCAACTGTAGCAGTAGTTGGGTGGTCTATCTGGCAACATGTCGGTGTCAAGCTTTTTATGTAGGCCAAACCTCTAGACCACTCAGAACACGCATCAACGAACATAGATCAGACATTAAAACCAGGAAGGAAACTAATGCCTTATATAGGCACATTTTGAAACATCCTGAAGCACAATTCTCTTTTGTAATTATAGATAGAATTCTAGGGGACCGTAGTAATCCCCAGGGCTGGCACAAAATACTTACTCATAAGGAACAACATTGGATCATTACATTGGGCGCTCTATTCCCTCCTGGACTAAATGACCATTTGTAAATATGAGGATATAGGTTGGTACATTTTATGTTTTATGTTCATACATAATGATTTATATATCTCATTTACATCATGAATAATTATGAATATTGGTTTATAGTAATCTGTTTGCCTCTATCTCTCATATTTTTTTATAGTTTTTCTAATGTGTCATATAGGATCCGATGAAGGACAGCCAAAGGCATATCGACATATCTGCTTCGATCACAGCTGAAGGAACTATATTGGAACATTGGACTAAGCATGGATTTTCGAATTCGGCTACATCATTAATTGCTAACCACATGTTTTCTGTTGGAACACTCATCGTACTTTTTCTCATGCTTTGGATGTGATACTCTTTATGATTATGACAGCATGCATGATATATGTTCTCAGCATAACTACACTATAAGTTATATTATTTACATTTATGTTATATAATTCAATGTGTGGGGGTTAGTTCATAACATATTTTCTATTTTTTATTCTTTATTTCTCAATTTTCAATGATGTACCTATTTTCATGTTATATTTGCTACATATTGTCAAGTTATGATTGCATTTACTATCATGCATAACTGCAGTTTATATTTTGGGTTCTTTCTCTTTAAATATATACTGGTTGCATTTTCCATCTGTCTCACAGGTGGGGTGTGTCTATAAATGGATTGCATTTTTGGTGACTTGTTCATACACTGAAGAAGGCATTGGTTGCCGAAACCGGTCTGTCTAATAAAGGGTTATTATTCAGCCATCTATATGTATTTGACCTAATTATTTTCTTTTTGTTACTTCTGGATCGCATATTGCTGGCCTTTTGTTGTTTATTTGACACAATACCCCACTTGGGCATTGTTGACAAACTCAAGAGATTAGATACAAACCCATATGTCACACGGTGGATAGCCAAGTGGCTCACAGATAGGACCCAGGAAGTTAAAATTGGGGAGTCCACCTCTACAAAGAGGCCAGTAACAAGTGGAGTTCCTCAGAGATCAGTTCTTGGACTGCTCCTTTTTGGCATTTACTTCTCAGAAGTCAAGGCCAATGTCACTTGTCTCTGGCTGACTAAATTTACAGATGATTGCAAAATAGGAGCTGTCATTGAATCTTATACTGACACAAATGTTTTCTAGGAGGGACTAACACAGACAAACAACTGGTGTCAGAGCCATGGAATAAAACTAAATGTCATGAAATGCATAATAGTATCCTTTGGGAAGTCATCCATCCCTGGTAACTATCATATTGACAACACACCCCTTAAAGCTGACCCAGAAGTCAGGGACTTAGGGACACACATAGATAGTAATCTAGCATTTGATCATCATTTGTCTACAGCGGTGAGGAAATCAGGCTATGTTGCACAACTTATAAAGAAAGGTATGTGTCAAAGGAAAAAACTTCAAAGACCAATTTACATAAGGTTCAGGTATGGCACCTTCTATTACTTGCAGCAAGGAGACAAAAACATGCAAATACAGGATTTTGCCTAATTACTAGCAGGCAGTATGCTTCTCTTAAACTGTTCTATAAAATGTTACTTTTTATGGTTGATGTAGTTAGACACAGCTTTTTGTATTGTTCTACAGCAAATGTTACTCAGATTTCCTGCTGACATGTTCAGATTTAAAACTCACTATGTGTTACATAGAAAATGTTACTTGGATTTCCTGCTGACATGACTGGATTTATGAAAAACATTTGAGAAAAACAACCTGACCTTGGGGGCTGTATTTTTTTAGCCCACTACAAGTTTTTTTATTTTTTAATTGTGCAGCTCTAATACATATGTTACATTTCAAGGTACTTTTCTAGCTTAGGTACAAGTAAATGCTGATTGCGGTTCATATTTTCAAACAGCCTTTGTCTTCATTATCAATAACTCCAGCAGCTGTGTATTTTCCCATAGCATACGCAGAAAATCAATAACTCTTTGTTTAAATCTCATGACATTAGTAGAAGTGAAACATCTATTATTATTTCCCCTGACATTAGCAGAAATTGAATGCTTCCCTGTAAATTTCCAAAGCATAAGCAGAGATCATAACTGCGCATATTTCATGACATAACAGGATTGGAATGCTTCTGCAGCTCATGCAGATTTATGCAGTGTGAAATAGAATAAATGTGTCCTTTTTAAACCTCAAATGCACTAAGCATATTACTAATACATATTTCTCTAACATGTCCCCCCTTTTAATACTTTATTCTACTTTCAAAATAAGCATAAACAGTTTTTCTTCCCCTAACCTCTTCCTACTCAGGATTTGCAGTTAAGAGAGTCATTCAGTTTAAACTTATGAAAGCATTTTCAATTTTTCAACAGTTCTTCAAATTCAGCACCTTGATATAAGGTTTCTGAAACTGACATGTCTATAAAGTCTTTAATCAGTCTTTTCATGCAGGGGATGCAGCAGCAAACACATACCCCCAGTAGGATCATTCCTACACAGATGGCAATCAGGATGCTTATTAGGATACTGCCCCCCCAAACAATTTCTGGAAAAAGTCCGTCAATGGATTTGGTCCTGGTTTGGTCATAGCCAACACTTGCTGAATTACCTCAAGGTGATGGTCTATCTCGTGTTTGTGGTCAGAAATATATGAACAGCACTTCTCCTGGATTAAAGTGCAAGTACCTCCTCTCGCCGCTAAGGTGAAGTCGAGAGCCATGCGGTTTTGAAGCACTACAGTTCTCATGGCATTCAGTTCATTAGTCACCAATTCTAGAGCGGAAAAGGTTGCATTGCTCATTACTTTGAGAAGTTTAGACAGTTTTCTCAGCTCCCAGATAGATTTTACTGCTCCATATGCTGGCAATATGCCTGCCCACGACATAACAGTATCACTCAAGTCTATGTTTGTCAGTCCATCGCCCACAGTATGATGATTTTTGCAGTGCGCATCGATTTGCCCCACTGGATTGACAGGCATTTTAATGGTTTCTTGAACATTTCGAAATTTTTCTCAAGGTAAAACTGCTGTGTGTCGAATGGCCAGAACCAGGTAGCCCAAAAAACAACTGCCGGACCAATTCTCAGGTAACCACTTGTATGACTTTTTACCACATACAAAATAACAGTCTTTTACTTTAGTAGTAACTTTACTATGAATATACACTTGTCCTGCATGAAACATTTTTCTGTCAATTATAGACAGTTGTTTGTAGAGAACAGAATCATGTTTTACTTCCTCAATTGTTTTGTGCATCAATTCAAAAAATGAATCATAGTTTGTATTACAATAAGAACCTGTGTTATTAGCTTTAGTGTAGCATCTATAAGGAACAGTCACATTGCAATTGCTCCAACCCACCTGAACTGTATTATTTTTGTAAAAACACACAGTTCCCTTTTGTTGAACAGACAAGTGCAATGCTATTTTATCTTGTGATGTAATAGTTGATGTATCATGAATCAAGTTTTCCCAGGTCTCGTTGACTGCTAGGGGGACTGAAGTTAAGAATAACCCCCCAGTATGCTGATGACAAAGCTGTGCAAATCCAGCAATTCGAAACATTGAAGGTCTCAGCATACACATATTTAATTGCCTGGTAAATATTGAAGTTTGGGTGCCACTTTACGTGCAACTCTTTACATTTATTCAGTTCAGTTTGTGTGGCTGGGAAAAGGAATGGCCACAACAAAAAGATTATTATCACTAGTACAGTCAACAGGATGATTATGCAATACTTCTGAGGAAATGGTTGTTCTGCATTCCTATTTTCTCCAACTCTTTCGATTAGTTTTATTTGGATTTCTCTGGATTCTATCATTTTTGCTTTTGACATGTGATCTTACTCTCTGCCCTAATAGGACCTTCAGCACCGATGGTTTCTTTACTGGGGTTGAGACGTATCAGTCCTATTGATCTGACCCCCTCTTTGTAGCCAGACTTTGTGCTGAGGGCCGCGATGGAGAGGTAAGATTTTTGTCCAGTTCAAAGTTCTTAACTAGTTTGCAGTGTGTCAGGTGGATCCATGAGGCTCACTCTGCAATTTTGACTGCAGTGAGTGTCGAAAGAAGCACCTGGTATGAACCTTCCCACCTTGGTGATGTCCAATTTTTCTTTTTAATGGTTTTCACCCAGATCCAATCCCCAGGGATCACTGCCACTTCCGATGTTTTGGTTTGTTCTTTATCTGAAACAGAATTTGACTGCAACAGATGTTTAGAATTCAACAAATTTCTCATATATTCAGCTAGTGTATAGTCAACTTCCTGGTCTGCGGGCATGAGAGGTTTCCACTGGGGTATATAATAAGCCCTTCCAAATAGTTTTTCAAAAGGAGTCAATCCTTCTGCAGTCGGAACAGTTCTCATGCTTAACAGTGCCAGGGGCAGACAGTACACCCAATTCTTTTCTGTTTCTGCTATTAATTTTCTTAATTTATTTTTTAATATTCCATTATGCCTCTCAACTAGCCCTGAAGATTGTGGATGGCATGCACAATGATTTTTTTAAAGAGATACTAAAATGCTTACTTAACTGTTGTATGGTTTGGTTTACAAAGTTTGTACCATTGTCTCTGTAGATCCTTTCCGGAATGCTGAATCTAGGGATGATTTTTTTGACAAGGACTTTCGATACTGTGGCTGCGCCTGGATTTTTGGTTGGAAAGACTTCCACCCATTTGGAAAACATATCTACAATGACAAGACAATACTTCTTATTTTCACATTTGTTTAATTCTATGAAATCCATACAGATAGTATGAAACGGATATGGTGGTGTAGGGAAACTCTCTTGCTTGGGCTTTAACGCCCCTTGTGCATGATATTTGTTACAAATTTGGCACATCATACAAAATTTTTTAGAGTAGTTTGTAAATCCATATGTTGTGAACACTCGGTCACCAGCTGTACTATCCCCCCTGTTGAGACATGGCATTGCCCATGGCTCAACAAAGCTGCATATCTAAACAAATTAGATGGTAGTATTGGTTTCCCTTCTTTAGAGATGTACAGCCCCTTTTCGAGAATTGCTTCTTGTTTTGCCCATCTTTGTTTTTTAGCTTGCGTAGTGAGTGTCTGCCTTGTTTTTAACATTTTTAAGTTTAAAATCTCAGAGGGTTGTAGTTCCTCATTTAAAATAAATACTTTTGAAGCTGCTTGTTTTGCAGCTGTATCAGCTCTCGTATTACCTTTTGAAATCCTATCTTGTTGCTTGGTATGAGCTGTGCATTTACAAATAGCTACTTTTTGAGGTAACTGAATAGATTTTAAAAGATTTAAAATAAACTGTGCATGATTGATAGGTTTGCCAGTAGATGTTATCATTTTTCGGTTTTTCCACTGTTTGACAAGTTTGATAAGCGAGGATTTTTTAAATTTCCCGTCAAATTCATACTTATTAACCCATTTTGAATAGTATTTAATATTGTCAGCGCGCTGCGACTGCATGTATTTTGCGTCTTCGGTTAACGGCGGATTTTGGGGTCTTTTTGTGCAGTCATTACTCATTTTGTTCTACCCTTTTGATCGTTACGTAACTTCTCTTAATTTTTAACGTGGTACCACGGATTTTGTTATAGTCTCTTCAGAATGACTGCCTACCTATTCTGCTTCTCCTGATCTATGACAAGACAGTAATCTTTTCTGTCCCTGACCTGTAAAATACAGTCTTGACAAAAACAATACAAATCTAATCCCTGATCTAAAACAGAAAAAAGTAGATTCACCTTACCTGACCCTTCGTGATTGATCACCTGGTTTGTGGAGACCCGTCCTTCAGTAACAGATCAGAAAGTGACTGGCCTCTTTTGCACGACAATTCAGTCGGAGGGCTTTTCAAATAAGAAGAACCGATTTGGTTTCTTCCCCGTACGGTTTCAACCACTCGGCCCATCTGATCTGAGGCGAAGTGAGGGTTCCGGTCCAAAGGACCAATCTGTCAAAGGAAAAAACTTCAAAGACCAATTCACGTAAGGTTCAGGTATGGCACCTTTTATTACTTGCAGCAAGGAGACAAAAACATGCAAATACAGGATGTTGCCTAATTACTAGCAGGCAGTATGCTTCTCTTATACTGTTCTATAAAATGTTACTTTCTATGGTTGACGTAGGTAGACACAGCTTTTTGTATTGTTCTACAGCAAATGTTACTCAGATTTCCTGCTGACATGTTCAGATTTAAAACTCACTATGTGTTACATAGAAAATGTTACTTGGATTTCCTGCTGACATGACTGGATTTATGAAAAACATTTGAGAAAAATAACCTGACCTTGGGGGCTGTATTTTTTTAGCCCACTATAAGCTTTTTATTTTTTAATTGTGCAGCTCTAATACGTATGTTACATTTCAAGGTACTTTTCTAGCTTAGGTACAAGTAAATGCTGATTGCGGTTCATATTTTCAAACAGTCTTTGTCTTCATTATCAATAGCTCCAGCAGCTGTGTATTTTCCCATAGCATAAGCAGAAAATCAATAACTCTTTGTTTAAATCTCATGACATTAGTAGAAGTGAAACATCTATTATTATTTCCCTGACATTAGCAGAAATTGAATGCTTCCCTGTAAATTTCCAAAGCATAAGCAAAGATCATAACTGCGCATATTTCATGACATAACAAGATTGGAATGCTTCTGCAGCTCGTGCAGATTTATGCAGTGTGAAATAAAATAAATATGTTAACCCTTTTTAAACCTCGAATGCACTAAGCATATTACTAATACATATTTCTCTAACAATATGGCATCTAAGTCCAAGGAAGTCATTGTCCCACTCTATTCGGCATTCATCAGACCTATCATTGAGTGCAGTGCCCTCTTTGGTATGTAGCTAACCAGGCATATCCAATAACTGGAACATCCACAGAGGTTCCTTACTTAAAGAATACAGGGCATATGTAATATGTTTTATGCTGACCGCCTCAGGGCCCTATCTCTGTATTCTGTCTCCTACAGGCTTTTGAGGGGAAATCTGTGCCTGACATACAGGGCATTTTCAGACCCCACTCTGATGGACCTCCTGCATATCCACAAAACAAACAGTACCAGAATTACCCGATCTGTAGACTTAAACCTTGCCTATGATATAAATAGGACCTGCTGGAGAGATAGGTATGTATCCCAGAGACTACTCCATCTATGGAACAGGCTCCCCATCCATGTGAAGCAGAGTTCCTCCCTAACCCAATTCAAGTGCAACTTGGGCAATTGGATGGGAAACCGGAAGTTCATCCCTGGTTTGGCACCTATGTCTCTAATGCAAACAGGTAACCTGTAAATGGTTCATCTCCCAGGCTCATGTTTACACTTATCAAGGGTGTCAGAACTTGTCAGAGATTTGGGATGCATGGCTAGGCTTAAAAAGGCCCTTGTGGTCATTAGCCTAGTAAACACCCCTGAAACTATGAACTTCTATACCTGTATGCAACATTAGGATCACTACAGACTAGTTGACTGGTGTGCGTGGCAGATATATATTGCACAAACTAGACTCTCACGAATATAACCAATGCCATCAATGGTATCAAACACTATGTATGTACTGACTGCATCACCAGGACAGGTGTCACACATGTATCTGATGTAACATGTTGATAGGTATTCTGCACCATCAGACAGTAATGTTTGTGCAACGAAAAAATACCTAGGTATGTCCAATAAAATGTGTGACAACTCACTGTGGCAAAGGTGGTACACTTCAGTTACACATCACTGGAAGATGTGTAGGGAAGCACATGAAGAAAGGTGCATTGTATTCAGTTACTGGTGCAATGAAAGCTGTAAACTATGGGGGTATTATGGCCCTTGATGTGGATGTCCTTCGCATACTCAGTAGTTGTGTTATATACAAGGGACTAGTCAGCACTGTGCCACATGCTGGTCGACATTCCGCATACCATATACCCCAGGACACAAGTCACATACCAGTTGGTCTTCTTATATGGTGTGATGTCTGCATCATCCTTTGGTTGTGTATTTGTTTTCGTAATGCAACTAATCCCCCCATGTTTTTGTTTCATCACATGTGTTGTCATGGCTGTGGCAGTTATTTTTGATGAGTGTTGATGCTGTCTATATTACACTAATATCACAGTTGGAGTCAATGATTGCCCATAATCTGTAGTCCTTCAGACAGCTGTTTGGAAACAGAATGTGTATGTCATTCGTGATGTCTGTGACTTAAATAATGGGCAGGAAAGGACCTATTAGACAGTCCTGATGTACAGACTTGATCACTGGACCTGAGAAATAGGTCACTTCACACATTTTAAGATATTAAGGTGCCACATATGTGATCCATTGGTCTACCCACTTGGTGATATAGGTGTTTATGGTGACATCTGTGAGTGGTGAGTGAATACCTCAGTGTGGATTTGTGTCAGATGTCTTGGTCAGGTCAAGTTCCACAGGATGATAGTGTTGTCATCATGCATGCCCTCAATGACCTCTTCAGGGCATCTAACAGATGTAACAGACATGGATGCAGCATTAACAACTCACTCAGGTCTGTTGCACACAGCTGGGATATTACTAGTGTCCATTTAGAAAAGGTGCATGATGACATGTCGTTCTGCCTCACAGATGACGAGAGTCAGGATGTGTCTATACATACATGCATCATATGCTGTTCCCCCCAACTCAGATGGATGCATGTTGATGTACACCCTTCTATGGGAAAATAATCCATGTGGAAGGTGTGTTGAAGTGTGCATTCAATCATGTCAGGAAGGTGCATGTGCTGAGTTACACAATGGGTGATCTGTGATGCTGTCACAGCCCATTGATTATGTGTAATAAGCCTGGATGAAAGTAAGACAGTGCATACTGCCTATGTTGATCTGGCTTAGGATTTTTGACACACTCCTCTTCTCGGGTATCATTGAGAAACTCTCCCAGCTGGGATTAAACCTTACATCACTAGATAGTTAACCAACTGGCTCACTGACTGAACACATACTGTGAAGGTTGGTGAAACAACCACTACCAGTTGAGCTGTCACCATTGATGTACCCCAGGGATCTGTGCTTGGCCCTTTACTGCTTGTAATGTATTTTGGGACAGTCCAGGCTAAAGTATATGGCCATTGAATTACCAGGTTTGCTGATTCTTTCATTTTGTGTGCAATAATTGAGTCTACCAATGATGATAACATATTACAAGAGGGTCTAACACAGACAGATGATTGGTGCCAAAACCACGCGGTCTACAAATAAAGGAAAGAATGTGTGTTTATTTTGGCCTTCTGCAAAGTGAAATTCCCTGCTAATTACAGCATTGACAACACTCCCGCTATGCTGAAACCCAGTGGTACAAGACCTGGGAACACACATATATAATAATCTGAACTTTGACCACCAAGTGTCCACAGTGGTATGGAAAGGCTATGTTGTGCACCTCAAAAGTCAGGCCATTGTATTTAGATCTGAGGATTATATAACAGCAATGTACTCAAACTTCATCAGACCACTAATAGAGTATAATGCTTCCTCTTGTATGTATCTCACTAAACACCTGCAACAGCTGGCGACACCACAGGGGTTTCTCACCAAGAAAATACAGGGCCTACAAACCATGCCATGATGTATGTGGATAGACTGAAAGCCTTGTCACTGCAACCTCTATTATATAGGATGAGGTAACTTGTGTCTGGCCTTCAGGTCAGTCTCTAGCCCTGCCCTGTTGGAATACTGCACATCCACAAATCACGTCTATATTACATAATTAGACATTTAAAAGTTCGAAGTCATATTGTCGACACCATATGATCGAACTCTTAAAAGTTGACGTTCAAACTTTTAAAAGTTTGACAATGTGATATAGACCCCAAATATCAGCTATAGTGGATGACATCAGAAGAGTCTGGTGAGGAGAAATTCCTAATAGCATTGTCCCACACACTGGTGTAAAATGCACTCTGTAATGCCAAGCAAGGGCACAAAGACACACACACACTCCAGTTGACTGCAGTGAGAACAGACCCCTACCTATCTAAGTAGACTAGGGAACTCTGTATTTAAGGCACCCCAGTTCAAGTCTGACTTGGAGAGTATCAGACAATGCTTTATAGCAGATGACATCAGCAGTATCTGGTGATGAGAAAATGCAAATAACAGTATCTCACATGCTGGTGTAAAATGCACTCTGTAATGTCATGCAAGAGCATAAACACATACACACACACACACACATACACACACACACACACACACACACACACACACACACACACACACACACACACAAGCACCCACTCCCCAGTTGACTGCAGTGAGAACAAAACCCTTACCTATCTAGGTACACACACTAGAGAACACAGTACTTTAAGCAAGAGCCATGGCACAAGTCTAACTCTTACAATACGGCAGGTGGATGACATCAGCACTAAATGTTGGAGAGGAAATGCTGGGAATTCTGCATGAAATGGCTGTGTAGAAATGTTCAGCTGCCAAGATACTTCAAGTTCTTCATGTTGCCAGACTGATGAATGTGCAATGAGTAGTATGTGGTGGTTGCATTCTAATTTGCAGGTATAGTTTAAGAGACAGCTTTACAAACTATATGCAAACAGGTGTCCACATTACTACAAGTATTTGAAAATCTGAATATGTATTGTCATTCTAAAGATGTGCACGATATATTAAATAGCATTTCTTATTAATTTATGTAGTGTAATTGATATATTTCTGAACAGATATTGAGCGATCAGGATTGCAGTGCATGGGAGAAGATAACACATGGCTCCATTGCAAATATCTGACATATTCGTAGATAGTGCCTTAATTTTTTTATGTTTCCACTTATAATTTCATGCCATGGAGACTAAATGGACAGTAAACAAAACTAATACATGCTATTATTTACTTTGCATAGCGCAATGGTGAGCAGCATGTTTTAGCAATGGCCAGTAAGTGTTTGCACATGTATGATAGACAGTTCTGCTGGTTTCCCTATCTACACATAGTCTACACATAGTTAAGTAGTGCACGAACACAAGGCTCATTGCTAAAATTCTGAGATTCTGTGTTGAGTTTATGAAACACATCTGCTACTTAGCTGACTCTGTAGCAGCAGATATAAATGCATTGACACATTTATTTTTGAGCCCAGAAGATGCTGGGCTCAAGTCCAGGTGTATGTAATACTTTTAAATAAGTAGTGATAATGCAATAAAATTATTGTTATACTACATTCACCTTTTGTAAATATTTAGAAAAATAAATAGGGATAATGCAATGAAATTGTTCTTATACTACATTCACCTTGTGTTACTATAATTTACATCAGCATGGCATGTTTAAGCTGCATGGCACATAGATAAACTAGACCACAGAAGAGCGTTTACCATGGTTTGGCCTTGGTGCTCATTGCCCAACTTTGCACAAACATACACTCAAAAAAGTGAAGGGCTCCATTGCTTATTTTGGCACTTATATGTGTCATGTGTGATTCTATTTTTTGACCAGATTATAGGTGTTAAAATGGAGTAGATAGAAAAGTGGTGACATGGGGAGCAAGCATGGGCAAGAACAAAGGAAAAGAAATACAGGAATGTGAAAGAGGTAATTAAGAACCATAACTATCAATTTCTTTAACAGTGTAAACTGAAAATATGTACAGAATATTAGCTGAATTTGGACTGTCACCTCTACAAAGTAGAATGACAACAACAATCATGTTGTATAGTCAACTAGACCAAATCAAGTGTATCAAGAAGACACATGTGCAAAATGGAGGGCTATGTATGGGACAATATATATTTTTTTGTGGGACAGGTGCCCATTTTTTTAATTCAGTAAGAGAAGAGTGCTGAGCAAAGAATTTTGGTATTTCTGGGTCAAGAAAGTTGGGTGGTTGAGGAAGACAATGCAAACAAGCAAGACAAACAAGACAAGACACAGGAATGGTGAGGGACGCAAAAAGGTTGGGGGAACCATAATTGGGGTAAGGGAGGGAACAATGCAAACTCAATGCCCACCAAACATGGAGACAGTGAGATCTAGTCCTCACCCACAGGATTGTCATCACTGTCCCCTTACTACACTAGGTGCTGGAGTGCTTGATGTCTTCTCCTCATATGTATCATGAGGGAGAGCAGCCTCTCCATCAGGAGTAGGGATACACCAGTGGTGCTGTTCACAACCCTATGCACCAACCCTGGCATCTCCTGGAAGGCGATGAAATCCCCACCTCTGCCACTATGTCTGGAGGGTAACACATCACCAACTGCCATCACAGTGCTACCATGAGGTGCAGGTAGAGCAGGGGAAGCAGAGGCAGTCCTGCCAGGTTGGCTCCCAGACATGCTGCACATCAGTGCTGGAGCCGGTGGAGCAGGGGCAGGGTGACCCACTGTCTATCATTTATGGACAACTTTGTTATGAGAGGACCACTTACACTAGCTCAGTATCTCAGAGAATGAGTACTTTTCCCTGTCGCTCCTGCAAAGAGAGTACATTTATCCTTATGGAAAATTTCTTTATTCATCCCATAACCAAAAACAGATACGCACCTAGAATTTATGGAGATTGCAAGATCATGAATGTAGTACATTTAGCATTCTGTGGTGCATGTTCTTTTTTATGTTGGAAAGATGAATTGTTCCTTTAAGGAATGGATTCTTAAGTACTTAGGTGATATACGGAGATGTGATACATCTAATGCCCTGGCTAAAAATGTTGCATTTTTTGTTACACATTCATTTCGATTTATGGTGTTACAATTGATTTCAAAGGATGTGAGAGGGGATAATATTATAAATAAAACTGAAGTTACTGAAATGAAATGGATAATAGGACTTCAAGCAAATAAGACGTTTGGTAGCTGTGACAAGTGCTTACCCATTAAAATGTTTGGGTTTTAGCTTTGTTGGTTAGCCCTACATTTATACCTGTTGCCACAAGAATGTTGAACTAACACTTGTACATTTTTATGTTCAATGTTATAAACTGGACTGTCACAACAGTACAAATATGGTGCATTTCCTGTATTTGAACTCAGGACCTTCTGTATTACAGCCCTACACTTGTATCTGCTGCCACAGGAATAGTTAAATGGCAGTTGCATAATTCCCTACTCATTGCTAAGCTTTGTGTGTTAACCGCCAAGCAACACCACTTAGCATGTTAGCATTGTTCCCAACAGAATTAATAGAATGTATCCATTTTAAATTATTGACTGTCTGCATCCTGTCTGCACGTGTTTGATGGTTGCAGCTGTTGGGGGACCTTGCTAAACACAGTGCAATGTCACTTAGCAGTGTTGTGGGATAGAAAGCAAAAAGAGTAACAATGTATCCTTTTTGATCTTTAGACTGTATATGCCCTGTCTGCTTCTTGTATAGACTAGTAGTCAAGGTCTGTGCACTGCTAAGCATCAAGCAAACAAGATAAGCACAGCTAAACCTGGCAATCATTGTGTTGCTCTGTTTCCCTTGTCTGCGCTAAGCCACTCACCATGCAAACACTGGCATAAAATAAATAAATAAATAAATAAATAAATAAATAAATAAATAAATAAATAAATACATAAATAAATGCATAAATAAAAAGGGAAAATTAGTTGAAATGAAGAAAAGCAATCTGTGAAATAAATACTAAAAACTTTTTCTTGGTGCACATGAAATGTTTTTACACAGGTCTGGATTTGAACTTTCACTCCAATGAACATTCAGAACATCAAGTAATTGGGATTCACCAATTCTAATGAGTTATCACCTCATTTGCATCTTCACCATGCTCACAGCTCTCAATCTACACCATAAAAAGGGAATCATGTAGCTAGGGAACCTGAAGGAGAGGAGACTTGTTTATATGGATAACACAGAAGAGGAAATAATTTTGGGATATATCTACACAAAAGACTAATGACCTTGAAAAGGAATGTTTGCATTTTTCAGCTATATACTGCATATGCTGAAATGTCATTAAGAAAAATTTGTTATATATTTGCATTAGCAAATGGTACTTTTATCTTTATGCATTTCTTAGAAGAGTACTGATGGAACCCATGAAAGAGCATGTTTAGAAATGTGGGCAGAATCCAGAGATTATAGGGTAATGAAGCCCGACAAGGGTGGTGGGGCAGTTGTGATGTTACAAAATGATTATGCCAGTAAAATGTATGACATTCTTAATGATGGAAATGTTTATGATAGAGTGTCCATTAATGAAGTTAATAGGGTCTATGTTAAAATTGACTGGTGGCTATATGATTCTTTTTGCCAGGATGTGATTGACTCAAATGAATTAGATTATTTAACAGTTGAATTGCCGGTGATTCTGACAATTTTTGGAATTCCTAAGATCCACAAGGATATAAACAATCCTCCGTTTAGACCAATAGTAGCCAGTAGGAATTCTAAAACTGAACCTTTAGCCGTCTATGTGGATGTTTTTTGTAAAAGAGCATTGAATAGTAAGGTGCATATTTTGAACGAATCTTGGCATTGCCTTAAGTTACTGAGAGATGCCTCTAAAGAGGATGATTATATGTTTGTTACTACTGATGTTGTTAACTTATTTACAGTTATTCAACATGATGTTGGATTAGAATTTTTTAGTGAAAGCCTGCTTAATGTTGAAGGCATGCACAATGTGAAAAGTAATTTAATAATTGAAATGATAGCTATAGCATTGAATTACAATATTTTTGTGTTTTGAAGGGGAATATTTTAAGCAGAGGTCTGGAGTGGCTATGGGGGCAAAATGTGCTCCCATTTATGCCAACTTAGTTTTAGTTGAATGGGAAAAGAGGCTTGTATTAGATTCCCCTTTTATGAATGATGTTATTTTATGGGTGTGTTTGTTGGATGACATTTTAATTTTGAGGCATGGAAGTATGGAAAGAATAGAGTACTTTGTTTCTTCTCTTAATAATACCACCATTTTTTTTTAAATTTACTCATAAATTTAGAGTTTAACACATAGAGTTCTTGGACATTTTCTTATATAAACATATACAAATCAAGGACCTGTGTTCTAGTATTCATAGAAATAAAACTTTTTTACACATTATTACACTTTGACAGCTGCCATCCACCCCATCAAAAGAGAGGTGTAATAAAAGGGCAAATGGTTTGTCTTTCAAGATTGGTTAGTGATGACGAATTACTTGATATTGAGATGTCCAATTTGATTGTTTGTTTAAGAACCGGGGATATCCACTCCAGTTATTGATAAAACTAGGAGTGAAGTAAGAAAAAAAGTAGGAGTATGTTCACACCAATTTTGTTAATGAATAAAGGGGCAAGATTAAGTTCAGTACAGGTGGTGCCTCAAAATAAAGTAATGGTATTGCCTTTTAACCATGAGACTGTTACATTGAGAGGAGTGATTAATAATTGTTAGAATTTAACTATTACTAGTGAATTGAAAAATAAATTTGGAGAACAACCACTAGTAAATTACAGTAGGTTCATAGGTTCATACTAGGCTATCTGCCCTAGGGCATTTATAAGCCTAGCCAGAGTTTGTTTGGCTTTCGCCATCCATTTTAAATTAATTTTGCTATGCCCTTTTTCGAGGTTAGTATACTGTGTCTCTGTCTAACAGTGACACAGAAGTGATACCCGGGGTAAACTTATGATCTCCCATCCACTCATCAAGATTCCTCTTGAAGAGAGTCAATGAGGGACTCTGCCTAACCTGGACTGGGATTTTATTCCAGAGTGAAGGGAGCCTCTGGGTTATGAATCTGTCCCTCCAGCATGTCCTATTTATTTCACTGCTGAGGTTCAAGTCTCTCAAGCATGGAGCTCGATGGGATTTGGATTTTCTGAGGTGCAGCATGTCCATTAATTCTGGGTTGGACATGGCTTTACACATCAGGCACAGATCACCTCTGAGCAGGCGGTATGCCACTGAGTAGAGCTGGAGTTTCTTTAACCGTGCAGCATATGGCATCTGTTTGAGCCCTTTGATCCTCTTGGTGAGGTACTTTTGGGGTCTTTCCAGTTGCTGCAGGTGTCTGGTAAGGTACATCCCAAAAGGGGCATTGTACTAAATTATGGGCCTGATGAGGGATGAGTAAAGAGGCACGATGACCTCCCCTGATCTAGATGTGAATCCCTTCATGATTAGGTGGGTTATATAAAATGTTTTTCTAACCACTTTGGCCATGTGGTTGTAAAATGAGAGAGTGCTATTAACTTGGGTCCCCAGGTCCCTAATTACTTCTTCTGTACTTAATGGATTACCACCTATGTGGTAATTTGTGGGCACTTTGTTTTTGCCAAAGGGGATGACTATACACTTTTTGGTGTTTAGCTTGAGGCCATGGCTCTGGCACCAGTTGTTTGTTTCTATGAGGCCCTTTTGGAGGATGCTTGTGTCAGCTGGAGAGTCGATTATGGCACCCAGTTTGCAATCATCTGCGAACTTGGTCAGCCACTGTCCTTCTGTGTTGGCCTGTACCTCCAAGAAATATATACCAAACAGGAGAGGTCCCAGGACTGAGCCTTGTGGCATGCCACTTGTAACTTGTTTGGAGTCTGACATGGCTCCATCAATTCTAACCATGTGGGTTCTGTCCTTGAGCCAGTTTGCAACCCATCTAGTGACATAGGGGTTTATATTTAAGCTGGTGAGCTTATCTATAATGCGAGTGGGGTATTGTATCGAAGGCTTTTGCGAGGTCCAGGTAGGCTGTGTGGACCACCTTCCCCTTGTCAATGGCCTTGGTGATTGTTTCAAAGAAATCAACCAGGTTTAAGAGGCAGGATCTGCCCTTAACAAAGCCAAACTGGGTAGGATCCAGTGTCTGTAGTTCCCCAATATCTTTATTTATGAGGTCCATGATGATCCTTTCCATAGCTTTGCAGACCAAGCTAGTCAGGCTTATGGGGCGATAGTTTCCAGGATCCGTTGAGGCAACACCTTTGTGGAGAGGGTCCACCGTTGCTGCACGCCACTCTTTGGGTACATATCCATTAGTAAGGCCGAGATTGAACAGTAGTTTTATGTTTGGGTTTAGCTCTTCTTGGAGTTCATGTAGGACGCAGCCCGGGACACCGTCTGGTCCCATTGATGCTGCATTTTTTGCTTTGGAAAGGGCAGCTCTTACCTGAGCATCTGAGATGTCAGGGGGGCAGCACTCTGCTGGGATAGATATTTGCCCTTTTGGTGGGGAGGGGGGGAGAAGTTTGCGCTGAACCTGTCAGCTAGGATGTTGGCAATGTCTGTGGGTTTGGTGTATTTTTTGTCATTTTGGACTAATTCTGAGCATATCTGGGAATGCCCACCCAGGTTCCTAACATAACTAAAGAAAGCCTTGTGATTATCCTTAGTGTCCTGTGCAATTTTTCTCTCGAAGCTGGCCTTAGATGATTTTATGAGTTCCCGTAGTTTTTTGCTAATACTGATCAGAGATGCCTTCCCTTTTTGGGATTTTGCTCTATCGTGTAGTAGCTTCTTCCTTCTATTGTATAGTTTGTTTATGGCTGGGGTCCACCAGACAGGACGTCTGCCTTTGGAGGATTGTTTCTTGGTTTTATTTGGGATTGCATGATCCATGCATTCCTGAAGGTGTTCATAGAATGCGTTTATAAAGGATTCTGCGGTCTGGGCCATATTTTCCACAGGCCCGCGGGCTTTGAAGGATTCCACCTCGGTTTTGAGGAGTGTGAAATTTGCTTTACAGAAGTTTTTCACTGTGGTTTTCAGGGCAGGCGGTGGAGTCGGGATGTGAATATCCAGTGAGATTAGTTTATGGTCTGATCTTACCAGTGAGGGATACACTTCTGGTCTGGAGCATAGAGACCCCATGTTGGTGATGATCAGGTCCAGTATGTTTTCTCCTCTTGTGGGAGTAGTAACAAGTTGTTCCATAGCATTTGAGTTTATAAATTCTAGGAAACTTTGGGCTAGGATGTTGAAGCTAGACTAATGCTCCCAGTCTATGTTTGAGTAGTTGAAGTCGCCCAATATAATGGTGTTTGGAGAGACCTTCATATTTTTCAGTGTTCTCAGGAAGGCCGAGTGGGGTTCCTGGGTTTGGGAGGGTGGTCTGTAGCAGGCTATAAACTGGAAGGCAGTTTTACCCACTGTTAGTTGCACATGGATAGTCTCTGATGCTTCGTGCTGTGCCACCAACCTGGAGGTGTGGGTATCTTTGACGAATATTGATACTCCCCCTCCTTTTGTGGTTCGGTCCAAGTTTTGGGGCTGAAAAGCATGGTATGAGGTATAACCTGGTAGTGCTTGGGTGCTCTCGGGAGCCTTGAACCAGGTTTCTGTTACTGCACAGATATCGATGTTCTCCATGCTAAGGAGAGTTTCGAGTGCGTGCATCCTGAGGTTTAGACTTCTGGCATTGAGTAGCATTACTCTTAGTTTCTTATTCCTTGAGATACCTATGGAGGTGAGTTTGTCTTTTGAGCCTTGCCTAAAAAAGACACTATGGGGGTAGCAAGAGCCTTTGCCAATATCCGAAAGCCCAGGGGTGACAGGTGCAAGCCAACCCTAGCGAAGCATCGTGACTTGTCAAGCATGTCATCCCAGGCTGACAGGCATTGGATCCCCTTTGAATGACACCAATACTTAAGCCAATTGTTGAAATTGATCATCTGGTCTTCATATTGTGGCATCATTCTTGGTGAGGGTAAGATGCTACTCAAGGTCAGGGTCATACTGGCCTGGGCTACATGCTCAGAGAACTCCTCTATGTCTCTTTTCATGTAGTCCAGGGAGGTATATCTCAGGTCATTCACACCAGCATGGACAATGACTGAGTCATATTTGCACTTGCCTTGGAGTGACCTGAGTGCTTGTGTTATGTGGCGGATCCTAGCACCTGACAGGCAGCTCACCGTGACCTTCTCCTTGTTCAGCCTGGTGAGCGGGACGTCAGTCTGCCTGACGATAGAGTCACCTATTACAAGTGTATCAGGTGTGTTGTTTAGCCTTAAGGGGTGTGACTGTTCGGCACACTGGCTTTGTGAGCTATGTGTTGCACGTGTTTTGTTTTGGGGTAGCGGTTGCTTGGGTGTCTGCTTTGGAGGTCTCTGCTGCTTAGGCAGATTTTTATTTAGAGCCTCCGAGTATGTTTTTGTGTTTGGTTTGCTGTCGTGGTAGGTCTATGTGAGACTGGAATTGTAGTGAGTGTGGTTTCCTTCTCCTCCTGACTGGTTTCACCAGTACTGAGTTGAGAGAGCTTTGCCTCCAGTATGGCTATATGGTTGCATCTCTCACGTGTTGGAATTTGTTGGGAGGAGGAGAGGGTTGTCTGTGTACATAAGGCAGTTGTAACATTGCCTCAAGATTCCCAGATTCACCAGCTGGACCAGAGAGGAGATTGACAACTGACCTTTGGACATGCTAGAATAGTATTGGGAATTCCTTTATAATTAAAAAAAGGGCCAATGGGGAACAAGGTACTCAAGGGGAGTTTGTGAGGGTGTAGTGCTTTTAATTTTTTAGTGCTGACTTATATAATTGCTTTAGTGAGCAAGTGCCAGGTATTTTAAATGCAATGTGTTACAGGTAACTTAAATGCAAAAACGACAAACAGTAACTTTCTTTCAAGTGAAACAAGGAAATAAGTACAGTAAGCAATGCAGATATCACTAGGGATCCACAGAAGCACTGAAAAGCCGCGTTTTAGGTGGAATTAGTGTTTCAGGGAAATAACAAGCAAACAAACAACAAGCATATAAACAAAGCTAGATTCAGCAGGCCTGGATCTAGTCTATGCTACAGCAAACAAGGTGTACCAATTTCAGTAAGAAACAGTTCAAATATGTTTGTAGAGGAAGTAATCTAAAGGAAATATTTGAAAAGAGCAAGGATAATCAAGTCAAGGCCTACAATTCATTAATGAGTAAATGCTATATGTGTAAATACTGTAGATTTGTACACGAGGGTCCATATGTGACAGTGGAAGGGTTCAAAAGGACTATACAGTGTCCAGGAAGGTGCACTTGCAACACAAAAATAGTAGTATATATTGCCCTGTGTGGTAGTTGCTCTGCATTTTATGTAGGGATAGAATGGCAGAACATATTAGGGATATTAAGAATAGAAAAAATAGAAATGTGTTATTTTGTCACAGTGTGACGTGTTGGTTTTAAAAAGCTTTTATTTTTTATTATAGATAAAGTGATGTACAATGATGGGGGGGTGATCACAACACACTGTTAGAGTTTAGAGAAACTATGTGACAACTGAGACTTAATGCCACAGTATCCCCAGGAATTAATGACAGTTGTTCTATAATTAGTTTACTAAAATTATTATCGATACAAATTTGAAGTGTTATATAAAAGTTTTTGTATTTTCATAACTTACTTTTATTGTTTACATGATGTGTGATATGTATTTCATTTAAGGTATTTTAGATGTGTTATTTTAAATTAATTGTATTAGTAGAGGGTTATTTGAAATATATAAAGACTGTAGACAGCTTAACATTGTTCCTTTAAGGAGGGTGTAGATTCTTAATTATTTATGCTAATTACCTGACAACTTATATAAGGGACTTAATGAAATTACAATTTTGACTCTGATGATACCTATGTGAATGCAGGCGAAAGCACTAAGTCTTGTATTTTTATTATTAATAAACCGTTTTTCCATTGAGTTGTGGGAGTTGTGGTGACTTTATCTGTTTTTTTATTTTGTTATACTAATCACCCTTTGTGCTTATTTGGTGGTTCTACATTCCTATAGATCCTCCAGAGAAATGTTTAGGGTTATAGATGTAGCACTGGCTGACATGCATGACTGCCTCCACCATGTTGTTGATTCAGTGGATTGGATGAATGACATGTTGGAATGGGCAGTGTCTGTGATGGAATGCCTGCTGGGAGGGGGACAGCATCCTTGTGGCTGTAGGTCAGCCACATCATCTGTTGTTAGCCGGCATGGTCATGCCCGATCATGTTCCCATAGTTGCACTACTTCCACTGCTCCATCAGTGGTTAAGGTGTCCATACCCAGATGTGGCAGGCCATGAGGTCATGGTCCAGGGTGTCTTTGTGAGGGGAGACCATCCAGCAGACATCAGTCATGTTCAGGTAGCAGCAGTGCATCTGACCATGGGTATGGACATGCCAGTGCAACTCTTGGCAGAGCCAATTCTCATGGTTGCATGCAACAACGATGAACTGCCACCTGTACAATGCATGGCTCACACCTGTCTGACATACCAACATGTAGAGCTAGCATAGAACTTGGCTGTGTTCATGTAGACACTCACACACAAATTTCACCTGTAGGACTCATACAGAGGCACACACACACACACACACACACACACACACACACACACACACACACACACACACACACACACACACACACACACACAAAACAGTTACATGATTCAGCTGTGAAGCTTAAAGCTCTTTTTGTCTCACTGGCCATTTGTTTCTTCATTCAAATGTCTGCCTGCTTATTTTTCTTACTCCCACACACTCTCCAACCTTTTGTGCCAGCCTAGGCTTCCTACCCCCACCCTGTGAAAGTGCTGCTAACTGTGCCATATCCTTGTTTTCTATATTTTGGATTTGGGGATACATAACATTTGTGTGTATTGTTAATGATCTGAAGGTCGTGAAGTCTGAACTTGAAATATGTCTCATTACCTCCTAACTTCTCTCTTTATTGATTTTTCAGTACAAAAATATGATGCTAAACTGACACATCCAGTGACCATCAGTACTTTTGAGAGGTATAACTGTGTGAATCTTTGATGCCTGAGGCCTACTACTTGATAAAGGACACATGTAGTCACATATGTCTCTGTTCACATTTTAAAGTCATTTCTGTACAAATCGCCCACCTTTTCTTGCTTACATTACCAAGTAACAATATGCAAGGATATGCTAGTCATTCATATTATTACACAATATACTCCAGGTTCAACACATACCTTGTAAATCTAGCATTTGCAATAGTTTTATGGCAGGGATGACTGATGCTAACAGTATACAGCAATTACATGGGTTGGTAAAGGATGTGAGTGTTGCCTGGCATCAATGCTACTATATGTATGTGTGTAGGATGAAGGTTTTAGCCACTTAGGTGGTGAACGAGTGTGTTATGTGTTGCCTCTTAGCTAATGCGATGGCATATTGAGCATGTCTACATCTGCCTACACCCACAGCAGCTGCTGGCTCCCCCTCTGACTCCTCACCTGTGTGTGGCTGTAGTGACCTTGCCATTGGTGATGGGATGTGTGGCCCTTCCCCTTGTTGATCCTGCTAAAGCTGCTTTCTCAGGATGTTGTTGTGTAGCATGGCACAGACTGTGAATATATCAGTACATGTATGGGGTCTATAATAGTTTGCCAAAATGCCATTTCAGTGAATGCCTTATCATCAACCTCAGTTCAACGAAAATCATTTCAGCAATTTGTTGAATTTACTAAGGGCAAACAAGTAGCTGGCCAACTACACAACTTTGACCTTTTCTCCACTGTAGTGTGATCTTGGAGTTGGTATATATAGTTAGGAGGGGTGGGGGATAATGCCCCCACTTGGGTGGGTTCAATTTGCTTAGATGTCAGTCTGTTGTGCTGTACAGTAAGTATTTACTTGCCCTTGGTACATTCAGCAAATCGCTGAAAATATTTTCTCTGAATTGAGGTTGATAATTTGGTGTTCGCTGAAATGGCATTTCGTCAAACTAATATAGAACCCATGTACATGGATTGCACTGCAGAGCTCCCCCCAATGTATGTAGGCACTGGAGCCGTGACTTCAGCAGCCCAGTCTCATACTCCTTGATATTTCTGATTTAAGCTTGTGCCTTATTATAGCACTCTTCAGTGGGTGCGTGTGCATTTCTGATGTGTGTCATCAGCCATGGTTCAAGTTCATAACCTGCATCCCCCAGTAGATGACCCTGTGGGATATTCCCCCTAGTGTATATTGGATACAGCTGGGAGGTGTGCCAGATAATGTGAGTTGTGGTAACTACCTGGGTTGCCAGTACACATGTTCAAGATGATTTCCTTGGCATTACACATGACTTGGCAGTTAATAGAGTAGATGTCCTTCCCATTTATGTAGAGCCTTTCCTGTTCCCTGGGTGATACCTTAATCTCTATATGTGTACAATCTATGACACCCAGAAGTTCAGGGCAGTGAGCTACAGGGTAGAACCCCTGCATATTTGTGGCCCTGTACTCAGGAGTATGGGGAAAATATATGTGGTCATTGGCATGTTGGCGCATAGCATTTAGGAACTGATAGAGGATCCTAGATAGCGATGCCTGTGTTACCCCCAGCTTGTCCCCTGTTGGTCCCTGAAAGGTTCCTGAAGCTAAAATTCTAAATGCTACACATACCTTTGTCTCCACTGGTATGGGTTCTCCTCAGTTTGCCCTGACTCTGAGTTGAGGATGACAGAGTTTGCAAAGTTCTTGTAGTGTGTCTCTATCTACTCTAAAGTGCTCTACAATTTCCACATCATTCAGACAGTAATAAGTTAAACAAGGTCTGAAAACTCTTTTCCTTCTTGGCTGTGGTCTATTAGCAGCAACAGATAGGCTTCAGTAAGTTGCACATACACATGAATTAAAGCAACAGCAGCCCCTAACATTTTTCCTTTGTAGACTCCTTTCCGTGGCTGTATTTCAATAGGTTTTGGAATTCTCAGAGAAATCTAGGACTGAGTCTACGCAGTCGCTTTATAACTTGTATAATAGCGCCTCCATCTTGGATTGGTTAATTAGCATACAGTTCAACCATTTATGTTGTAATTAGCATACCATAGTGTTAACCTTGTTTGTGCGGCTCTACACAACATGTACAGCTGTTTCCTGAATCCAAAACAGTGCACTATCGTGTGTGCATCATGGCGCGATTCACACAAAGTGTAAAAGGACTCTGTAGGATTTATTGTATCTGGCTAATAATCTAAAAATAACTATAGCAGTATTAACATAGGTTGCAGCAACACATGATTTATAATCTCAGAGCTATGTATCATATTTTAAATCATGTATTTGCCTAGCGTATTTTATTGAAAATTGAATTCTCCTTTTTGGAAATTTTTCTATATTCAAATGGTTGCTGTTCACATTCCCTTGGTTGAAGACTTTGCCTAATAATACAGCTAACTCAAGCCAGTATTAATCATTTGCATTTTCAAAGTTCTGTTCTATTATAAGCATTAATTACATCATCATATATTTGATTGAGCAATGTTGGTCACTCCTTATTTGTTGGGGCATACACAGTTCTGCTTGCCTTATTAATAAACTTCTTTGCCACTATCAGCAAGTCTCAAAGCAAACACTGGCTGCTGTTAGCACATGCTGGGATGAGAGTATTAAAAATTACCTGTTATAGAAATATGGCATTATAATCTGCTTACAAAATGAGAAAACAATCTTGAATTTATAACTAGAAATTGATCACTGAGGAGCACTCCAAACAAACTTTACTATATCAAGATATCTCTGCATGAACCATTCAGAGGAACATCTTTGACAGCCTTTCTGGTGTATAAAATATTCTATTTAAGAACTTCTTTAGTAGGAAGGAGAAAAAAGATTTTTATAGTAAGAGATGAAATAAGGGTTTTATCTTTAACAGTTTATCTGTGTTTCATTATCATAGTTGTCTATTGTATATTTTCAAAATTTAGTAGAGTTATCCTTTTCAAAGTTTAAGTCCTTATAATTGTAGCTCTCAACCAGTCAGGGACAAATCTCAACCAATTCAGGGACAAACCAATAAATAATCAGGGATAGTCAAGGGCACTTTTAAAATATTAGTGCTATTAACGTGAGTCATTGACAGAATAAGAGAATGCAAATTACTCTACATTTTGAAGTAAATACATCGATAACTCTAATGATTGTTATTTTCTAATTATAATTCCCTGCCTTTTCTCCATAAGTCACTGTATTGAACCTGTATTCATGAATATTTGAATAATTATTCTTACTCTATTTTATTTTGTGTAAATATGAAACTTTCTCTGTGTTGTATCCTCTATGTTATCTTGTGTTGTTTTTCTTTCGACTTTTCCTGGTTGGGGTCGCCACAGCAGAACTTCGGTCTGCTAATGATTGGCAGTAGATTTTTATGGTGCCAAGGTGCCAGCTCGACTCCCAACCTTCAACGAAGGCACGCCCATTCACTCATGTCTTTCGAACGCCACTCGACCGTGGGGAGGACATGCAGACTCCACACAGAAGGCACTCCATTCGAGAATCGAATGGGAGAACCTCTTGCTGTGAGGTGACAATGCTACCGTTGCACCACCGCGGCTATGATCTCTATGTTATCTTGTGTAAATATTACATTTTCTGTGTTGTATGTAAACTTGTGTTATGTATATGTCAACCGTTTTTCTGTTTTATGTGGAGCTTTTCTCCCTGGGCCTCTGCTGAAAAAGGACTTGTGTCCAGTCTGACTTTCCCGGTAAACAAATGCAAAATAAAATAAACAATAAAATAAAATCACCAGTTTTAGGAGAGACTAAGAGGGATAGAGCTAAAATTTGCATAAAAATCAGGAACATTTTATACGGCTATGCATTTGAAGTGTAAGTGCCTTGTTTAATTTTAGCAAATAGCAAAACTATTCCATGATTTTTAGCACAGTGTAATGCAGGCATGGCTTGTCCATTTTTTTAGTTAACTTAAACATTTGATGGATATGTAGCTATTGATTGGCATTTATGTGATTTTTTTCTATAAATCTAATTTGGCAAGAGAGCTTAGGTATGTTCAGAATAGGCTGATCCATATATAAGACCTTTATGCCCAAGTCTAAAGAAGCACATCTAGCTGGAAAAAAATATGGTTCAATGCGTTTTTAATTGAAATGTGTAGCAAAAGCCACCATTTAAGTAAAGGGATGAAAAACAATGTCAGACCAAAGATTGCTATACTAGTGTAATTTCTGTGCCTAAACCTATCAGGGACTGGCACAGTAAGTAATTTTGTCACCTCACTATAAGAGGATCTTTGTTGGTATTCTTGATTAGTTGCTGTATGTGTGGAGTGTGCATGGCTTCCCTGTGTTCATGTGGGTTCTACACAATGGCATGTGCAACTCTAAATTGTCCCCTTGGTGTATGTGTGAAAGAGCATATATATGTTTGCGTGCGCGTGCGTGTGTGTGTGTGTGTGTGTGTGTGTGTGTGTGTGTGTGTGTGTGTGTGTGTATGTGTGTGCGTGTGTGCGAGTGCGTGCACGTGTGTGTACGTGTGTGTGTGTGTGTGTATGTTTGTGTTTGTATGTGCATGCAGCACCTGCGTGCACACGTGTGTGTGTGTGTGTGTACTCGCGTGCATGTGTGTGTGTGTATGTGTGTGTGTGCGTGTGTATATGTGTGTGTGTGTGTGTGTGTGTGTGTGTGTGTGTGTGTGTGTGTGTGTGTGTGTGTGTATGTGCGAGCACTACAGATGAAAGTCCTGGCAATCTTTTTCCATTCCCTACTAGCCTTGTAAAGTCTGTGGATGGCATTGGCTGTTCATTGAGTCACTATAGAAGTCAAATACAACTCAGCATTGAATCAATTATGAAACGTATCAATGAAGGCTTCTGAACTGCTTTTGAGATGACTCTGTAGAATTTGCATGACACATTCAGTGATGTATACACTTCATCTTTCAGAATACTTTTTGATATTTTTCAGACTGGAATGTGTTTCCATGGAGGGTCAGAAAAGAAGCCCATGCAGTAAAGAACATTTTTCAATGCTGAGGTATAGGAGTAGAGCTGAATCTTAGGAAAAGCCAACCCACCCCTTTGCACTGAATTAGAATAATGATGGAATGCAGACCTAGATTTGTTAAGCTTCCAAAGCAATTTTAACATACTGTTTCCTCATTTCTTTCTTAAAGATGA
The DNA here is from genome assembly GCF_019279795.1 of Protopterus annectens. Lineage (NCBI taxonomy): Eukaryota > Metazoa > Chordata > Ceratodontiformes > Protopteridae > Protopterus > Protopterus annectens. The sequence continues at coordinate 465,406,425 of NC_056732.1, forward strand.
GGGGGGGGGGTGGTGAAAGAAGTTGTATGAAGTATAAACAAAATGTTTGCCATCCAAATCATTTTAATTGTTATTAATCTTTCTTAAAAAATGACTTGATGATTCCAATGTATAATTTGGTTCTATGATAAGTTTTTTTATTGTTATAAAAGTAAGTCACTTTTATTCTTTTTTTTTAAACATATACCTTTAGTAGACATTTTAAAGCCAGATTAAATACACATGGCATATGAATTAGTATCTTACACATAGGTTCATAGGTTCATAGGTTCACAGATATATAGTAGGCTAATGACCATCAGGGCCTTTATGAGCCTGGCTGTGCAACCAGACTGAATTAAGCTCTCATGTACCTTGGGTGTCTATTAGGAGGGGTATGTTAGTTTGGAGGTGGCTAAGGTCTTTGTGGATGGGGGGTGCTAGTTATGTAATATTTTATACACACTGCCTTTGTCCATTACAGACATGGGAGCAAAACTAGGGGTGAATTTATGGTTTCTTATCTAATGGTCAGGGTTGCATTTGAATAGGGTCAGGGATGAATTCTGCTTCACATGGATGGGGAGCCTATTCCTTAGCACGAGGATCATTTGAGACACATATCAGTCTCACCAGCATGTTCTATTTATATCATAAGCAAAGTTTAAATCCTTAGCTCTAGTGTTTTGAGTGCTGTTTATTTTGTCGATGTGCAAAAGATCCATTAGGGCTGGATCAGAGGATGCCTTATTTGCCAGGCATAGATCGCTTCTCAGTAACCTGTAGGAGACTGAGTTTGGAGATAGGACCTTAAGGCAATCTGTGTAAGACAGTGTGTTAACAACCTGGATTTTCCCAATAAGGAACTCTGTCAGTATTCCAAATGCTGCAAATTCCTGGTCAGGTACATGCAAGATGGGCCAATGTACTTGATGATGGGTCTGATAAGGGCTGAATAAAGTGGTACTATAACTTCCTTGGACCTGGATGTCATATGTAAGTTATAGAATACAGAATTACTTCCATACTATTTTGGCTACATGTTGGTCAAAGACCAGATTACTGTCTACATATATTCCCAGATCCATAAATATCGGGTCAGCTAAGGGGTGCTTTATTGATGGAGTGATTGGCTTGTATAGATATTTTCTCAAAGGACACTATAATGCACTTCTTGGCATTGAGTTTTAAACTGTGGCTTTGGCACCAGTCATTTGTCTGTGTTAGGGCCTGTTGTAAGATGTTAGTATCATGGGGGAATCTATGATAGCTCCCAATTTGCAGTCATCTGAATACTTGATGAGACATAAGCCCTTGACATTAGTTTTGATGTCTGAGAAGTAGATGCCAAACAGGAGCGGGCCCAGCATGGATCCCTGAGGTACTCTATTGATTTCCTGGTGGAAGTGGTTTCACCAATCCTGACTTCTTGGGTCCTATCTGTGAGCCAGACAGCAATCCAGTGAGTTATGTAAGGATTTATTCCTAGTTTGCTGAGTTTGTCAAAAATACCTGAGTGTGCGATCATATCAAACACCTTAGCCACATAAAGGTAGTCAGTATGCAAAATGTTCCCTTCATCCATTGTCTTGGTGACACCCCTGGAAGAAGTCTACAAGGTTAAGAAAGCAAGACCTCCATGACCAAGCTAACCTAGGACAGCTCCAATGTCAGTAGGTTGCCAGTGTCCCTTCTCATGACCAAGCTAACCTGGGATGGCTTCAATGTCTGTAGGTTGCCAGTGTCCCTTCCAAGCTAACCTGGGACGGCTCCAATGTCTGCAGGTTGCCAGTGTCCCTTCCATGACCAAGCTAACCTGGGATGGCTCCAGTGTCTGTAGGTTGCCAGTGTCCCTTCCAAGCTAACCTGGGATGGCTCCAATGTCTGCAGGTTGCCAGTGTCCCTTCCATGACCAAGCTAAACTGGGACGGCTCTAGTGTCTGTAGGTTGCCAGTGTCCCTTCCATGACCAAGCTAACCTGGGATGGCTCCAATGTCTGTAGGTTGCCAGTGTCCCTTCTCATGACCAAACTAAACTGGGACAGCTTCAGTGTTTGTAGGTTGCCAGTGTCCCTTCTCATGACCAAGCTAAACTGGGACGGCTCCAGTGTCTGTAGGTTGCCAGTGTCCCTTCTCATGACCAAGCTAAACTGGGACGGCTCCAGTGTCTGTAGGTTGCCAGTGTTCTTGATGATCATTTCCATGATAATTCAGTCAATGGATTTGCATATTAGACTTGTCAGACTGATGGGTCTGTAGTTTCCAGGGTTGGTTGATGGAATAGTCTTGTGAAGATGGATGACTGTTGCAGTCCTCCACTGACTTGGTATGGTACCTGTTTTGAGGCTGCAGTTGAAGTGCCTTAAGTGATCCTGAAAGGTCATGTTTTAAGCTATAATTAAGGCAACCAGGAACATTTTCAGGGCCCATTGAGGCAGAATTTTTGGCCTTCACATGCTCCATCAAGACCGCTCCCTGCGATAGTTGAAAGGATATGCTAGAAGGGATTTCACAAAGAGTAACAGGGTAGAGTGAGGGTAAATTTGAGCAGAATTTGTTAGTTAGCAGATTTGCTCTGTCACTCTGCACAGTGAAGGTGGTGCCATTTACCACCAATTGAGCACACTGCTGTTTGTTGACTTTAAGGTTTCGGACATAGCTGAAGAAAGCTTTGAGATTGTCCTTAGCCTGAGAGGCTGTCCTGACCTTGTAGATGGCCTTGTTGGACTTAATTAATCCATTAGTTTTTTTGTTTAGTTTAATCAGTGAGCTATTGTCTTTATGAGAGTAGATATAAATGAATTTGGCCATGGCTTTTTCCTTTTGTTATATACCCTGTTTAGGTTGGGATTCCCCTAGTGTAGTTTGATTATGGTGCTTATTATGAGCTTACTTCTGGTAGCTACAGTAGCCTCTGTGCAGCCATTCACGTGTTTATACAGGGTTTCTCTGAACAATTCTGCATAGGTTGCTATAATATAAGGGTTCACAGTGACATTGCATTTTGACAGACTGTCACTCAGAAGGATGTAGTTTACTTTAGAATAATTCCTAACTGTTACAAGTTTATTTGGGTTTTCTGATTTGATTTTTATTTTGAAGGTGATCTGACCTCACCAGTGAGGATGTGACATGGGTGGGGGAGGGGTGCAGCACTCCTCCATGCTTGTAAGTGCTATATCCTGTATGTTTGAACCTCTGATTGGAGCATGCGATATCTGCTCCAGGATATTTGTGTTAATAATGTCCAGGAAACATTGTGCCTGCTTCCTAGTCTATAGAGGGGTAGTTAAATGCCCCCCATGAATAGGGTATTTGGTTGATGCTGAGTGTCTCAGTAGGTCTGGGTAAGAGTTATGAGATTCTTGGGCATAGATGGTGACCTATAGTTTGCTAAGATATGGTAAGGGATTTTATCTGTGGTAATTTACCCGTGGATGAATTGCAGAGCATCATCCTGTTTAACCAACCTGGAGGTATATTTGTTGCTGATATAGACTGAATCACTTCCACCTTTAGATCTTGTTTCTGCTGCTGCTGGTCTAAATGTGTGGAAGGCACTGTAGCCTTGCACCGCCAGAGTACTTTCTGTGACTTTAAAATAATAATGGTATAGGTGTCTATATACTCCAGAGTGAAGAGGTGAAGAGAGCTTGTAAGGTGTGGAGGTTCCTAGCATTGAGCAGTAACACCTTAAGGTTGCTTTGAGTTTTTTTTTTTTGCTGGCTTGGAAACTTTGTCATTTTGGTATTGCCTAACAAAGGCTACAAAGGGCTGGATAAAGTTTTAACTAATATCCCAAACCCCAGAGGAGCTGGGTCGGGACAGGTGCAGGCCATCCTTGGCAAAGCAACATAGTCTGTTTACCATGTTCTGCCATGCTACAAGACAGTGAATCCCCCCTGGAATGAAACCAGAAACTAAGGCGATTATTAAAATCAATTATTTTTTGTTCAAAGTGTGGCATCATCCTTGGTGAAAGTAGAATGCTGCTCAGTGCAAGGCACATAGCTGTCCATGACAAGTATTCAGAAAGATCCATAATGTCTCTTTTCATACTGTCCAGTCCATACATTGAAGGATATTTACACCCACACTGACTATGACGGAATCATATGTGTACCTGTGGTGCAGTGACTTGAGTGCATTTATGTGGAGCCTGGCTCCAGATAAGAAGCTGACAGTCATCTTCTCCTTGGCTAGCTTGGTGATTTGGGGCATCTGATCATTGTACAAAAGAATCCTCTATGACAAGAGTCTTAAGTAAAGTGTTTGCTTTTTTATGGGCTTAGATCTTGGGGGGGCTATTGAGTGTAGGCTTATGTGCAGTGTTTGTTGTTGCTTTTGGTGTGTGATTTAGAGATTGCTGAGGATAGGTGTTGTTGTTTGTAGGCTTAGGAGGTCTTTGAGGTTTGGGAAGGTTTCTTTTAAGTGCCTCAGCATATGATGGTCTATGTTTGTGGTGAGCAGTATGTGCGGAGGATGTAGTGCATGCGTTCTTGACAACCTTGTTTTTAAGCAAGATTTTGCCTCTAAGAAGGTTGTATATTACATCTCTCACATTCTGTGTTAGTTTCTCTAAGGATGAAATGATTGTCTGAGAACATGAGACAATATACGGTGATATCAAAAATGTACACAAAGAAATAATCTGTAAGTGCAGGTACTGTCAAGGCGGATAATTGGTAATTGCAGCTTGTTCATAATTCTTCTGGCTTTGCATGATTATTGTGATCTTTCCATGCAAAGTTTAATGTGGATACTTACATTTTATGCACTATTCATTGATTCTTTCTGTGGTAAAATGGTTTGTGCATTTAAACACTTAGATGCTGTTTTTCTACATAGTGTACTCCTGAGAGTGCATTTGCAGATTTGTCCTGATTTTTGACTGACAAACTTTGTGATTTTCTGGTAAATCACTGATAGGTACAGTAAATAATTTCACACATGACACTCGAGTTTCATACTTACTGTTCAGAAAATACATGCTAAGGCAAACCATGCTGCATGATTATCTGTTGAATTGAATTGGAGTAAAATTTACAAACCTTTCTCTCTGTTTTGACTTTTAAACCCCCCCCCCCCCATTCATTATTTCTGGCTTTGCCAAGAAATGTATAGCTGTATTCTTTGGCAAGCATGACTTCTCTTGTAACTATCACATTGACAATGCTCCCCTGAAAGTTGATCTATTAGTCAGGGATCTGGGAAGCTCTGTGGATAAAGAACTCTGCTTTGGTCACCATGTTTCCACTATTGTAAGGAAGTCCATCTTCATTGTAGAACTCATATCTAAAGGTGTGGCATCCAGGTCCAGAGATGTAATCATTCCACTGTACTCGGACCTCATCAGGCTCATTATTGAAAATAATACCCCCATTTGGTATACACCTGTCCAGACACTTGTCGCAACTGGAGTGACCACAAAGCTTTCTTACTGAAAAACTACTAAGAGGTGACCTCTGTCTCTGATATAGAGCCCCCGACAGATCCTATCCTGTCAGCTCTATTACAAATTCACTAGAACAATGGTATTGTGAAAACCCACTGGTGGAGTCTCAGTCTCTTCGGCAACATAAATAAAACATTTTGGATAATCTGTAGGTATGTATCAGAGAAATTACCTCTTCTGTGTTACCGTTTTGCAATCTAGAAAAAGTGAAGTACTTTTTAATGAATGGGAAACCGCAAATTCTTTCCCAGTTTACATACATGTTCCTTATGGATAAGGGCAGCAAGTAAATGTCCCAACATATCCTTTTTATTCCCACATGGGTTACTAGTATGGTAATATAAGGGCTAGAAACTAATATGGGAATATAAGGCTGGGCTTCTTAAGATCATCATAGATCAATACACTAGTAAGTATGTATGGATATATGGATTTCTTGAGTAAAGAAGTATTGAGATATGTCATGAAATTCATAAAATGATACCTCCATAGGTTTTAAGACAGCTGCAGCTTGTGCGGAGGGGTCTTTATTTTTCCAAAGTGAACAGTGTACCTTAATGTAGACATGCTATGTGAATGTCATCATAACTATAGCCTTTTTTCCATCATTTTTTAATCCTTGTGGGATGTTATGGAATTTTTCTAGACTCACAAAGAGATACTCATTCTCTGTCAGCTCCAGTCCTTGGAGATCCATACTTTTTGCTGGCTGCTGTATAACATTTTTCATAATTAATGCTTTGAATATATGTGTATGGATGTGGTCATGTTTGGTTCTGTATGCCTGTTGATCCAATGGGCCATATGTAGCCTAGCTAGCAATCCCCACCAATTAAACAAGTTATGAATTAGTATCAGAGTCAGACTTAGTTTTGGCCTTATGATTGCCCATCCAGTCATCCAGCATATGATTAAAAAGGATCATGGAGCTATTCCACTTTGCCTGTATGGGGAGTCTCTGCCATAAAAGAGGTATTCCCTGTGAAAGATATCTTGTCCCATTTACATTTTTGTGGTTATTTAGGTATTTTCAGCCAGAGTGAACGTATTAGTTTTGTTGATATGTAGGTGACATAGGACCGGATCTGTCATGGCTCTGTAGTCAGAACTAAGCTCTCCTCTCAATAGCTGGTTTAAAAGGAAAAGAGTGAGAGAGCTTTAAGGTGGTCAAGATAACTCCACAAAATCATGCCCTTGATTTTTTTTGGTAAGGAAACACTGCAGTCTCTTGGGCTGGGTCATGTGACTGACCAAATGCATACCAGTAGTGACATTATATTGCATTACTAGTTTGATAAAGTAGGAGTAGAGGGAGTTGGTGACATATTTGGATCTAGAAGATATGCCCTGGTGATTTGTCTGAAATTATAAAAGGATTTTCTAACTGCAGTGGTTACAGGATAGATAGTTGTCAATGAAGGTGCCAAAGTCCACAATGATGGAGTAAATTTTTAGGGTGGTATCATCTATGATAGGAACAAGGATACCCAGGTTTGTCAATGGATATTGTGCTGCATTTTTGGCATTTAGTTTGAGACTGTAGACAAGCATCACATGATATCATACATAAAACAGTACCCGCTGATAATACTTGGATCATCTGGGGTATTTATGACAGCAACAATCATCCAGTCTTCAGCAAACATCATCAGCAACAGACCTTTGTTGTTTTTTTTAACATCAGAAATGTAGATATCAAAGTGGAGCGGTCCCAGAACCAATATGTGAGGAATACTGCTGGTAACTACTCTTAGTTAAGTGTGGAAAGGTATTACAGGCTTTGGCCAACTTGAGGTATTCTGATTTACCTGTATCTAATGCATTAGAGACTTATTCAAAAATCTCCACAAGTTTGAAGAGGGAGGATCTTCCTTTAACAAACCCAAACTGGTTAGGGTCCATGGTTTGAAGACTGCCTAGGTCCTTATTTATGATGTCCATAATAATGCATTCCCTTGCCTTACAGATAAGACAGTGAGGCTGATAGGTCTATAGCTGCCTGTGGCAGTTGTGGGGTCTCCCTTTGTGGAGTGGTATGGGTGCAGCAGTTCTCTATATGTCTGTCACTAATCCAGTGGATAGGCTGAGGATGAATGGATGCAATAAGGAGTCAGCCAGACAACATTTAGTGCTGACAAGAAGTCATCCTAGCACGTTGCCAGTGCATGTGTAGCTAGTGTTTTAGACTTCAAGACAGAGCACTTAGGACTTGTTCAGAAATGATTTTGGGGTTGGCATATGCATGCTAAATTGCTCTGAGCAATTTGGAGAATATAAATGGGTAAATCTGACCAGATTTCATCCACTAATATGCTGGCAATGTTCTCAGAGGTCAAATATGTGTGATTATGTTGTATTAACTACAAACATTACTTGTTAATATTTATTCAGTTCCTGACATATCTAAAGAATGTTTTTTGGTTATACTGAGCATGCACAATGATTTGTGATTCATTCTTCTTGGAAGTTTTAATTTTGTTTTTGATTTCCTTGCTGATTATTTTGAGCTGTTCTCTAGCTGATGTCTGCTGATACTGGGATTCTACTAAATGAGATTGTTCTTAAACTTAGCACTATATTTATGCCGGTGCTAGCTTGGAGGTAGGCATAGAAGTTATCTGTGAAAATTGCAGCATGTGAGGTAGTGTCATCTAGGTGAGAAGGATGCTAGAATTTCTTCAGATCATCAGTTAGCTGTAGATTTGCCTTGGAGTAGTCTCTGAAGATGGAGGAATTTCAAGGTGGCTCATGTCTCAAACCTAGAGTAACTATCGCTACATGATGGTCAGATTTGAGCAGTGATTTCATAACTCTGTGCTCTGAGCAAAGGTGGGCTATATTTTGGAGGACCAGGGCTATTATTTTTCAGACCTAGTTGACGTTGCAGGATCCCTTTATCAATGACAGCTCTACAGGGGAAAGGAAGTACAACAGTTCATTCACGTGTTCCAGCAGTTAGCACAGAGGATTTAGACTATGAGATGCTAACAAGCTACTTCCTGTGGTACAGGGTTTGATTCCCACAGCCTTTATTTGCATACTGCGCGACCTTGAGCAGGTCACTTAAACAGACAATGCTTCTAGGCAACTGGGAAATTAAGCTAAGCTTTTTAATGGTCTCTCAAGCTGCATGCCTAGTGACTGCCATTGAACCTATTATACCCGAAAAGCACGTTGTTTAATTTGGCCGTTGTGCTTGCGCATGCTTTGGTCCTTTGATTTTTGGCATATCCAGACAACAAGGTATTTACAATGCCTAACATGCTGTATTGTAATGACTAGAGCCAGGATTATATACAGTCCTGTTCATTCAATTCCTAATATTAAATACAGTTTAATAGAAATTACACCAGGTAAGGAAAATGTAACATTTTCTTACATTCTATACACAGTTGCATTTCTAGAATTGTTCTCAGCTATACTACTTTTCAGCATTGTCCTGATCCACAGTCCTCATGCCGCTGTTGCTAGAGAACTCACGCTTCAGCGATGGAAACATGAAACCTCCTCTCACTGAGCATATGTTATCACACAGATTTGTGATAGCTACCTATTACTAAGTAATGGTACAGCAAAATGCCAGAACTATTCATCATATAAATGGGGAAGACATGGGGTAGATAAGAAAGTACTAAACGGGAGAACAGCAAGCAGAGGGATACACCTTTACAATCAAGTAGATGGGGAAGGTGGTGAGGGATGCCTGTGAATGGGATAGAGGGAGAACTCAGGTAGCAAGGGTAGAGAGACAAACATAACACAGACCCATTCAGATAGGATAGTATATGCATGAATGGTTGGGAGGAGAGTGTTAAGATACAGACATAGAAAGGGTAGGCATGTGCTGATTGGGAGGTATGAACAATAAACAAGAAGTGGGGAAAGGCAGATACGAGAGGAAAAGGCAAGGATGAAGATGGATAGGGTCTTGAAATAACTGGATGGCATTCCAGCCCAGAGGGAAAAAAGACAGGAATCACTCATCTAAGTGGCTGATGTTATGAGATGGTTGTTCCTACACTGGCCCAATGGAAGGAGCTTGCTGGCTGAACAAGTCCTCAGGCCATGCCAGAAGGCACACCAGGTTGCTGAGTGAGGCGTCCATTTGCCAAATACAAGTCTCTGACTGACTACAGGATTTCAGGGCAAACCCCTTAGTTTATTGTCTAAAGAAGAGCCTTCAACTACCCTTCCTGAGAACAGATCACAAAGGCTACCAGTAACCCTTCCAGGTCACCTGCAGCAGTGAGAGTCCTTTTATATTAAGAAACTCCAGGATCATCCATCTTGTTGCAAAAGCTGTTTACCTGAGTTAGGAAGCATTCCAGAGAGCTCAAAGTGTTTATTTCTAGAAGGCACAGGAGTCAGTTTTCAGGCTTTTTTCCTCTGCTGTAAAGCAAGAGAGTTTGCAAGGCTCTGTGCCATTCAGGCTAAGTTTAGAATATTCTGTTGATTTATGCACTTGAACTTACTTTATACACTCAGCTTTTGTTTCTGACCATTTTAAAGCACTGATTTAATTTTGTATTAAAAATTGTCATTTCTCTGTTTGTTGGTTTTTCTAGTTCTGTTTGTCTCCAAATTACCTTGCAGAAGCACGACTTAGAGAATTAATTATTTGTTATGGAAAATGTACATTTATCAGCACAGGCAATTTGTTTTTTACTATTGAACATAAAACCTGTGTTACTTCCATTTAAAAGCTTGCTAAAGTTCATTCTCCACTTTGTAAGCATATCCTGCTTGACACACCCACTGCAGGGAAGGTACTCTGAATTGACACGCCCACTGCAGGGAAGGTACTCTGAATTGACATACCCACTGCAGGGAAGGTACTCTGAATTGACACGCCCACTGCAGGGAAGGTACTCTGAATTGACACACCCACTGCAGGGAAGGTACTCTGAATTGATGTTGTGTTGTCCTTCTCTCTTTCACTGATCATTCACAGTTTCAATCCCTTACAGCTAACAGTGTTGTAGAGCCTACACTACATTCACATATGCTACATGCAGTCAAAAGTTTGGTATTCAGCAATTCTGAGTTCACACCTTCTCTGCATCTTCACTATGTTCAGAGGCCTGAATCTACACTATAAAAGGTAACTGTATAGCTAGAGAACCTGAGGGTGAGGAGACTTGTGTATTTAGACAAAACAGAAGATTGCTATTCCTTTTTATTTACCTGCAGAGAAAGCTTTTTGCTAAGGTATGCTTATATTTTTAAAAGTAGATTCCAGATTTTGTAACATGTTACAAAGCAATTTATATATCCAGTAGAAAATGGAGGTTTTATCTTTAGGCACGTTGTAGTTCACTGTTAGCATAGGAATTTTTGGCAGGCATTTACATTTCTCAGACAGACAGGTTATTAGCTTTCATCAGAAGTGTTATTGTTAAAATTATTTTACAATCTTCTTTGTTATTGCATAGAAATTTAATGCGCACATCACTGACACAGGTGTTATGCTTCTGAGATGGTCCAGGGCCACCTCCAGGAGAGTGATGGGAACAGTGAGAGGTGACTGGTAATCATAAATTGACTCTTGTGTTGTAAATGTGTACAGGGCAGCTGTGGTGGTGCAGCGGTTAGTGTTGCCACCTCCCAGCAAAAGGTTCTCTGGTTCGATCCTTGGCTGGGGGGTGCCTTCTGTGCAGAGTCTGCATGTCCCCCATGTGGTTGTGTGGGTTTCCTCCGGGTGCTCTGGTTTCCTCCCACATCACAAAGACATGCTATAGGTGGATTGGATACTCTAAGTTGGCCCTAGGCATGTGTGTGTGTGTGTGTGTGTGTGTGTACGTGTGCACCTTCCATGGGAGGTCAGATGCTGGGCTGGCAACTCAACACTGTAAAACTCCACTGCCAATCATGAGCGGATAGGTGATCTGCTGTGGTGACCCCTAAATGGGAAAAGCTGAAAGAAGAAGTTGTAAATGTGTACACATTCTGATAATTGTGTTGAAAACATACATATCAATTTAATAATGTGGTATTCCTTGGTTTGTATAAACCTTGATTGGTTTGTTTGTTGTTTTGGGGTGGGTTAGTCATCCACCATTTGTATGTTGCCACAACAAAAGTGTGTGTCAAGTGGTTTTCTCTTGAAAATGTGTAGGCATTCTGATATTTTAGTGGGAAATATAATATATTACTAAAGTGGAGTTCCTTGGTTTGGACAAACATTGCTTTGTGTGTAAGGGTGAGGTAGGGCAACCACATAATCTTTAGTTTTAATAACTGAAATACGTGTTTCCAGTGCTTAATGTTGAAAAATGGGTAGGTAAGAAAGAGTTTAGTTAGGTGATATTTATGTGTAGTATCCTTCTCTATTTTATGTCACAAAGGATTGTGGCTCACCCAAGCTTACAAATCCATGTAAACCCCCTTTTCAGTGATTCAGAAAATTAATTGATAATCAGGCATTCAGGCACCATGGCTCCTTTCTGCTTGAGAGAAGAGATGTGGATATTGCTGCCAGAATGCAGATTTGGAACAAGTTAGTGAACAGTGTCAGTGCAGTAATGGATTACACCATGACTTATGATCAGATGTGTCATTGGACCACTGATATGATTTCATCAGCCTGGAGCAGAGCAGCTGAAGTTGCTCTTGTACAGCTGGCTATGGAGAGCGGTGCCTACTACCAAGCCCCCACTAACACCAAATGAAGAGTTCCTGTCCACTGTCAGAAATCCAAACAGCTCATTGGAAACTGCATGACAGGTAAGCTTACATATGACAAGTTCTAGATTTGCTTGTATAGTAAAATATGTAATTTGACTAATACTTCCTAGGGGATTTTTATTTTACTGTAACTATTGATATATATGATGCAGTTCTTCATTATGTAGGGCTGTGGATTGACATGTCAGATGAGTTTCTGTTAAAGCTGTAATTACTGGACATATGGGCAATTGTGTATTCACTGTCCCCCTGTGTTAGTCTCATTGTGATGTTTAGATGCTGTCCTTCCCTTTTTATTTCTTCCAGGACCATCCTCTCTACAAAGTGTGGAATCATCTGCACATGGTAAGCAAAAAATTATGTTTTTTTGCTTATTGATGACCATTCATCAGATATATGCATTTATCTGTATGTGTGATGTGGGTGTAATGAGTGTCTGTATTGCTGCATCATCTTTGACAGTGGGACCAGTGTTAGTTTGTTATCATATAAATTGTTTTAATGTTTAGTATTAATTTTGTTCCTGTGTTTTTTCTTATTATCATAGGTGATCCTGACAGTAGAAGTGTAGGATTCTTACCACCTGATGTGAGGATATCGGTAGACTCTGATGATGGTGGCCAGAGGCACAGTTGGAGGGTGCAGAGGTTGAATCATACACTGAGGTTGACATCCCATCAGACACAGTCAGTATGCCTATGCGTACTTAGTTGATTGAGCCCTCAGACATTGAACAGATGGAGGTGAGACACTTGTTCAGGGTTGTGTGATCACTGTGGCTTCAGTGTTAGTTGACTCTGGCTGTAGCCAAAGTTTGGGTGAGGTGCCATGTAGGAGGGTTGTAGGGTTGCTTGGAGGAGGCCTGCTGTCCACTCTCCACCTGATCCTGGTGTGTCATTACTGCCACTCAACATATGTTTAAGACCATCATGGAGGTACAGGCACATTCCACTAGGGCCTCTGAGGATATGCATAGGGTTGTAGAAGGTGGCACAGGCTGATGTGCATGACAGCCTCCCCCATGTGGCTTGTGGCTGATTCAATGGATCAAATGAATGACATGATGGAACAGGCTGTGTCTGTGATGTAATGTCTGCTGGAAGGGGGACAGTATCCACACCTTGTCACCACAATAAACAGAACATGCCAGAGGGATAGATTCCTGTCCCAGAGACTTCCCATACTCTGGAATAAACTACCTATCTATATCAATCAAAGCTCCTCATTAGCACTCTTCAAGAAAAATCTTGATGATTGGATGGGAAATAAGAAATTCACCCCGGGGCTCTGCTCAACAGTGGCACAGGAAAATAATTTTCTTGGGTGGCAAAAGCCAGGGTACCTTTTTGGCTGGGCTTGTATAGGCCCCAGGGCCAATAGCCTAGTACCTACCTATGAACCTATGAACATGGATGTAGGTCAGCATCATCATCTGCTTGTTAGCCAATGTGGATATGCCCGATCATGCTCCTATAGGTGCAATACTTTGCTCTGTCAATGGCTGAGGTGCCCACACTCAGATGTGGTAGGCCACTGAGTCATGGTCTTGGAAGTACTCATGAGAAGAACTAATCCAGAAGACATCAGTCATGTTCTGGTAACGGCAGCATATCTGACTATGGGCATTGACGTGCCAGTGCAACTCCTGGCAGAGCCATTTCTTGCAGTTGGGGTTGAAGACGATAAACTGTTAACTCTGCCATGCATGGCTCACACATGTCTGACATGCCAGGATGTAGAGCTAGCACAGACATTGGTTATGTTCTTGCAGACACCCCCACATAAGTCTCACCTCAAGTGCCCGTACAGACACACACACATAACAAGTATATGGGTCATATGAGAGGCTTGAAGCTCATTCTGTCTCATTGGCCATGTGATAATTTATCAAAATTTCTACTCACGTACCTTTTGTGTCAGGCTTGGCCACCTGCCTACCCCCCCCCCCCAACCAACACCCTCTGCAAATGATAACTGTGCCATGTCCTTGTTTCTATCTTTTTGGTTCAGAGATACAAAAGTCTTTTTTCTGATGCACCCAGTACTTAGCTGACTGAGTGCTTAGTATATATGTGTTTGTGATGGTCTTTTGAAAATTGTACTGCTTTCTTATAGGTTTTTGTATTGTGTGTATCTTCTATTGACATGTCAGTCCTGTCACATATTGATGGCATTGTTGTAAAACTCACACTTTCTACATAGTTAGATTAGCAAGTAACACTATGCAAGGATCTGCCATTTATTTTTGTTCTTACCCATTTATTTTCTTGTTACAGAATCAACATTTACCTTGGCTATCTTGCAGTTACAAGTGTTTTAATTTGGGTATGAATTTGTGTGATGCTAGCAGTATACAACCATTACATGGCTAATTAAAAGTTATGAGCATTGTCTTGCATAAATTTTACTGCATGTATATGCATAGGATGAAATTTGTACCCCTTAGGTGGTCAGCATGTGTGCTATCAATTGCCTATTGGTGAATGCATATTGTACACACCTATATCTACCTACACCTACAGTGGCTGGGGCTGGTTGTTCACACTCTTAAGTCCTCACCTTCCTCTAGGTAACCTTGCCAGTGGTGGGATAGGTGCCCCTTCCCCTTTGTTTTCCTATTGAATCTGTTGTCTTAGGATAATATTGTGAAGGATAGTACAGTGAAAATTTCAGCACAATAACTGAGTCCCCCAAAGGTATCTAGGCATCGGTACCATGACTTCAGCAGCCCAAGCACACAGCCTATGATATTTCTTGTTTGACCATGTGCCTCATTATAGCATTCTTCCATGGGTCTGTGGGCATTTCTAATGGACATCATCAACAATGGTTTGAGCGCATACCCTGCAACACCCAGTAAATGACCTTATGGGATATCCTTCCCAGAAAACCTCAGATAGAGTTGAGAGTTGTGCCACATACAGGAATTGTGGTAACTACCACAGTTGTCAGCACACACATTCAGGATGATCCCCTTAACATTACGCACAATCTGGCAGTTAATGGAGTGGAAGCCCTTTCTGTTTATCTGCACCCTTACCTGTCCATCAGCTGGTGCTTTAATCTCAATGTGCATGCAGTCTGTGGCACTCAGGGAAGTGTGCTACAAGGTAGAAACCCTTCATATTTTTGCTCTGTCCTCGGGGGTATGGGGAAAATGTGCATAGTCACTAGCATGCTGTAACTTAGCATTCAGGAATTGATGTAGGATCCCGGATGCTGCCTGTGACACCCCTAGCATGTCCACTGTTCGTCTCTGGAAGATTCCTGTTAGTGTTCATAGGTGCTGGTTCCCCTCAGTTTGTGTTGTGAACAGTAGGTGCATTATCAGTGATGTCCTAAAGAATTGTGATGAGAAATCTCAGTACACTGCAGATTTTCTCAGTCATTCATAATGACCATTCAAATATTTAGGGGTAAATGAACATTCCCCTGACATCCATTTAATTTGATGCTTTGCTGTAGCACAAGTTAAGGAGTACCTAGAGAATGTTAATATGAATATTGATTAATTAAATGTAGTACAATAATTTAGATAGTGATGTAATATGAAGTAGGATATAGTAATGGTACAAGGGATGAAGAGTAACAAGACAAGGTTTCATGAGCTAAATGTTCATTAAAAGTAGTAAAGTACATGACAGCACCATTAATTAATTATGATGATGTATATGGTTAAAAGAAACTAGTTAATGTGACTGAGGGACATGGCAGCTGTGTGCAGGTTTATAGATTATTTATCACAATAAAACATCTGCTGTATAAATCATGATAAACATGTTAACTTACAAAAAAAATGTCACATTAACAAAAATTCTACATACAATTTCCTTTAGTATATTAACCCCAATGTTTGAATTAATATTTTTTTGCAGTGAATAAATTAACAGTGAGAAATATGGGTTTCTTCCTGACTAAACATGTCATTAAGAAAATTTCTATACTATTTCATTATGGTTTGTACAGGGTTTATATTCAGAAAGTCAAGCTATTGGGGTTTAGGGTAAACAAATTAATAGGTAACATTCAAGCATTAGATATGCTAAGAATGTAGTGAAATTTGGGATATGAGACTCACTTGGGATACAACTACTGGAGAAGTGAAGTGAAAGAGAAAAGGGACAGTAGATAAATAATCCTCCCGTTACATTTTTTAAATCTATACAAATAGAGTTCATGTAGTAACATGAAATAAAATAGTGTGTGTATACGGAGAGCATGTTCTAGCAAGAGTGCCATTTTGTAGTGAGCAGCTGAGGTGTAAGTATGCATGTGTGTATTAGTCAATTAGTTAGTTTGTTAAGTTTAACGTTTCTGTTCTACATCCTGATGTGTTTGTATGTAATAAACATCTTAAATGAACATCCAGCCTCATTGTCTTATTCAGATACACAAGATGAGCACCTTGGTGTCAGAATGGGATCCAAAATAAAACTTCTTCATGGCCATGAGGCATGCACTTGAAACTGGGGGAATATGCAAGAATGGATTGTCTGAAGCTCAGACGACTCACAAACAGGTCAGAAAGATAAATCCAAGTACTAAAACTTGCTCAAATGATTTTTTTACTTAATGAATATACAATGGAGCATTAAAACCACTCAAAACAACTTCTAATTAAACAAAATGTTTGAAACTAATATATGCTGATAAAATTACTAAAAATGCTTACAAAAATGCTTAAAATAACTTCCAAATCATACAAAATAGTGAAAAAATTAGTTAGTTTTCTCTTTTTTAATTATGTGCTTCTTTTCGTATTAACTAAAGTCATTTGAAATATCCGAAGTGTGCAAAGTGTTGGCAAGTGTCTGTGCATTATTACAGTGCAATGATCATTTATGATGCAGCTGAATATTTTTCATGTACCTTGTGTGTGTTTATGCATAGTTACAAGGGCATTTGTTGGCATGGCAGAGGGATTTCGCAGACCCGCTCCACTTGTATTTTATAATAATGTGGCTGAAAATTGGAGAATGTTTGAGCAGGAGTACGATATTTTGATACAGGCTGCTTTTTCTGATAAAGACACACATACAATGGCATTTATTTAGCTGGTTCAGATGCAATTGAAAGAAAGCATTTGTTTGTGTATGCACCAGCTGTGTAGTCATGGAAGGGAGAAAACCACCATATTGTGGTACCAGCTGAAACCCGGGAAGACCTTGAGTGCTTAAAATGTAAATTTAGAGAATGTGTAACCCCTAAACAAATATCACAATGGAAAGGCACATATTTTACACAAGAGATCAAAAGTCTGGTGAAACTTTTGTAGCATATACAACTGATTTGTGAAACAAGTCAAAAATGTGCAGATTTGGTGATCTAAAATATGAGTTGATAAAAGATAGGTTTGTGTGTGGTATCGAAGATGATGCAGTAAGAAAGCCTTTGCTTTGAGACATTGAATTAACTTTGAATAAGGCCATAGAGATTTGTCAGATATATGAGCTCACAGAAAAGCATACGGATATGCATACAAATGAGAAATGCATGGTTCCAGTGTTAATGTTGATAGTGTGCATAAAACTAAGATGAAACAAAAGTATAAATCAAAAGGGCTCATAGCTGCAGTACCAAACTTTATTGCTAACTGTTGTAATTTTGGGGGAGATCACGAGCCCAAACAAGAAGTGCTTAGCTTTTAGTCAGCAGTGCTACACATGTAAAAAGTGGAATCATTTTAAAAGGTTCTGTAAATCTATTTAAAAGAGAACATTCAAAGAGGCAAGTTGATCAACTAGAAAAGATTTGTTGGCAAAGAATGAAGTATTTTGTACTGTTCTAATTAATGGGAGACCTGTAGAGCTCAAAGTTGATGCTGGTTGAAAGTGCAATGTTATGTCAGCAGAAATGTTTGCCAAAGTAAAAGCTGGTGAGAAGCTTGATCTGGCAACGTGTGCGAAACTTCTTGCTAATGGTGAAGAAATTCAAACCGATGGCTTGCCGATGCTTTCATGTTACCCTGCTGAGAACAGCTATGACTTGCAATTTTACATAGTCAAGAGGCACGTACAGTCATTGTTAGGCCTCAGACAGTTTGAAAATGAGACTGCTTTCATTTAATGCAGAACTCTACCATGTAAGCATGTGTACCAATGGAAATTTCGCACAGACTATTTTTTCTGACTATGCTGTTTTTTAAGACAAGTTAGGCAAACTCCCAGTTGTGTATTCTATGAAGTTAGACAAGGAAGTAAGCCCAGTCATCACACCAGCACAGAAAGTTCCAGTAGCCATGCAATACAGAGTCAAAGTTGAGCTAGACAGAATGGTATGTTTTTAGGAGTAATTTGTCCAGTGGATGGAAAAACTGAATGGTATCTTCCATGGTGGTAGCTCATAAGAAATGCTCAGATGATATTAGAGTATATATTGATCCAAGAGACTTGAACAAAACACTAAAACAACCTCCTTATCCAATGCGTACAGTCAAAGTTGCTCTCATGCCTACTGCCACTGTTTTTTCTGTCTTAGATGCAAAAAGTTCACTTTGGCAAATTTTGCTTGACCACAAATCTTCATTGCTAACCACTTTCAGTACACCATTTGGCAGGTACAGAGTTTTGAGAATGCCATTTTGGATAAATTCTGTCAGTGAAGTCTTTCAACGTGTGATGGAACAATTTTTTTCTGGATATCCATGTGCTATTGTAGTAGATGATATTCTTGTAGGAGGCAATGGTGAACTCCAACATGATAGAAATCTCAGGAAAGTTCTGGAATGTGCTTGTGAGGTGAATCTTAAGCTGAATCCTCAGAAATGCAAATTCAGAAGAGAAGTTACTTATGTTGCTCATTCATTTACTAGTTCAGGCTTACAACCAGATCCTTCCAACCAAACTGCAGTTCTTGAGATGCCAGCGCCAGACAATGTCATTCCTTACAATGTTTTCTTGGCATGGTCAACTATTTAGGCAAGTTCAGTCCAGATTTGAGTGAACTTTCAGCACCGATAATAGAACTGACATCTAAAGATGTAACCTGGTCCTTGTTGGAACAATAACAAAGACCATTCAATGTCTTGAAACAGAAAATGGCCAGTCCACCTACCTTATGATATTATGATGTTCACAAACCTGTAACTCTTTCTTGTGATGCTTCGAAGTTTGGTCTCTGTGCAGTCATTATTCAAGAGGGTAGACCACTAGCCTATGCTTCCAGAACCCTAACCCAAACTGAAATGCAGTATGCTCAGATGGAGAAAGTACTCTTGGCAATTGTGTTTACATGTTTGTGAAGTTCCATGATTATATTTATGGCCAACCTATTCAAATCAAGACTGATCACTGACCTTTGGTCACTATTTTGAAAAACCCAATGCACACAGCTCCTGCAAGATTGCAACACATGATGTGAAAATTGCAAAACTACAATTTTCACTTGGTTTACACAAGTCAGTCTTCTTTATCTTGCTGATACTTTATCCAGATCACCCAGAAAAAACATTGTACAGAATGAAAATGAGAAACCTGATTTTTGAAGTCATGGCAGTGTGAAATTTTTCTTCCACACATCTTGATGAGCTTAGAACTCACACAGCTTCAGATTCAATTGTCCAGAAGCTCAACAACTTTATCAGTCTCAGATGTCCATCAAAGCAATCTTGTTTACCAGTAGATGTGCGGCAGTATTTTCCTTACAGAGACGAGATTTTGATGGAAGATGGTATCATCTTGAAAGGGCCAAAAGTGATTGTTCCTAAATCCTTGCAACACAAGCATATTAAAATCTTGCATTGTAGCCACCCAGGAACTGATTCTACCAGAAGAAGGGTGAGAGGATTAGTATTTTTGTCTTCTATGTCAAAAGACATTGAGAAAGAACTTTCATCTTCTTCTGTATGTAATAGCACTAAGCTGCACCAACTAAAGGAACCACTTCATCTAAGCCAGATTCCTGAACAACCTTGATCGACAGTAGCCACAGACACGTTCAAGTGGAATGGTCAACATTACTTGGTCTTAACAGACTCTTATTCAAATTGGTTTGAGATTAACCTACTTCCTATGCTCACATCCAGTACTGTCATAAAGTTGAAGAGACATTTTTCAGTCCATAGTGGTCCGCACAAACTCATTTCTGACAATGGTGCACAGTTTACAAGTCAGCAGTTCAAAAGGTTTGCTGAAATGTGGGACTTTGAGTACTCACAGTCAAACGGCTTGGCAGGACATATAGTTCAGAGTGCAAAACAGCTGCTGGAGAAATCTAAATGTGAGAATACTGATGTTTTTCTAAATATCAAACATTCCTCATGACAATCAACTTAGTTCACCTCCTCGGAGGTTAATGTCAACAAACCAGAACCACACTACCAATAACTAAGAAGTTGTTGATAGTGCTAAGAACAACAAATAAATGAGCATTTGTCCCAAGAGTCCTACTATGATAAAACCAGCAAGCCTCTGAATCCATTAAAAGAAGGAGAGATAGTGAGGATGCAGACAACAAAAGGATTTGACCGAATTAGACTTGTGAAACATTTGTGTGAGGAAACAAGATTGTACATCATTGTTGCAAGGGATGGAATTCAGATGGAATCGGAAGTATTCACTACTGGTGCCCGAGCCAGTGTTACAGCATCTTGCCTGTAATAAAGACTCTAGACCAGGGTTTCCCAAAGTGTGTGCCACTGCACCCTGGGGAGCCACGTCTTCCTCACAGGGGTGCCATGAACTAATAAGCTTAGCCACAAAATAAACCGCAAACTAATAAGCTTAGTTACTAAGCTTATTAATTAGTGGTTTATTTTGCGGCCGCATTAAAGGTTAATACACATTAATTCACATTCTGTTAATATCACAAGCTATTATTAATGATATTTTAAAAAGCGTCTGATCATATTGAGATTTTTCCCCGATTCAGTGATGAGTGGCATTGCATGTGGCCTATTTTACAGACATCTGTAAAAGAGCTCATAACCACAATAAGAGTAAAGGCTTGGACTTCTTTTCTTGCCAAGATAGGAGCTCACAGTTACATACTTTCAGTTGTTTACATGGTTTCATGTCATCTAAGATACTGTTGTGTCTTTCGGCTTTTCCTGGTTAGGGGTCGCCACAGCAGAACTCCGGTCCGCTAATGATTGGCAGTAGATTTTTACATGCCGAGTTGCCGGCCCTGACGCACAACCTTCAATGAAGGTACACCCATTCATGCATGTCTCCACACAGAAGACGCTCTAGCTGAGAATCGAACAGGACAATGTCTTATTGTGAGGAGACAACACTACCGCAGCACAACCACCTCAGTTATCATGTCATCTAAGATATTACAAACATAAAATCAATTGCATCTGCAAATAAATAACAACAAAAATAAAGATACATCAATCTTAGTAAACTTATAATACTTTTTGATAAGGAAACACTTTCGTCAGCAAAATTATACAAATGTACAGCTTTTACCAGAAGATGTTTCCACATAAATTTTTGGGTCCTGTACTGGATGTTGTCATTCTCTATTTAGGAGCCTGACTCGCTCTTAAAGTATCTCAACAGGAGCTTAATTATTTGAGAACTGTAGCAGTTAAATTATATTTCTGTTACTTTACACATACTGTACTGTACAGTGTTGATATCTGTCGATTTGATACATCAGATTCCACTTTGCTGTAAGGCATAATTTTGGACAACTCAAGACATTGGTTTAAAAAAGGCTTGTGGGAGTTGCCTCTTGGTGATATTGTGAAGGTTCTGTCTTTTTGGCTTAGTTTCTAATAGAGTTCGGGTTCTTCTGTTGTTTTTTCTTTACTCAAGATGTTCAGGTTAATGGTCTCCCAAGCCAAGAAGCATCCCAGAGTAAGTTGGTAGTGTAAATTTTATAGGAACATACGTTCAAACGTATTACTATTTTATTGTAAATAGTGCGCTGTATAGTAAAGGTTATTTGGGCCTTTCTGGTCCTGCGCCCCTTTTTCTGCTTTATCAATAGTTATTGATCATGAGTTTCAATTCAACTTTTGTCAAGTCCCCTTATTCCTAACAGTTAACTGAATGACGTTTGATCTGTTGCTTTGGATATGTTTTCCTGACTGCATACCTCTCAACCTCTTGGAACAAAAAAGCTAAACAAAGTTACAAATAATGGGATACCAAAGGTCCAAAAATAAAAACACTTTTTAAATACTACTCTTACAAGCTTAGAAAGTTGATAGACTAACAAGTTTTGCATTTGCATTAATTTTCTGAAGGACTTTGTGTGAAAATCAAATGTCTGCCATTATTTTCTGACTTCAGTCCTCAGTGATTTTTCCAAAAAAACTACAATTTTATGAGAAATGGACTAAAATATGATTAAAAAATCTGGACATTCTGTGAAAATCTGCACAGTTGAGAGCTATGTTCCTGACCCTGATATCATAGTAGTTCACTTAACAAAGCATCCAAGTCTGCAGACCGTAACTTTTTTACCGCAAAACTCAACATTTGTTGCATGAATAATATCGAAGTGCAGTAGTTCAGAAGTTATAGCATAACTGAGAATGGGGCATTTTTTATGGACCTTTATCACCCATCCTCATTGTCAATCAAAACAAGGGCACCACAGGTATACAGCGGTCCATTGTTAATGCTTAGGTCAGGATCTTGTTTCATTCTGCTAGCATGGCTCCTGATGGTAGGGGTTGTGCAGCTTGGAGATTCACAACTATGCCCAGATTAATCTTCTAGAATGTCAGGAGAATGCAGGATGTGGCCAGTGTCTAGCACTTTTTTTAACTTTTGTAGCTGTTCACGATTAAATGTGATCGAAACAATTGGATCAAAAGTAAAGAAAACGAGGACGTACGTGTGCGTATTTCTGTGTGTACATATTTTTCTGTTACAGGTTCATGTTAATAGGTAACAGACCTGCGTAGGATGCTGGTAAAGAAAATCGGTGTCTTTTTGGGTGCAAGATATCTGTAAATATATTAAATGCCTTTACTGGGGTGTAGTCTATAGTTAGAATTTGACAGAGGGGGCACCTTGGGAAAACCTGGATTCAACAAGGAAGCCGAGAATCGAAAAGTTTGAGAACCACTGCTCTAGACAAATCACTCTGAGAATTAATGTTCCTGTGCCAGAAGAAACTTCATCATCTGTTCCTGTTTCTGAAATTATCCCTGAACATCTTCAAGAACATTCCCCAGTGGCTGTCCCTGTTTCTAAGCCCAGTTCTAGCTATTATATTACAAAGTCAGGTCATATTTTAAGACCTAATATCAAATACACAGCAACCTGAACATGATAGTTGTTATTTGTATATATTTGTATAATTTGCATGCTCATATAGTTGTCATTGTTTATTTGCATGACCAACTAGTCAAAGATGGAGAACGTAGATTGATCAGTGTGTGTATGTATCTCCTAAGAGCTCTTCCAGTCTATGGGCACATGCATATAAATACAGAGCACGTGCTAGCAAGAGTGCCATTTTGAAGTCCACAGCTGAGATGTAAGCATGCATGTGTGTACTAGTCAGTCAGTTACTTAAGTTTAATGTTTCTGTTCTCCATCCTGATGTATTTGTATGTAATAAATGCCTTAAACAAAACACCCAGCCTCATTGCCTTATTTGAATAGACAAGATGAGCGACAAGATGCATCAATGAAGTGAAGATCACTACATTATAAAATGTCCTGTCTTTTATCTAATATGAAAAATTGTGGAGGAATATCCTTATGAGAACTAAGGGATGAACTGCCATAGTGAATGAATGTATTCATGAAAGTTAAAGTGAAGGCTACGAGCTCAACAGCCAACACTGAACAGTATATAAAGAGTACCACTAACAAGGACATTTGATGCGTTCCTCTTCAGTAGCATGGGAATACATGGCTTGTTCATTTTGAAGCACAGTGGAGACCAAGACAAGCTGGACAAAATATAGACAAAAGTCACTGCAGATATCAGTGCCAGCAGTAGCCATAAATAAGTAACATGTAAATGTCGGAGATGGGTCACTGATCAGATGGTCTTGAAACATGAGCTAGGCAAGCCAAATCCATCTAGTAGAGCAGAGTGGTCAGCTGGGAGCACCAGTTGTCTTCATACTTGGAGTACACAAGCAGTGCTGATTTCTCTGGTGTCAGATGTGTCCACCCATGGCACTGAGCATGGCTTCAGCTTTGGAGTGCCACTGCATTTAGGCATGTTACATGTAAACTAATGGACTTTGAGTAAAGTTTAGAGGATGTACAGTTATCATGATAGGATCTCAGATGGGAGTCTATGGGGATGGAAATGAACTGGCTCTTTCCTGTACTGACTTGGCATACTTTCCAAATCCAGAGGTGGCAGCAACCTATGAATACATTATGTACATGTCACATTACATCTACTTTATGTATTTTATGGAGAGAAGTGAATTTTTTATTTGCACAGATGAAGTACAGACAAATGAATAGCCCAAATCAATGTGATATTGTATGGGATGAAGCAGGTCAACTAGGCTACCAGTAAATGGAGTCTGCCTTTTGCAGATAATAAACCCAATGATGTCACACATTCTGTTTGTAGAGTTAGTTGCAGGTGTGGAAACCAATAATTTTGCAGCTGATCTCTCAAGCGTATAGCCTGCATGTGCTATTGCTGTTGGCATTGCTAGTGTGAACAGAGGTTATGGAATCTACACAACTGTCATTCAACAATGTTGCAATAGGTGCTGTTCCTAACAGGAAGGCATCACATGGTTCTGCAGATACCTTGAAAAACCTTCTGAACATAACTTTTAAGCCTAAATCAGGAGGTAGTGACCTGCTAGCCTTATTACTTTCAAGATATGCCTAGTAGATT
The DNA here is from genome assembly GCF_019279795.1 of Protopterus annectens. Classification (NCBI taxonomy): domain Eukaryota; kingdom Metazoa; phylum Chordata; order Ceratodontiformes; family Protopteridae; genus Protopterus; species Protopterus annectens. Next base: position 465,431,322 of record NC_056732.1, read on the forward strand.
GGGATTCGTACATTTGTGCCTCACAGACATTCCTCATTAATTACCAACATATTAAAAGTATATCCCCATTCAAAAAAATTCATATAACCTATTCATTTCAAATTCATACACATATTCATCTTCTAGAAAGTGAACATTATCTAACTTATCCTCTACAAAAATGTATAAACAACTATGTTCTGAAACCATACCAACAGAAAGATCAAAAGAAGTCAAATCTGTTCACATATCTAATCCAGCACCATGTTAATGTATGTTGGAGAAACAGCCATGCCCATAATAACTCCAGATACCACATGGTAAACTTTTGTGTCAAATAAAAGCATATTATTTTGAGCAAACTAGTTCCAATAAAATGAAGAAGGGGATAGTTGGAGATGATTAATGCTGTGTAAATTGCTACATAATTTTTTTTAAAAAAAGAAAAAATATATACATTTTTTTAATTTTATAGAATGGGGCTAATGTGCTTAGATAATGCACCTTAAGAGCAAAATCATTTATTTTTGCTGCGTATCCAGCCACATTCTATGAAGCCAGGACTGTTTAAAAACAACCCATTTACATTAAGTAATGCTCTACACAGCACTATTAATTTCTTAAACCAGCAATCTGTTTATATTTCTATTTTAAATTATTATAAATTAAATTCACTGTAGTTCACTAAATATTGAAGTGCAGGTTCACATCTGTTTTACATGGTATTATTATCATTATGAGGAGAAATTCTATTTCCAGAGTCACAAAATATGTTAAATACAGATAATGATAAAATAAATTCACCTCTGTCCTTAATGACGCTACAAATGTTTAATAAAAATATTTCTTGCTTTTCTTCAATAAACTGTCAGGATCTCCTAGTCAGGCTTGACCAGAGACAATGAGATACGTTCTTTGGGTAAGGTCAAAGTATTGTGCACCTTAGGTAAGCACTGAAGGTATGATGTAAGGGATGTTAGTACACAAAGGTAATCCGATAAATTACCAGACATATCTTCTTGGACATTCTACTGATTTATTACAGAAATGATGTAAGAAGATAATCCTGCTGACAATATCATAACAAAGATGTTAGACTGACCTCATAAGAACTTCTGTCCAGTGCCACTCTTCAATCCCCATTGCCAGAAGCTCAAAATTACATAGCCAAATTATTCCTAAAAGCATGTAATGCACATGCTTTTTTATGACTCAAATTTTAACATTTGTTCCTGTGTGTGAAGTGAAACAAAACAGTTAGGGAACAGTGCCAAGAGTGGTAAATGGTTGTAAATGCATTCAGTTAAACCAGTACATGCAATCAGTTAAACCAATGTAGAATCATAATTAGCACTTCAAGGGGAATAATTCCAAGTTAATATTCTGTGCAAATACATGACACATTGCTTTGACAACAGGAATAGTTTAACTTCTGCCAGTCTAGTCTTAGGAATATTAATGACTACCCAGTTTGTTCAATCCCCCTCCTTAAGATGCTGTGTACACAATAGCATTTGTTAAAGCCTCCTTTTCAACATGCTGTGTGTCAGCATTCTCACGTGATTATACGATGTCTCTTAGCCACTCTTTCCCTTCCATTTCGACCTCCCATTCCATTTGTGTTCATATTTTTGGGAGAATTCTGACCCTGTGTGTTGAGTGAGAGAAAATCTAAAACAGATTTCAATGTACCTTCATCTTTCAGGGGGGGGGGTGATCTAATGGTTAAGGTGTTTGCCTTACAAACACAAGGTGCAGGGTTTGAGTCTCACAAGGGATAATTGGCTAAGCTTAAAATGGCTTGGAAGAGCAGTTAGCTTAGTACTAATCTATGAATCTATGAACCTATGTATTAATTATTCTATGTTCCTCATGTTTTTCTGTTTTCATATTTTTTTTTTAATGTAACTATTATTAGTTTAGTCTGTATAATGCTGGAGCTTTTCTCCTCGGGTCTCCACTGAAAAAGGGCTTCTGGGTCAGTTGGACCAACCCGGTTAAAAATGTCAAATAAATGAATAAATAAATGATGTAGCTGTCATCCTGCAGAATTTGCAGGCATGATAAAATATATTTCCTGTTTGTAGGTATCAGTCAAGAATGAGGACACAACACTGGATGGGCGTATTCTCCTGATTATTTCATCCATTTATCTCTGGGCCTGCACTGATAGTGACATTAGAACAGGAAAATTTCTAGTTGTTTGCACAACATCTCCTGCTTCTTTATAGTTCTTGCTTCTTAGAAGCCTGCAAACCTGACATTTGTGCAGTAACAGAGACCTGGTTCAAGGCAGCAGAAAGCACCCCTGCACTACCAAGCTATAACTCATTCCACACCTTTCGGCCCCAGAACTTGGATCGAAGATCCAAAGGTGGTAGTGTTTCCAATTTCATAAAGGATGCACACACCTTCAGACTAGTAGCCCAACATAATGCATCTGAGATACCTCAGGTGCAGCTAACATTGGGTAACACCGCAATTCAGGTTGTAGCCTGCTATAGGTCCACAACCATGTCCCAAGACTCACACTCCATGTTCCTAAGCACCCTGGAGAATATTAAGGTCCAACCTAACACTCTCATACTGGGTGACTTCAACTACCCCTCCATTAACTGGGAAAACTACTCATGTACCAAAACACTTGCCCAACGCTTTCTGGAATTCATTAATTCCAATGCCCCGGACCAGCTCGTTCCTACCCCCACTAGAGGTAGCAACATCCTTGACCTGGTCATTATTAACATGGGCAACCATTGCTCTACACCAATAGTCAACTTCTCCCTGGTTAGATGCAACCACAAACTAATCACATTGGAAATCCACATCTCTCCCACCCCCCCCCAACAAAGGTAACCACCATGAAAAACTTCTTCATGGCTAACTTTGGGCTCCAAAAACAGAGGTGGCTAACTGCACGGCACCCAAGCAAATGGAGAATATCAATGCACTGTATGAACACATACACAAATGCATGGATCTCGCCATACCCAATAGAACCAAAATGCTCTCTTCAAAAAAAAAGGAAGCCAATCTGGTGGTCCTCTGCCATAAACAAACTCTACAACAGAAGGAGGAAACTGAAGCAGAATAAGGAGAAGTCCCAAGACTGGAAAAACTCTCAATAAAAGGTTGAGATCCCTCATCAAATCCTCTAAAGCTAGTTATGAAAACAGAATTGCAGCAGATAGGAAAGACAACCACAAGGCCTTCTGTAGTTATGTAAAGAATCTCTCCGGCAATACCCAGGTTTGCTCTGAGCTACTGCACAATGGTACCTCCTATACCAAGTCAAAAGATATTGCCAATACACTGACCGACAGATTCAGTGCCAACTTAGCCCCCCCCCCAAAGGACCAATCACAATACCAGTAGATTGCCAGGCACCCAGTATTACTGCTGCACAGGTTAAAACAGCACTGTCCAAGGCCAAGAATACAGATTCTATGGGACCTGACAATATCCCCGGCTGTGTTCTACATGAACTACAGAGTGAACTGGCAACTCACCTGTGTGCCCTATTCAGTCGCAGCCTCACCTCAGGCTATGTCCCTACGAATGGGGCACTGCTACAGTCATCTCTCTTCACAAGGAAGGAGCAACTACAGACCCTGGGAACTAACGCCCCATTAGCCTGATGAGTCTGATATGCAAAGCTATGGAACACATCATCATGGGCCTAATAAACAAGGATATAGGGAATCTCCAAACTCTGGATCCTACACAGTTTGGTTTTGTGAAGGTTAGATCATGCCTGCTCAACTTGGTCAACTTCTTTGAGTCAGTCACCAGAGCTGTGGATGAAGGTAAAGTGGTTCATACAGCCTACATTGATCTGGCCAAGGCCTTTGATCCCATTCCGCACTCAGGAATCAGAAAAACTCACTAAGCTAAACAACAACCCCTATATTACTAGGTGGGTTGCAAACTGGTTCAGCGATAGAACCCACAGTGTGAAAGTAGCTGAATCCAAGTCAGACTGTCGACCAGTCACTAGTGGAATCCCACAGGGTTCGGTCCTGGATCCTCTCCTGTTTGGTATCTACTTCTCTGAAGTCCATGCCAACATGAAGGGACTCTGGCTGACAAAGTTCACAGATGATTGCAAGTTGGGAGCTATTATTAACTCCCCAAGTGATGTTGACATCCTACAGAAAGGCCTCAATGAGACCAACGATTGGTGTCAGAACCATGGCCTTAAGCTCAATGCCAAAAAATGTGTCATTGTCCCCCTTGGGAAAAACCCAGTTCCCTTGAATTACCACATTGATGGTAGTCCAGTGAACACAGAAGGTGTTATAAGAGTTCTGGGAATACAGGTTGACAGCAACCTCTTTTTTGACCACCACATTGCCACTGTGGTCAGAATGTCCTTCCATGTGGCACATCTCATTACTAAAGGTTTTGCATCCAGGAAGAAAGAGGTCATTGTCTCCCTCTACTCTTCCCTCATTAGGCCAATCATCAAGAACAATGCCACATTTGGCATGTACCTCACTAGATACCTGCAACAACTGGAGATGCTGCAAAAGTACCTCACAAAGAGGATCCTAGGCCTTAAACACTTGTCCTATTTGGACAGACTCAAAAAACTCCAACTATTCTCTGTCTCATATAGCCTACTCAGAGGCGATCTCTGCTTGACTTACAAAGCCATATCTGACCCAGCTCTGTTAGAAATGCTACATCTAAAGAAATCCCAATCCCTCCCACCACACGCTCCAGAGATCTCAACCTCATTACCACAATTAACAGAACAAGCTGGGGGGACAGGTCCATAACCCAGAGACTGCCCATGCTATGGAATAGACTTCCCATACATGTGAAGCAGAGCACCTCACTGGCCCTCTTCAAGAAAAATCTTGATGAATGGATGGGAAATAGAAAATTCACCCTAGGGATCACTCCAGTGGCTCTACTCAACAGAGGCACTAGGAACTAAGGTCGGGTGGCACAATGCCAGGGTAATCATATGGGCTAGGCTTGTAAAGGCACCAGGGCCATTAGCCTAACACACACCTAGGCACCTATGAACAAGATGCCATGGATATCATTTATATAATTTCTTAATATTTAAGAATTCAGATGACCGGATCCCACTCACACTGTGCAAGGCCTGTTTTACCTGCTTGAAGGCCTTCATCATGACCTTCATCTATTCAGCTCAAACTCAAAGGTTAAGTCCTACCCGTCTTATGACAATTGTTTCCCCATATGCCAGCTGCATCTTACTCTCCACCCTCTTATAAGTAGGTCTTAAAATCTCTGTCAGTGGAGACACTTGTATTGTTGTAATTTTGTTCAAGAAAATGTGATAACTATAGCAGCAAAAGTTTACAAGAGAGTCAATGTGTATAACAAAACTGTCAGCGTTAGCGTCCCCTTCAAATAGATGATCAAGAGCTTGTAGTGAGTAATGCAATTTTGGCAGGCTTAAATCATCTCTAAAATATAATGTTGGAATAAAAAAATGACCCCATTATAAAATGCATCTTAATTATAAAAAGTGGCTCCTTTGAAAGCAAATATGAGCTGAAAAATAACTACTAATTCAGGCAAAAGTAAAACAACCACTGAGGACCACATTGGCACTATAAAAGCCATTATTAATGACACATAAAAAGCACATATAAAAAAATAAAAGCAAGCTGTATGTGAAATGAACCACAAGCTTTCAAGCACATGATACTTTGACAATAGTCAAAGCTATGCTACCACAACACGTGAATTAAATAAGTCATATAAGCCACTAAAAGCATAGGTCCATAGATTACTACTAGGTTAACTGCCCTTGTGGGCCATTTTAAGCCTCGAAAATTTCCCCATATGAGAATCAAACACTGCACCTTGTAACTAGCAATATGGTAATCTAGTGAATGCCTAAAAAAATAATAAAAAAAAATAAACGAAAAATATCAGCTTAAAGTAATCTCATGGCTTTTTTTTTTAAATAGTAGTAACACTAATGGAATCATTCATTATATGAAGGAATCAGATGTCACGTCGCACTAAAAGAATGAAAGAATGACTATTTACACAATTACCACAAGACAGACTAAATATGGCTAGCTAAGAAAAAGACACCTTAAATCCTGTTGCTTAAGCATTGCCTTAAGACATGAAATCTCATTTAAGCCCTGTGTTACATGAGCACTCATTCGCAATATCTGTAAATATTCTTTGAATTTAGTAAAAGCTGAAAGGTCACAGTTTTCTTTTTTTTCACATGCAGTTCCTTTAAAACTTACTTCTGTAAATGAGTAGGAAGCTGAAAGACCATGTTCTGTAACATGCAATTGAAATGAGCAGGGTCTTCAAACCAATGCTTCCAGTAGGCATTCAACAGCACACGTGCCTAATCATTAGTTTAATTTACAAGCTTAGAGGTAGCGGCAATGTTTTATAGTCAGGAATGCATGAATAGACCATAGACAACTGCTGAAAGATCACAAGAGCACAAACATGGCCGATGTTGCAGCTGAGGAATTGTTTTGTAGAGGCTGTGACCGTTAAAAGGTGTAAATTTTAAATGTAAGCTGATTGGGTTTGCCCATACAAAGCACTGTTAGGCAATATTGGATAAATACCCCATGCAAGGTAAAGGAAGAGAAATATAGAATGGTGACCGATTTTTGAGCTTTACCTGAATAGTGATACATTTTACCATCTTCTAAGCCTTGATTATTAACGTATACATTGAAGGCTTCCACTCTTGAGTATTACCTCTGTTAGAATTATAGGTAAAGAGCCATGATGATGTGAATAACTAACAATATAGATGAAGACTAGGGATCAGTGGCAACGCAATAAGAAAGTTTAGCCATAAGAAAACTAAAGCGAAAAATGTAAGAATGAGAAGAGCTAGAAGCGCACTTGTGTTGTAAGAAGAAGCACTGAAGAAACATTTGATATCTTTCACTGAGAGGGAGATATAGGTGGAATGGTTAACAAATTCTGTCACCCAACCCTTGGGTGGGACAGTAGTTTGAGAGAGAACAAGTGACTTAGCAAAAGTGGTGCATCCTGTCTCAGCATAGGTCTTTTCACTTGTTTTGGATAATGATAAAGTCTGTCTCTTACGCCCCTTTGGCAGTTTGCTTTCCATTTGACCATAATGTAGAGAGGCTGGGGGGTGCTGGAGTAACAGCAGCCCTGAGTAGCTAGTGGTGCTGTAGCAAAAAAATTGCTGGTGGGAGTAAAAGAGCATGTGCACCAAAGTTAACAGTGGGCATACCTCTCAACCTCTTAGTGTAAAAAGTCTGGAGAAAGCGTAACAGAATGGGAGGACAAAGGCCCAAAAATAGGGACAGATTTTAAATACTGCTTTTACAAACTTAAAAAGTTGCTAGAATAACAAGATTTGTCTTAGCATGCATTCTTATGATGGGTATGAAGGCTGAAACACAAATGTATATCATTAGTTAGTGACTTCAGTCCTCAGATTCCTCAGATCATCCCAGTAGTTTGCCAAAAAAATCACAGATTTTATGAGGAACAGACCAAAAATATGAGGCAAAAATCTGGACAGTTGAGAGGTATGCTAGTGGGTTAAGTTCTTCTGGATTTCAGACAAAATAATTTCTTACTTAATGAAGTATTGTCAGACTTCCTTCTGTCTGAGTACAGGATAGATGGTCCACTGTTTTCCCTCAGGAGGTGCTTAACTTTAGTCACTACATTGAGTGTATGCTTCACTGCTGTGTAGAACAGACAAAATAATAAAAAAACAAACAAACAAAAAAACAAAGGACCCACACACACACACAAAACAGCAAAGCTTCTATACAGTAATATTTGCCACTATTGCATTTTTACATAAGAGAAGGTAACCTGAAATATTAAAAGTTGATTCTGACAATATGCCTAATGGTAGAAGAATATGAAAAAAATAAAACCAAAGTTGAGACCAACCCAGGAGACTACATTACATGAACAGAAAAAAGGCATAATACAACCATCGTAGAGTGAAGGAATTTGGCGTTGAGTTTCTATGGAATACTGATCTGTTTAGTGAAGAAGGGTATCCCTTCAGCAGAGTGGTATGACAGATGTTTTTGCTGTGTGGTCTTCTATTTGCTCCTCTTGGTGGTGCAGCGGTTAGCATTGTTACTTCACAGCAAGAGGTTCTCCAGTTCGATTTTCAGCTGGGGTGCCTTCTATGCGGAGTCTGCATGTCCTCCCTGTGGTCACGTGGGCTTCCTCTGGGTGCTGCAGTTTCCTCCCACATCCCAAAGACATGCAGTAGGTGGATTGGACACTCTAAATTGGCCCTAGGTGTGAATGTGTGCATGTGTGTGCCTTCTGTGGAAGGTTGGGCGCCGGGCTGGCAACTCGACACTGTAAAACTCCACTACCAATCATGAGCAGACAGATGATCCACTGTGGCGACCCCTAACTGGGAAAAGCCGAAAGAAGAAGTATGTCTTTATTAGCAGTGTGCATGTATACGCAACTTTTTCAGTGTGTGTAGGTATGATGCTGACAACGTGAAATGCAGATGATATAATGTTCTACAAAAGCAGCTTGTTTCTAAATATGTAATTTATGTTACTGTTATTATCTCTCTTATTAATTACCTTATTCCATCAGCATATCTTCTTATGGCGGTTCATACATTGGTCTCCTCTAGGCTTGATGTACCTGGTACTTCCTGATTCAGAACTTGACATTGGTACAGAACACTGCTGCCCAACTACCAGACAGGGAATCCAGTTACCACTGGAATTTGTAGAGTTTGCTTCAAGTGTTGTTTTTACCTTACTATAGGAGACTTGGGTGCAACTTAACAGAGCTTTTGTCTGGTATCAGGCAGAGGCAGGACAATACCACTAACACCTTAGTAACTCCCAGTCACCAAATATTGCTGCAAACAGCAGGCATGGAGTTAGCCAGTATGTGATGTCCACTCTGCACTTGCATCTCTGCCAGTGTCAATTTCAATTATCTGTGTTGTGGGATGTTGCATTAGTACTTATGTTTCTATACTGCTAAGAGGTTAGCAGCATTTTCCTGCCTCTGCCTGTCTTCATTTAATGATGTGTAGTGTGATATTTAGGCTTTGCATTGTTTTTACATTTTGGTGTACTAGTCCCTGATACAGTAATTCGATAAAGTGATATAAACCCACATATATAGTTTTTGTTGTTAATTTTTAGTTGTGATAATAGTTCAGCATTTTGAAAATGGGGAATCTTATTTGGATAGAGGATTATGTCTAGATCTGATTCTCGGCTGGAGTGCCTTCTGTGTGGCGTCTGCATGTCCTCCCCATGGTCGTAGTGGCCTCCGAAAGACATGCGTGAATGGGCGTGCCTTCGCTGTAGGTTGGGCATCGGGCTGGCAACTCGGCACCATAAAAATCGACTGCTAATCATTAGCGGACCTGAGTTCCGCTGTGGCAACCCCTAACCGGGAAAAGCCGAAAAGACAAAAAATTTTGTATATGATGACACCACCTACTGTTCTCTTTTTTTTTGTCTGTTGAGTCTAAATAAATTGTAGCCAGGAGGGACTATTTATTCATCTTTTAATTCATTTTTAACCAGGTTTCTGTCATTAAGAGTATGTCAGGAGAGTAGTTTGTTATAGCTGCATGGATATGTTGGATGTTATTGTTGAGGCTTGAAGGAAAAGAGGCTTTATGAGCTAAACCGGAATAGGTTTGGTGATATGTTAAGATAGCATGTATTATTAAAGTTTTGTATGGTTATAGGGTATGTAGGACAGCTAAAGTGTTGAAATGCTGTATATGAGGTAAAAAAATGTTAGTACTAGGTAACATGATGTCTTAGAAAGTAGAAGGTAGGTGTAACCTTAATAGTTAGAGTAGGAGGGATCTGAGAAAAGGAAGTAGTATAATGTGATGCAGATGTTTGGTTGTTTGTTAACTGGTCAACTGCTGGAGTGGGTGGAGCACTTAAAAGTATAAAAGTAGTGTATGCAGGGTGTGTGTGAGAATCTGGGGTAGCTTATGAATGAATAATGAGACTGAGCATAGCGACAGTGAATGGAACAGGATGCACCTGAACCATAAGTAGTGATGTAACAAAAAACTGCTCCAAAAAATTCCTAGTTAATTAAAACAGGACTTTAAGTAAAAATTGACCAAGAGATTAATTTCTAAATGTGGTAGCTTGACTTTACGTTTTAGCAGTAAAATCCAGAATCAAATCAATGATATACAGTGTGATTGAGGAAGAAGTGATACTACCTAGCCTTTATTACTATGTGGATGTCATCATACTTCAGCTTGTGTACCGCTCTCCTTCAGTACACCTTTAATACATTATACAAAGTTTGCACAGAAAAACAATTAAGTTCATACAGATCACATCAGCCAACATGACTTCTAGTTACTCATAAAAGGCATGACATTAATATCAGTAACTGCAAAATTATAATGAAGCTATGTTGTATGCATGCATACATACGTGTATAAAATAGCTCCATGACTTAAGTTTGTAAAACATGTGCAACATTTTGTGAAGAACAGATAAGTTGAAAGAACAGGTATTCTTCAACAATGCCATGAGGATTTAGTACACTATTTCACTTTCCAGAGAAATAAATGTGCTTCACATCATTCCAGCATGAACAAATGATCATTTCTGAAATGCATATCCTCATTAAACCATTCGCAGCAACATTCCATGTTTCTAACAATCATTATTGTAAAAACACTCACAAAAGAGAAATAATTTGCTTCATGTACTGGCATCCTTTTTATCAGAAGCACAGCTCAAAAACTTGAAATAAGTATTAATGTAAACGTAAAGTGTAAGAAAAAGGATGAGCTTGACAGAGAAACACTGCTCATCTTTAGCCAGCTCGCACTAGCCCATACAAGGCAAGGCAAACCATTTTACTATATCTTTCAAAATTTATGCCACATCCTTAACTGCTAGATCTAGGAAGAAAAATCTGGCTTAAATAGTCCTGCAATATTATGATTAAAGTGTGGGCCTAGTCAGAAAATGTGACTGAGATCATCATGGCCTGTGGGATTATGTCTTCTCTGCAACTGCCTTAATCTCCATGATTTCAACATTCCAGGACTTTGTAATTGCCACTGTGGACTGATCAATGAAAAAAAAGTAAAATGATGAACTCATTTTATATTTCTGGCATCTCCGTTCATGGGAAAACAATGACATTTTTCTGATTTGCATGGTAACATGAAGGGAAGCCATTGTAAAAATCATATTACTGATCTTTTGCCAGCTGGCGATATAGCCCCTGGCACACAATATATTATTTATATATTTTTTCCTGTAGATTAATGTCTGGGTTTTTATTTTTTGGATGAAAGAAGTACTATTTTTTCATATAAAACACTTTCCATAATCACTGCATGCATATTATGCAGAATACAGTCTGCCATTTCACATATTATTTTACAAAGCTACTGCATACATATTACTCAGAGTACAACACAAAATTTCAAATATTACTTTATAAACTGGGTAGTATCTCTTTGAAACTATTGACAATGCTAAAATCATTTACACCTTGTAACTTATCAGTAATATTAACAGTTTGCACTGTGTGTGCGCAGTTTTAAACAGTTATTATAAGAAAACATAAGCGACTGAAATAGTATTTTTATTTGCTTTATTTTTAATAATAGTATAGTGAAGAAGACAGTCAAAAAGCTGATTCAGAGAAGAATAAGGAACATTAACTTCTCGAAAAATGAGTAGTGTCTTATATACCCAACCTTTCCAGTTGCAGCTTAGAGATCCTGATAATTGAGCTCCTTTGTTTAGTATGTGACTTCCTCATTTTAATGCTAAAAGAATAAACTCAGTTACAGAATAATTGTTATAACTTGCATGATTTGTTCAGATATTTACTTATTGTATTTTGTTGACCTAATTCAACTGAGCAATATTCCCAAAAGGTGACCCACACTTACCCTGCACCCACAGATTGCACAAATTGATGCAGTACCTTATGACAGACATGAGCAGGAGTCTTAAACAGGTTAAAAAAGATTGCAGTATATCTTCTCACATCACTAACAGACACCGGTGGTTGCAAGTTAGGAGCAGACATAGAATCCCCCACTGATACAAATGTTCTCTAGGAAGGGCTGATGCAGACAAATAACTTGTGTCAGAGCCATGGACTAAAACTAAATGCAAGGAAATGTATAATGGCACCCTTTGGGAAGTCACCTTCTCCTGGTAACTATCATGTTGACAATAGACTTAGTCAGGGACTTGGGGAAACACATAGTAATCTAACCTTTGACCATCATGTATCTACAATAGTGAGGAAATCATTCTATACTGTGCAACTTATAAACAAAGGTATGGTATCTAGGTCCATTGAGGTCATTGTTTCACTGTATTATGTATTCATCAGATCTGTTAATGAGTACAATGCTCCATTTGGTATATAGCTAACCAGATATATCTAACAACTGGAATATCCACAAAGATTCATCACTAAAAGAATGCAGGGCATAAGTAACATATCATACACAGACCACCTCAAGGCCCTATCCCTGTATTCAGTCTCCTACAGGCTGCTGAGGGGAGATCTATGCCTGGCATACAAGGTATTGTCAGACCTCTCCCTGATAGACTGCCTACATATTCACAAAACAAACAGCACCAGAATTACCCATTCTAAAGATTTAAACCTTGCCTGTGATATAAATAATACCTGCCGGAGAGACAAGTGTATATCCCGGAGATTACCCCTTCCCTGGAATAGGCTCCACATCCATGTGAAGCAAAGTTCCTCCCTCACCCAGTCTAAGTGTAACTTGGACAACTAGATGAGGAACAGGAAATTCAGCCCTGATTTAGCATCTATGTCTCAAATAGACACAGGCAGCCTGTTAATGGTTCATCTCCCAGGCCACTACTTGCACATATCAAGGGTACCAGAACTCATCAGAGATCTGGGATGCATGGCTAGGCTTAAAAAAAGCCTTTGTGGTCATTAGTATAATACACGCCTATGAACTTACCAATGACAGTTAAGCAGTGTCAGTGACTCAACAGATAGCATACTCATCTTTGGTACTGGATGATCAGAAGGCTGTGGGACCTAGTCCCACACCAGATATTTGGATTAATTTCCCAATACTGTCATTATAGTACTGCATTTTATATTTATTATCCTTTGGATGAGACATTAAACTGAGGTCCCATCTGTTTGAGTTGTCCTAACTGAGGTAAATATACAAGATATCATGATACTTAAAAAAATTTTTTTTCCTCTAATCAGTATGAGAACCGGCTCAGGACTCCCCTGAAAGAATCACACTGACCTAGTGGGACTATCCCTGTAACAAAAAGAGAAAATAATAAGGATCCCAACTATTTTTGTATTTGCATCATCATCTTTGGTCACACCAGAATTTACGCTGATACAATATATATTCCTTCCTTCTAACCTTTTTAGGCTAGAAAACATTTTAGAGCAAATCTCCTCATTAGCAAACACAATAAATTCATTATTCTGGGTAACATATACTTTGATTACTTAGACCCTTTTAAACTCAACTTTATGCACTTGCATTACTTAAAAATCTAACTCGGCCATTCATAACAGGTGCTAGACTTCATGCTCCTACTGATAAGCACATACTCCTAGACATCGTACTGACAAACGTCATTGATAACAGTCTCTCAGTACAGACGATCCCTAATTCCTTCCGTGATCACAGCCAAGTATTATTCATATGGCAGCCTACATCTCCTAGCCCTCCGTCTAACTACATATCTACCAGAACTGTTTCAGAATGCACCAAGAATGCGCTCCCAGAAGAACCTACAGGCAGCACCTGGACTCCACTGTCTGCTTCCACCTGCCCAGTAAAAGCTCTTATCATTTTTATTAAATATTTTGGCTACCACTCATAACAAATTTTACCCACTAAGAGCAAGAAGGTTAAAGTAACATGACATATCCTGGCTAATCTACAGAATGCTAAGCTCTTAAAAAAGCATGGATATATATAAATATATATATATATATATATATGTATATATATATATATATATATATATATATATATATATATATATATATATATATATATATATATATATATATATATATATATATGTTAATTGCATTCCTGTCATGATACCTGATCATGACATTGTGCAGAGGTACTTAACAAAACTTTGTTAAACAGTCCTAAGCACTGTTATGATTTAGTCTCAGACTACAGACCTTGCCAGTCAGAAAAGCCCAGCAGCAAAAGATAAAACAGCTTTAAATTCTATTAAAACTTCACTATGACATACTTATGGACATTAAATATGGTAGAAGAAAGTGTATAACAGATTTTAAAGCTATTTGCTTTTCAGAGGAACATTTCATTTCTGCCTGCTGTCTCTTTGACTGTGTAAAAAGGTTTTGAAAGCCGTAAAACACTTTCCACTCCTGCACTTTTTCTCAGTAACTTATAGTACACTGAGCAGATAAAGCTCTATACACTACAAAGAATTATGATCGTATCTCCTAAGACAACCAGCTGTGTAATCAAAATGATTGCCAAGATTCACCTCTCAAGCTTCAATCTCAAGGTGAATTTCTTGGCGTGGGTGTCTTGAACAGATGATATTCTGGTAGAGACTTGATCATAACCCTTTATATCAATTACCCTCTCCTGCTCTACAGAGATGGATAATCACAGTCCCACTCACCTACACTTTCAATCTTTCCCCGTCTAGTAAATTTATGCCACATCTTTAGCCACCATTGTCCCACTTCCAAGAATATCGTGTCACAGAACTTTTGAAGACTACTGCCCAGTAGCTACTTCTGATCTGCTAGCTAAGCTTTCTGAAAACATAGGATCATAGGAAGTTACTGGGCTATTGGCCCTGAGGTCCTTATAAGCCTAGTCAAGAGTTTAGCCCATGTTTACACAAGTCAGCACCTGATGCTCCTGTCCAGCAGGGACACGGGTGGAATTCCAGGGATGTATTTTCTATTTTCCATCCAGTTATCCAGGTTGCACTTAAAAAGGGGTGAAGAGGTACTTAGCTTGATGTGGCAAGGGAGTCTATTCCACAGATGGGGAGCTTCTGGGACACAAATCTGTCACACCAACAAGTCCTATTGATGTCACAGCCCAGGTTGAGGCCGCGTGTGTGGGTTACTCAAGTGGAGCTTGACTTGCAGATATGCAGCAGGCCCATGAAGGCGGGGTCCGAGATCGCCTTGTATGCCAGACAGAGGTCACCTCTGAGGAGTCTGTATGAAACAAAATAGAGGGATAGGGCTTTTAGCCTATCTGTGTATGGAAGATGTTTGAGGCCCTGTATTCTGCTGGTGAGGAACCTCTGTGGTCTCTCCAGCTGCTGCATGTGCTTTGCGAGGTACAAGCTGAATGGGGCATTGTACTCAATAATGGTCCTTATAAGGGAAGAATACAGGGATGTTATGACCTCCTTGTCCCTGGATGAGATACCCCTTACTTATGAGGTAGGCCATGTAGAAAGCTTTCCATACAATGGAAGCAACAGGGTGGTCAAAAGGCGGGTTGCTATCAATCTGGGTGCCCAAATCCCTCAAGACTAACTGCGTGCTTAGGACATTGTTATTAATGTGATAATTTGTGGGGACATCACTTTCCCCAAAGGGGATGATGATGCATTTTTTTGTATTCAGCTTGAGGCCATGTTTCTGGCACCAGTCATTTGTTTGGGTGAGATGCTCTTGGAGGATGTCCACATCACTAGGGGAATTGATGACAGTGCCCAGCTTGCAGTCATCTGCAAACTTGGTCAGCCATAGCCCACTAGTTTTGGCCTGCACCTCAAAAAAGTATATCCCAAATAACAGAGGCCCCAAGACTAAACCCTGGGAGTTATTTTTAAAGAGAAATGTTTTATTACACATTTCTTAAAACAATTTTACAATTCATGTCCTGCTTTTATCCATTAATAATATTATATCACAACTTCAGCAAATAATATAGCACAAAAATTATAGATTCCCCTATATATATATATATATATATATATATATATATATATATATATAGTTAAAAGTCTTCTAGGACCATGAATAAATGTATATATAAGTCGCACAGAAATAAATCCTTATTTGATCAGTTGATTGAAACGTGTGTGTGTGGGGGGGGGAGTGTGCGAGTGTGTGTGTGTGTGTGTGTGTGTGTGTGTGTGTGTGTGTGTGTGTATGTGAAAATCTGTAAGTGATTCAGATGATGTTAACTATGTTATGTGTATGGCATATTTGTATAGTATTTTATGCAAAATTAGGTATAAAACCTTAATGAAATCTGAGAGCATAACAATATATAAGTATGTAAAAAAATCAGTAAAACATAAGGTTCATATGAATAAGGTTTCATCACCTTAGTAGATACCCAGCCTTGGAAAGGTAAGGGCAGATGCTGGCATCTAAATACTTTTTCTGCATTACTACCCCTTACCATGTGTGTATTGATCTCTGTCTGCATATTGCCTTTAAAGATCTGCCTATAACACTGTGTATTTACACAGTGATGCTTACTGGTTTGCAATGTGCTGGTGGCAATGCAAAGGATGTTGCAACAGTATACATCACCTGATACCTATAGGATCTGAACTTATTTCAGTGGCATGCCTTTTCTAGTCCACTGAATCCACCCACCATTTATTTAGGACAAACTGTGTACCACCTCTGCCCTTGTGCTTCAAGTAAGTGTTAGGGGCATCCAGTTTTCTGCGTGTATTTTAGCCTGCATAGTGACTAATCTGAAGACAAGGGCTTCAGTGTCCTAGGTTGTAATCAATAGCCTTATAGTCTGTAAACCCTTCTCCACTGACATCCTGCTGGTCAGCCTTTACTCTCTAATTCCTAACAGACACTGACATTTACTCATACTGCTCTTACTCAAACTATTTCTTCTCTTACATTTTCTTCACTTCTTCTAGACTTGTTATTAACATTATTTATATTCTCCTGTCTTTCTTTAGTGAAACTGCATAGCTTCAAAGTAGTCGACCTTGATCTCCCCCTTCCTTTCTTAGTTGTCCTTGCCTGAGCTAGTTATTAAACAACTTTCATCTCTGAGCTAGTTTTTGTACACAGTCAGCATTGACTCAGTGCACTCAGCTGTCTCTTTAGTGTGTTTTTATTTTACTATAAAGTGTCCTTGCACTTAAATAGATATGTATGTAACAGTGAAGGCTGCAGTTTAAACACCAGTCTGTGGGCTATATTTTTATGAAAATTATAAATATTATCGCAGCCTAAAACAAAGAGCTTTGTCTACTATAATAGCTCCATTTTCTTAGACCACGGCAGTCTCATTGGTACTTTCTTCTTTAAAGCGCTCCCTTTATTGTTGTTAGCAATCCACTGTCTACTTTCCTTAGGTTTATTTCTCTTCTTGTGTAAACACTTTTAGGGCTGAGTCAGTATTTTTCCAGAGCTTTAGTCCAGTATTCTTGCTTACTTTTTCTTATTGTTTTGCTGATCTGTTGGGGATGGGGTAGCCTTTGGTCTTTACATTTCAAAGTCCATAGAAACCTCCTTACATTACATAGTTGCTGAAACAGTCAAGTACAATATTTTACTGTTATCACCATTAGTCAGGTCAAGGTAATATTGGACTAACTCTCCTACTACAACTGTGTTCTAGAACAACAAAAATCAAGACTTTCATCTACTAGCACAGAGGCCTTTTAAACTGCATTGTTCCTTTTACTTATCTCTCTCTCTCTCTCTCTCTCTCTCAGCAGATTGGTGGTTAAGTTCAGTCACTGATAGTTTTTTTTCTCTGTCTCTTTGCCAAGTTTTCAACAAGTGCAATTTGCCTGCGTTAACACTCGGGATCACTCTGCTCCGCTACCCTACCCCCAATTCCCACCCAACCATCTAACTCTACTCCTCAAACCAATACCATCAGTTCCTTCCAAAAGAAAAAACAATCAATAGAATTACTCCCAATAGTAACACCCACTATAGTTTACCACCCAGTAATCTCAAACTGTCTTAATCATTGCCCCCTTTAATAATGAAATTACATTTCTACAACTAACCCAGTACCCTCCTAACATTTTCTAATCCTAATTTACGACAAATGTAAGCCCAAGTTAAATAAGATGCCCCTAAGTCAAATTATTTTATTATTCCTCCTCACTCTATTAGCATTCACCGCCAATTATCAAATCCACCTCCTTCAAATACTTAAGACTTCAATCAATCCTCATAAAAAATATCAACAGCTACCAAGCCTATCTTTTTATATAATACCCTTTCTCTACAAATAAACCATATCTGATTTATTTATCTATAAATATCTCAAAATGAAGTGTCCATATTTACAAATACCAAACCAACGCCAAAATATAATTGGCCATACTCTTTTTCTGTGAAATATCAATTCAAACAATTAGTGGAAATATTAATCCCAACCCAGGTCCCACTGTTTATAAAACCATTATTTCTATCCCCCCAAAACAACAGTCGCCTAATACATCTCAACAAAAAACAGAATCCATATGCACCTTACTAAATACAAACCTAAGATGTATGTATAATAAAATTCATAACGTACATGCTTATATTGCCACATACACTCCTGATGTAGTCATAGCTACTAAAACCTGGTTAATAAAAGAAATAACGGATAATGAGATCACCCCCCCAGGATACAATATACTCAGGCATGACAGACAAAACAAGCATAGAGGTGGTGTAGAAATCATCTACAAAAACTCCTTAACCATCACCTTACTTCCACAGGAAATGCCCATATTTAATAATGCTGAACATCTGATAACACTCCTAAAAATCAACAACACGAAAACTATATGTTAGCAGCAGTTTATATACCACCAGGAAATAACTTTAACACTGCTGAATGCATCCTGTATTGGATATCCCAACAAATTAACCATGTAACTATAATACTTTGAGAGTGGCAACTCATGTACAACT
Source organism: Protopterus annectens (assembly GCF_019279795.1). Taxonomy (NCBI): domain Eukaryota; kingdom Metazoa; phylum Chordata; order Ceratodontiformes; family Protopteridae; genus Protopterus; species Protopterus annectens. Next base: position 465,450,222 of record NC_056732.1, read on the forward strand.
TCAAAAAATTAATAATCACACCTAGTAGAATCGGGTCTATATCAGAACACTGAAGTTTTAAAACTTTGAATGTTCTAATATCGACCCGTTTTGATTGAACTCTAAAAATAGTGAAGCTGCAGAACACCAAACTCTTTCCTAGGGAAAGAATTTGGTTGGCCGGTTCTGTGGCTTCGCTATTTTCAGCGCTGTGGTGGAGATTTACGGGTCGGGTTCAGGTAAGTATGCGATTGTGTGGTTGTAAGGATTAAGGCACGGGTTAGGTGAGTTCAGGTTAGGGCACAGGTTAGGTGAGTTAAGGTTAGGGTGGGTTAGGTGAGTGTGCAATAGTGATGGATGTTAGGGTTAGAATTTGGGTTAAGGTAAGTGGATAGATAGTGTATGTATTGTTTAGTGTAGGCTTAGTTGTAAGATTATAAGTGTATGTGTGTGTATTGATGTGTTTTAGGTGTGCTTGTGTTGTGTGTATGTGTTTCTGAATAGCGAATTTTTTCCTTGGATGTTTGATATTATGTGGTTTAGCTATTTTAGGTTTGATGAAATAGCGTTCGCTATTTTCATCTTTCGATAACATGATATAAATGCGTAGAATCAACAAAACTTCAGGGAGACACTCAACATTAGACTGGATTCTTACAAACAAATCAGACAATCTGACAAAAGTAGGCTGCCTCTCAGATAGCATAAGTGACCATATACCAACATATGGCATTAGAACTTACCATAACCTAGATATAATCAAATATGAAATACAACCAATTTCAGCAAAGATATTTTCAATGAAACACTACCAGAGCAGCTCAGAGTTTGGAATTCTTTGCCAGAGATCTGAAGTGCATCTTGGAGAATCCAAGGCATCCACTGAGAACTTCAACAAATATGTGGAGTTTAAACCTGTTTTTTGCACGTGTACTGTATTTCAACAAACTGTTGCTTCATTTTATAATGTTTTGGCTGCTGTGAATGATTTATTGTATATTTTGCTTCATCTGCCTTAAATAGCATAATCTGGATTTAGACTTGCTGAATTTAGACTGTTTGGTATCACTTGAGCACTAAAACCAGCCATCCTACATTAAGAGGGCCCCCCTGCACCCTTGTAGCAGAAGTGTGTAGCTCAGGACCCATCTGAGTTGGAGATTGCAGGATTAAATGTTCTGTGAGGGCCTTTTCTAGTGATAGATTGTGTTAGAACTGTTTAAATTCATTTGTTTTTAAGCACTGTGCTTAGTAGATTGTGTTAGAACTCTAAATGTGTTTGTATTTGAGTGCAGTGTTTGGGTGTAGCTGCTCACCACCTAGTGAAACCCTCTCAGGGTTCCCTGCTGCTCTTCAGGCAACTTGGTTGCTCACTGCTGCTCTTCAGGCAACTCGGTTGCGCACTGCTGCACTGGAGGCAGCTCAGCTAAGCACTGTCAAGCATCACCCCACTTTCTTTGCTAATCCTATGTAGTGTTAGGTCCCCTTGCTAATACCAGAGCAATAGCTGATCTTTTGCCCTCCTACAAACCAGGAATTATATACTGCTATAGACAGTCAGTTTCCTAACATTTTTCCATCCATTCTAATTGTCATGGGCATACTGAGGTAATGTAAGAATTTTATGTATACTGAAAACCACCTACTCCTAAAGCAAACACCTCAAATAACAGAGGACCCCAAGACCGAACCCTGGGATTTATTTTTAAAGATAAATTCTTTATTACATATTTCTTAAAACAATTTTACAATTCATGTCCTTTTATCCATTAATAATATTACATCACAACTTCAGCAAATAACATAACACAAAAATTATAAATTTCCCTATGTGTGTGTGTATGTGTGTGTATGTATATATATATATATATATATATATATATATATATATATATATATATATATATGTGTGTGTGTGTGTGTGTGTAACATTCTTTGACTCCCACATAACAAATAAAATGTTTGTCGTTCTTGCCGTTCTTGCATTTCAAATCCTTTTTCCTTCCTAAGTGACAGTGCAAAAAAAAATGCAGACAATCTTACATACTGGTACATGAACAGAATCCACCAGTACAGATAATACATATAACCATGTGTCGGCAATCAAGCCCTTAAGGCAAATACCACTTCAATACCAAATTTCCTCATCATAGGCAACTCAATAGTGAGACACACAGATGTCCCCCTCACCAGGCTGGACATGGAGAAGGTCACAGTTAGCTGCCTATCAGATGCCAGGATCTGCCAAGTCATGCACACACTAAAGTCACTCAGTAGCAATTATAGTTATGACTCAGTCATAGTACATGTTTATTTATTTTATTTATGTAATTATTGCATTTGTTGACTGGGAAAGTCCACTGGGCCTGGAGGAGTCCATTTTCAGTGGAGGCCCTGGGAGAAAAGCTCCACATTATTACATACAATTAATTAAAAACAGTGTTAATACATAAATAAAATGGACACACAGTAGAAAATATAAGACAAAATTGGCAGAGATATCATTTCATTAATTACATACAAAAGACAAATTCTGTGAGTGAGAACATAAATGGAAACTGAAGTATAAAATTCAGCTTAGAACAAGACAGTAAGGATGCGGTATATGTAAATTAGAAAATAGTATATACATATGAATATATAGGAGTCAAAGTTGGGGATTGTAGCGTTCAGGGTGACAAGCAGGACAGAGAAAGAGTAAGAAAGGTAAGAGAAGAATAGTGGAAAAGTTTAGAGAATTGAAACAGAATAGAGGTTCCAGAGTGAGAAATCAGGTGTAGGGATTTTTGTTTGGGGTGCAGGAGCATAGCCAATGAGAGACAAAATGTGATTTTAGGCATTTTTTAAAAGAAGCAGGCTTAATGATAATTCTCAGTGAAGGAGAAAGATTATTCCATAGCTTAGAAACAGAATAGGAATAAAGCATTTGGCCAGCTGAGATTTTGGGTTTCTCTATAGACAGCAACATTTTGTTTTCTGGCCTGAGATGGTGATTGGGCTGGTACATGGTCAGTATAGATGAGAGGGAAGGGCAACATTCAAGTTGGAAGATTATCTTGTGGGCTGTAGTTAGTTGTAGGTAAGGAAGATGGTGGTGGGATTCTAGCCAATTTAGTTGATGGAGTGAGGAGCAGTGGTGGGTAGAGTATTTAGCATTTGTAGCATATTTGGCAACTTTATTGTAGCAGGAGTCAAGTTTATTTTTTAAGGAAGATTGTAGGTTGGTGAGGATGGGAGCATCATAAAGCAGAGATGAAAGTAGGAAGGATGAGGCAATGGCCTTTTTAGCAGTGAGACTGAGGAAATAGTTATGATGATATAGGGCAACTAGCTTTTGGTGTTTTTTTTATGTTGTTGTGGAAGTGAAGGTCAAATGTTAGTTTGTCATCAATGATGACACCTAGCAGTTTGGCATTAGGGACAACTTTTAAGATAGTGTTATTGTAGGAGCTAACTGTAAAAAGAGATTTGTCGATAAGGCTAGTTTTTGTGAGAGTGAATAATAAAAGTTTTGTTTTGTTGGGGTTGAGGGCGAGATGATTCTGAGACATTCAGTGCTTAGTAGATGTGAATGCTTCTTGGGTAAGTTGCTGTAATTTGGGGAGAGATTTTGAGGAGCAGATGATTGTTGAGTCATCAGCATATTGGATGACAGTACTATGAGTTAGGATTTGAGGAAAGTTGTTGACAAATATACTGAAGAGGAGAGGACTCAGAAGTGAACCTTGGGGAACACTTGTATTGGCAGTAATGAATGGGGAGGAGGAGTTCTGCCATTTAGTGGATTTCTGCCTATTTGTGAGGTAGTTTGTAAACCATTGTAGGGTGGAGGGAGATAGATTGAGGTTTGAGAGTTTGGTGAGCAGTAGGGAGTGAGAAATGGTGTCAAATGCTTTTGATAGATTGAGAAAGAGAGCAGAAACTAAGGAGCCAGTGTCACTGTCTCTATCTACTGTGTCTAAGAAGGAGATGAGGGCAGTGTCGATGCTATGTCCAGGTCTAAAGCATGTTGAGTGGGAGAAAGCAGTTGGTGTTTTCCTAGATGATTTATGAGCTGTGTGTGGATGCACTTCTCTAATATTTTAGAGATAGGGGAAAGAATGGCAATAGGATGGAAGTTTGAGATGTCGGAGTTATTGCCACCTTTATGTAGAGGAATGACAAATTATTTTTTTCCAGCTATCTGGTATACAGGATTCTTGAATGGCCCTATTAAGGAGGATACTGATATGATAGGCTATGGAAGAGGCTGCTAGTTGTAAGTATTCTGCAGGTAGATTATCAGGGGCATTTGTAGAAGGTTTTAGTTTATACAGATGTTTTTGAATGGTGGATGTGGGAATGGGTGATAGTGAGAAGATGGGTGGGGAATTTGAAGGATTATGTGCTGCTGGTGGCCCCAATGTGTCAGGATTGATGGGTGGGAAGATAATAGTTAGTTTGGTGATTGTGTCAATAAAGTATGTATTGAAGAGTGTGGCTAGCTCAGAGGGAGTTTTATCTGGGTTTGGGCATGGGGTGTTGTTAGTACCTGGTAGGAGTAAGGAGTTAATTGCTCCCCAGAATATTTTGGGATTTTGTTTATGCTGGTCTTGAATAGATTGGATATATTCTTTTTTGTTTTTGACCACTAAATGTTTAGCCTGATTGTGAAGTTGTTTGTATTGCATTAGATTGGAAGGGATTTTTTTTACAGGTTTTCCAGGCTTTGTCCATAGAGGACATTACTTGCTTTGTGGCCTTTGCCAGCCAGCAGGGATGTTTTGATTTGACTCTCTTTAGTCTTAGGTGGGCTCAGAGTTCTGAAGAATGTGGAATTAAAGAATTCAAAAGCTTTGTTGAGTGGAAGATATATCAGTGGGCTCCAGTTTGTTTTCTGCAGGGTGTCATTGAGGGTATTTTGGGAGAAATGAGACAGATCCTTGGTATATCTATATTGGTGAGGGTTAGTTGTAGAGGTGGACTTACATATAATGAACGCTGGAGAGTGATCACTGATACTATCAGGGAAAATACCTGAGGAAGAGATTTTTATCAAGCTCAGAAACCAGGATCCAGTCTAAGGTTGAGCCTTTGTTTCTGTTCTTGTCAGGACTGGTAATATCATAAATTAATTGAGAATAAATGTGAAGGTCAATGTTTTCAGTGGGATTATTATTGGAGATGTCTAGCCAGTTGATATTGACATTGCCTAAAATTATACTTTCATTTTGTATGTTATGGCTTGTCCAGGCTAGAATTTCTTCGAATAGGACAATTGCTTCCTGGGGGATGTATATAATTATGCTGCAAAGGTTTTTGCGGTTATTAAGTTTGAGATAAGGGACTAGTAGCTCAGCAGAAGAACAAGGGTGAATTGGTTTAGGGTATAGAATGACTGTGTAGGTGCTTGGGAATAATAATGCAACACCTCCATCTTTTTTGTGGAGTCTGTCAGACATGAGACAGGAGTAGTTTGGGGGTAGGATTTCAGCACCTTTGATATATGGCTTAAGCCATGTTTCAGTGTTGGTGGTGAAGTCTGGCTTGTGTTGACTTAGCCATGCATGCAGGTAGGGAATTTTATTCCTAATACTCTGAAGATTAACAGTGGTAAAATTTAGGCTTTTTGTGGAGCTGTGGGAATTGTGAAAAGGGGAAGAAGGGCCTGGATTAGGGTATATATCACCACTGAGAGCCAAGTTACAGACAGTTGAGAAGTTACTTGGGAGGGACTTTTTTGTGCTACTGAGGTATTTGTGGCTGTGGTAACAAGAATAGCTATGATGTATGGAGAGCAGGATTATTTTCTTTTGTAGGATTAGATTAGTTTGATATAGACTAGGGGAGATAGCAGTACAGCTCAGGAGGGTGTGAAAATGGACTGATATGGTGGGGAGGATGGAGGAGGGAGATGACTTGTGTGAAATGATGATAGTTTTTGAAGGAGAGAGGTGGAGGGTGAGTATGAGGGGAAAGATGTTAAATGCAAGACACGTGGTTGAGTAATGCTAAATGTAAGAGGCTAAGATGATGAGTGCTGTGGGAGATGGATGTATAGGTAGGGCTACAGGAGTTTGGGGTAATGCAACTTGTATGAAAGTAGGAAGAAGTAAAAGGAATACTGACAGTTAGTTGTAGTTAGTTATATGTGGAGAGAGGGGTGGTAAGAGAAAGGGAGTGGAATTAGGAAATGAAGTACGACAGGAAGAAGTGAGACCATAATTAGTTGTAATTAGTTATGTGTGGATAGAGGTGGAGTAAAAGTAAGGGAGTGGAATTAGGAAGTGAGGTAAGACAGTTTTTGGGGAGATGGTGAGGGGAGGGATCAGGATGAGAGGTGATGTAGCTAGTAAGAAGGGAAAGAGGGGTGGAGTGTGAGGTGGTAATTAGGAGGGCTATGAGTTGGAGAGGTTAAGAGTAGTGTGGGTGGAGTCAGGAGGCAGTGGTGTGTGATTGGTGGTTGTGGGAGTGGGTGTGGTAAAGTTAGGTATAAATGTAATTGATATGGGGTGGGTCGGAATGGGGGTAGGATGAGGGATTGGAGTGGGTATGCTCCACTGGAGGAGGCAAGAGTGCTGCAAAAAAAAAAACAGTCAGGTAGGAAGCATACAGCAATTAGAAGTGTTATTGCAGGTAGGTTGGTAGTGTTCGTCAAAGAGAACACTTTAATCTCTATGCAGAATAGAAAGGCTTTTAGGGCAGACAACAGTCCCCTGAAGTTAGAGTACATGAGTTTGTAAGGTTTGTTTTAGTTTTCTTTGGGTAGTGAGTCAGTTGTCTTATGACTAGTCATTCATGTAAAAAAGGATAGGATGTAGCTATGTTTTCGTAAAAAAATAGGGAAGCCAGTATACAGTGATTAAGGTTGGCTTATGCTGCCATCTAGTAGAGTACTAGGGGAACAACAGCAGAGAGTACAGCTACGGGGATAGAACACAAGGAGAAATATAGAGAAAACACTATGGGGAAGGAGACATCCTCGAGGCAGTCAGTCTGCAAGTGTGCTAGCCCTTACAATGAACACAACAGTATAAATAGTTCTTAATGCAACAGCTGAGAGCTGTAAGCAATCACCTACACTGCAGGCAAATGAGTGGTTTGTTTTTTCAGATGGATAGTGGAACTTCAGGATTACTTTGTAGTCCAAATGGAAGAGAATTTGCAGTACAGTGGGAGGGTAACCTGAGTAGAAGCAGTGTAATTCAAGCTGCCAAACAAGGGCAAAAGCTACAGTAAATAATAAGAAGAGTGGAGTGAATAACTGGAGATGTACCTCTCTGGACTATAAGAAAAGAGATATGATACAGCTTTCAGATTATGTGTGCTAGGCAGGTATGTCCCTAACTGTAAACATCATTCTACCTTTACCTAGGATGATGCCACAATACAGACAAAAAAATGATTAATTTTAACAACTGGCTTACCTTCTGATGTCACTTCAAGAGGATCCAGTATCTGTCAGCCTGAGAAGACATAGTCGACAGGCATCAATTCCTCACCAGTGGTGTGGCCTTCACCTGTCTCCTCAAGGATTTAGGATATTGGCAGACACTTATCTCCCACATAGAGCATTTTTAGTCTATGTCAATACTACACAGCTTCTGATCTAAAAAAATACTCTAGAAACAAACTCAAGGTCATACTGCCTAATGCTTGGAGTCTACACAGTAAGCTGCTCTCCCTGGAAGCCCTCCTCAGCTTGATAGGTGCAGACATCTGTGCAGTCACTCAGACTTGCTTCAAGGCTGTAGACAGTACTTTGGCTGTGCAGCGCTACAATGCCTTCCACATGCTCAGACCTCAAAACGAGCATGACAGAACAAAAGGTGGAAGTGTATCCATTTTCATTAAATCCAAATACACTTTGTGACTTGTGAAACAGTATGACTCTCTTGAGCTACTCCAAGTTCAAACAACTATAGGCAAAACATCCTTCCACATCATAGCTAGCTACAGATCCCACAGCATGAACCAGGATAAACACACTACCTACCTGGACTTCCTTGAATCACTCAGTATACAGCCAAACACCTTGGACATGAGAGACTTCAACTACCCATCCATTGATTGGGTGGCTTACATGAGCACAAACACAACCACACTGAGGTTCCAGGGCTTTGTTAACACAAATGCACTGGAGCAGTTAGTGTGCACCCCAACAAGGGGCTCAAATTTCCTAGACCTAGTACTTACCAACATGGGGGGCTACTTCAGTACCCTCAGTGTGCTGTCCTCTTTGGTTATGTCAGACCATAATTCTGTCTCATTTGAAGTAAAGATGAAACCTGACACCCCCACAGGAGCAAAAAGAAATAAAATCTCCAAAGCAAACTCTTACCTCCTAAGCAATGGTATAAATGGTTTTAAAGCCCTGGCTAGCACAGGCAACGATGACTCCTATGCAAACAACCTATATAGCCACTAAAGCAAATGTATTGACTTTACAGTACCTGACAGGTCTAAAACTGGGTCCTCTCACAAAACAAGCCACCCTGATAGACTGCAAGTGTAAGTAAATGATATAATAAAAGAAAGAAACTGATATCTAAAAACAAGAAGGAACATTCTCAGTAAAGGAAAAGTACCCTACACAGCCTAAACAAGCAAATCAGAAACTTTGTAAAGTCCTTAAAGCAAGTTATGAGAGTAGACTGGCATCTCTAGCTAAAGACAATCATAAGGCATTCTTTAGCTGTGTCCAAAAGTTCAAAGGGAATTCCCAGCTGTGCCAAAACTTATAGTGGATGGCACCACTCACTCACAACCTGAAGAAATTGCCAACCTGCTGAGAGATTGGGTGACAGTTTCACCCCCCGCCCCGTTCCAACTGGCCATACCCTATAGCATTCCCGACACCTGTCCTCTACTGTTTATCTCCAAAGAACAAGTCACACAAATGCTCTCAAGGCCAAAAAAAATGGCCTCTGTGGAACCAGATAACATCCCCAAGCTGCGTATTAAACAAGCTAAACAAGACCTAGCGGAATTACTTAGCTGTCTCTTTAACCACAGCCTGAGCACTGATTTTGTACCAGAGAACTGGAGAACAGCACCAGTGATCCTCTTGCACAAAGAGGGTCCATTAACAACCCTGGGAACTATAGAGCCATTAGCCTGACCAACCGTATCCACAAGCCCATGGAAAGAATCATCATGGACCTTATCAAGCAGGACATAGGCAACCATCAAACTCTTGACCCAACTCAGTTTGGTTTCATCAAGGTAGATCTTGCTTATTAAACCTGATTAACTTCTTTGAGATAGTCACCAAAGCCCTGGTTGAGCAGTACATACTGCCTAACTTGAATTAACCAAGGTGTTTGACACAATTCCCCACTCGGGGATCATTGAGAAACTTTCCTAGCTGTGTATCAACCTATTCTTCACTAGATGGGTAGCAAACTGTCTCACGAATAATATGCACACTGGTAAAGTTGGGGAATCCACCTCCACCAGTAGATCAGTTACCAGTGGTGTACCACAAGGATCTGTACTAGGCACTCTACTATTTGGAATTTATTTTCAATTGTCCAGTTAAAAGTTGATGGCCTGTGTCTTACTAAGTTTGCAAATGACTGTAAACTGGGAGAAAAAGTAGAGTACCCCAATGACATCAACAAATTACAGAAGGGACTGACATAGATAAATGACTGGTGCCAGGGCCATGGACTGAAACTAAAGGCAAAAAAAATGTCTTGTTATCCCCTTTGGCAGAGAAGTAGCCACTATTAGTTATGATATAGACAGGACTCCTCTAAGCTTAAAAACAGTGGTGCATGGCTTGGGAACACAGTGTGATAGCAATCTAATCTTCCATCATCATGTGTCCACATTAGTGAGGAAAGCCTTCTACACTGTCCATCTTATAAACAGGGGCATTGCTTCCATGACCAGGCAGGTCATTACTCCACTGTCATCAGCCCTTATTAGACCACTGATTGAGTACAATGCTCACTTCTGTATGTACCTTCCCAGATACCTGCAGCAGCTGGAGACACCACAGAGGTTTCTGTTCAATTCAATTCAGGGCCTCCAAGACATGACCTGTATGGAAAGACTGAAAGCCCTATCACTGTGCTCTGTATCGTACAGGCTGTTGACAGGTGACCTGTGCCTGGTCGACAAAGTGGCCTCTGACCCTGCCCTAATGGAAATGCTGAACATCTGCAAATAGAGTCACTCACTCCAGAGATCTCAACCTGGCCTGGGACATTAATATAACTTGAATAAGCCACTGAAACAAACCGAACTACATCTTCAAGGATAAAAGATGTATTTAATTAAGCAAATACACATAAAATTAACTGCTTTTCATCTCTCCTAGTAGTGAGACTTCATCAGATATAAAAACACAATAATAAATCACATTTAAGTAGTGCATGTGCATGAAATACAGACATTCAATTGGTTAAATAGCTCACACTAAAAACACCTCCCCCAGCTTAAATTAATACTAGTATAGAATACTGCTTAATAATTGATTATACATACATGTGCAAGTTTGGAAATAAAAAACTTAAAAAATATTTTCTTAAATATGTATACACTCAATACATGTTAAAATTGTATAAATGTGAATGTTTAGACATACCTAAGCATCACAAATATAAGTTCTGACAATAGTTCTATAAATTTCTTAGCTTATCTGGATAAACGTTTTAATTTTAAAATTTTAATTTTTACCATAAAGTCAGCAAATAATACTATCATTGAAACTGTCAGTGAAACTATGACTCAGAATAAACTTCTAGGCATTGCAATAGATGACAGTCTCACACATGACCAGCATGTACTGCACACAATTAAATCTACACTCCAGAAACTAGGCTCCCTTTATAGGATCAATGGAGTCCTTACAGATGCTGCAAGAAAAATTCTAGCCACCACCTTATTATTGTCAACTCTCTTATATGCTGCTCCTTTCCGAACAAACATAAACAATACTCAAAGAAACTTATCTACTGCTACAATAAAATAGCTAAATTTGCCACCAATCTACCCTGATAGGACCCACAATTGTCATAGCTTAAAGCAATTAAATTGGCTTGAATTACATAACTACCTAACATATTCATAACTAGCTACAGCACACGAACCATCCAGAAAAATGCCCTGTGCTACAAAACTTATTACTGCCTTACTATCCAGCAAGGGACCTCTGCTCTATTAACAAATTCTTATTACTTACAAATAAGTCAAATAATGTTTCAGGAGACTCACTCTACTCCAAATATGTTGCTAAACTCTGGAATAGTATCCCCACACAAATAAAACTCTCTGATAAACTCAGTAGTTTCAAACATATGCTTAAACATATGCATCTTAACCAATCCTGGTCCTGTACATGCTCATCATAAGGTTTTGTGTTCACTGTACGATATTCTCCAAATGCTCTCCTTAAAAAGAGTACTCCCAATCTCTCACTGACATGACAAACAACTTTTATACATAACTGCTGCTTATACAATCCACTAAGCTGCATGTGAGCTTTCTCTTTAGTAACTTCCACCCCTGTAAAATCTTAGAATGTATATGCATAAATGTAACTACTGTTTGTCTATGAGTGTAAATAGAAATGTAATTACTGTCTGTGTATAAATGTAAATAGAAATGTAACTACTCTGTGTTTAGCTGGAACATATTATAATGTAATGTAAGCAAATGGAGCTTTTTTCCCCAGGCTACAGTTGAAAATAGGTATAACCCAGTTGGACTTTCCTGGTAAACAAAGACAAATAAATAAATAAATAGTTTTGTATCTTGGTTTTATACCCACCTGTCCCTGCTGTATGGTTTCTGCATGTAGTTAGCAGCCTGTTAGAGCGTCTAGGGACCTGACACTCAATGGCAGATACTGCATCTCCACCTTTGGCATTACTTGCTTGGAATAAGCAAATATCAGCTACCATGTGACCATCATATGGTGAGGTACACACACAGCTCCATGTCCATAGTATTACTACAAGTGCCACATAACTGGATAAGGACACACTGATGCAGGTAACAAACAGCCAATATATTTCACAACAGATATCTGTGTGGCTGGAGTAAGAAACCCTACTAGTACTTCTTAACCTTTTTTTGGACATGTACAGTATCCCACAAAATTGGTGCATGTTATGCAAATGCATCACCATAGTATTGCCTGCCACACTGCATCACCATTGAAGTGCCTGCCACATTATGATCCATTGTAGATTGTTAACATTCATGGCCAGTATCATGAAGCAAATGTAACTGAAGTTGTGCATGTTTATCCTCTAGCATAACACCAGCACCACTGTCAGACACTGCAGGGTTTGTAATTGTAATCTGACCTAAGGGAAGTTGATGTCATCTAATGAGAAAAAAAAATGAAGAAATTACATCCTGAACATGCATCCAAAAGTGCTAAGAGCATCACTTGATATGAGTATCTTACTGATAAAGTTATATGGAAGTGCCATCTGTTGTAATTAACAGGAACGGTACCTTGAGTGTTCTTCAGCTGAGCTTGCTGCAAATATAAAATCTCATTTGATGTTTTTCTACATCCCATACTTGATAGGCCTTAGAGGATAAATGCACTTGCAGATTGCAATGTCAGTTATCTGATATATGTAGAAACCTGCACAAAATGTATTGCTATCTTATATGATAACACAAATAGGAAGCAGAAAGAGCATGTGCAGGAATACGCTGCTCAGTTTATGCGATGGAGTTGAGAAGACTAGAGTCAGGAGGCACAAACCAGGGTATGATCTTAGTCATCAGTTTAATTTTCAAGCTTTGGAGGTACTGTAGTGAAACAAGGGTAGTCATAACCTTGTAGATTTTATTGAATTCAGGATATGCTAATGGATTTTGAAGCCCAGTATTCATGTTGGACTATGCTTAAATTATATGTCTGTCTGTCTATCTATCTATCTATCTATCTATCTATCTATCTATCTATCTATCTATCTATCCATCCACCCATCCATCCATCCATCCTTCCATCCATCCATCCATCTAGATAGCTATGCTTCTTTGCTAAGGCAATGCATTGATCACAAAAGACCAAACTCAGCTGTAGTGTGACCAACTAAAAAAAACAGCTGTATAGATAGTTACAAATTCTCTAAGAATAAATCCTCTGATATGTGGAACAGTGATAACATATGCATTGACAACATTCAACAGCTAGGATAGGATTATGTTATCTACAGCATGCATAAGCCTGCGTTTCAAGAATGAAGAAAAGTAATTGAGGGTGAGAACGACAAATTGTTTGGAAAGTGTATTAGTGGTTATGTGATACAGTCAACTTGATAGCACCTATATTAGGATTCTTTTCAAAGATGTGCTTTGAAGTTTGATCTAAATTTGAAATAGTTGGACAAGTCTTTTTTGATGGAATTGTAGTGCATGGATTGTGTAAGAATAGGCAATGCAATGAACTTTAGTTTTGCAACCTGCAGGCTAAGTATAGATACGGAGTATATTCTGAAGGTGTAAACAGAGGTTTTGTTGATTTTTTCCTGCAAGTGAATTAAATGTTTCAATTTCTAGTTTGAAAAACAAGGCATCCTATTAAAAAGTGCACTCTTTATTTAATGAATAGCCAATTATCTTTAGAAAATATATCAGTTTCTTCTTTTTTTTCTTTATTTCGTATATCTTTTCCCTTATATTTTTTCTACAAAAATATTAATATAACTGATTTTGTTGTTTGATATATAGTGAACATCATTGTATATAGTTCTATGTTATTATAATTATTATATTTTCGATTTTTAAATATTGTACTAAAAAAAATTAGTTCAATCTTTTTCAACATATCTGTTCATTACAATAATGTTTTCAATAAAGCTGTTTAAAAAAGAAAAAAGAAAATATAGCAGTGATACTCATGTGAAGGGGAATTTGAGATAAAGCAGCATATTGTATTTGTGATTGCTTGGAGGGTGATTGTGTTTTATTGGATGTTGATTCTATAAATGGCAGGCCATATTCTAGCTGAGGCAGAAGGAATCCATTTCTTATGGCAGCTGTTGTTGATTCTGTTAGGGAGACATGTTGTTGTACCAGAAGAGAGAAATATTAAATTTGTTTCTGTTTTTCTTAAGTGAGTATGAAAGTTAATAGTTTTGTCGAGCAAAATTGTTGTTTGTCTTTTCGGCTTTTCCCAGTTAGGACCAAACAAAGCCAATTCTCACATGTCTTTTAGCATTACCCCAGGCGTAGGAATGCAGATTATACCATGACATTATTTAAGAAAAGAAACTGTTACTTTTTAAATAATGGCATAGTATAATGCCTGTTTACTGCCCTTCCGCAGATGTCTGGCAAAGTCCACAGATATAAGAGATGTACTGCTTCTGTTAGTGTGCTGTACATGTCTTTGATGTTCAGAAAGTTGAGAAAGCAAGATCTCCGTTGCTTTTTTAGTCTCGCTATGTTAAATGAGTTTAACATAGCGAGACAGTTTGAAATAAGCAACGGAGATGTCCGGTCTTATTTTAAACTGTCTCGCTATGTTAAACTCATTTAACATATGACCATATTAAAATGTACAGAACAGAGATCTTGCTGAGATTCTGTGTGCAAATGTTAACAAATAGTGAAAAGGCAAGGGGCAAAATGGGCAATAGAGATATACCTTTTAAAATGTTGCTGCTTCAGAGTCATAAGGAGTTTGTTGATAAGAAATCTTAAACCCATTTAACATAGGCATAAGTACAGTGGAGAAAGACATTTATACTAATGGAAAAAGTCCGGGCGACCGGACCTTTTTCCATTAGTATAACTCGATTTACAACGGGCACGCTGGCCAATCAGCGTGCACGTTTTGGGGGGGGTCATGGTATAATAAATTTGTTTCTGTTTTTCTTAAGTGAGTATGAAGGTTAATAGTTTTGTCGAGCAAAATTGCTGTTTGTCTTTTCGGCTTTTCCCAGTTAGGGGTCGCCACAGTGGCCCATTCTCACATGTCTTTTGGAGGCTGTTCGACCGTGGGTAGGAAATGCAGACTCCACACAGAAGGCACTCCAGCCGAGAATCGAACAGGAGAACCTCTTGCTGTGAGGCAACAATGCTACTGCTGTACCACCACGGCTTCAGTTTTGTCAAACAAAGTACCAAGATATAAGAGATGCTACTGCTTCTGTTAGTGTGCTGTTAATGTCTTTGATGTTCAGAAAGTTGAGAAATTTGCCCAGTTTATGATGATTTCCAAAAAACATACTTTTAATTTCATTTGGGCTACATGTGAGACTGAGTTTGATTATTCATGTATTAAGACAGTGCAGGTCACATTCAAGCTGGCTTTGAATAACGAAGTAAGAGGGGCTAGATCCACAAATGACCATATTACCAGTGTACAGAATCAGAAGTAATTGTTGGAGATTACGTGTGCAAATGTTAACAAATAGTGAAAAAAGGCAAGGGGCAAAAATGGGCAATAGAGATATACATTTTTTGAAATGTTGCTGCTTCAGAGTCATAAGGAGTTTGTTGGATAAGAAATCTTTCAGCAATGTATTTCTAAAGTGGGCACTTAAGTACAGTGGAGAAAGACATTTATAATACTTAGCTGTTATTTTAGCTAGTCATTTTTAGTCTGTTTTCTAAGCTTTCAAGTGATTAGACATGGCTAATAGTTTAGTCTGATAGCATAAACTGTTAAGGCTGTGATCTGTCAATATGCTCTTTCCTTTAGTCCATAGTTTGATTCTCTCAGCCTATGTTTGCCAAAGATATGAGTCTGTGCAAACCACTTGTCCTAATAGTGCTCTCAGGCTGAGTATAAAATAGGTCCACAAGAATGATCTTTTGCATTGGATGACAAATACATACTCATTCATAAGTTTAGGGGCTTATGTGACTTCATTCATCTAATGGTCCTATCTGCATGGCTCTGTTTGACTACTTGAAAAAGTGCAATGCACATGAAAGCTCGTGGTTTATACCACACATGGCTTAGCTTTGTTTATTTTTATGTATGTTTTGCTTTATTACACAGATTGTTTTGTTTTATTTAGTTTTATCTATGCTTGTTATATGACATTAACAAAGTTTTTTGCAGCTCCACTGAGTCTCAGAGCCAGCCTTTTGTTTTTGCATTGCCTTGGATTTGACACTCAGCACAGATTTTTTTTTGCTGGTGCCAGGCTTTGTTTCTGATTAGTATCTTTTATCATATAACTGTTTTTTAACTGATTGTTTTTAACTGAAATTTGCTTTAATAAACTATAAAAACTTGTCTGTCTGACCATACTATTGTGCAGGCATATTCTAATATGATTTTTTTATTATTTATTTTATTTTTAATTTTATATTTTTGACCAGGATAGAGTTATGATCTTAACAGACCAAGTCTAACTCAGCCCAGAATCATATGTAACATAACATGATATGATACAATATATAATATAATAATAATATAATATAATATAATACAATATAATATAATATAACATAATATAATATAATATAATATACAAATAAATTAAATTGTTACATAAAAGACTTTCCTTCAGTGTAAATGAGAACTGAAAGCCTAGTAAGAGAGACATAGGACATTGTACCATTCACCTAAAAGAGAATGACCTTAAGTCCTTAATCCTAATGAACTCAGGAAACTGAGTATGCCATTTACCTATGAACCTATGTTTTCAGTTGATAAAATTCAGTTCATATATGCAGAACAAACAGTTGCTGCTATGTTGCAATCTACTGGGGAATAGCCATTGACACTTCTAGCATTTGACTATGTCATCTGATACTTTTTATGACGAGTTAATTTTATTGCATGTGATTAATTTATTGACACTGGCGATATATTACCCATAGCTTCATTTGTATTCCCATAAGTTTAAACTGAGGTTGAAATAAATGCTGACAGTACAGGGGGGTATTTTGTGGCATAGCTGTTTCTTCTGTAAACTTTTGAAATGTTGGGACCTGATAGAGTGAGTCTCAAAACAAGAAGACTGAATAGATGAATGGCCTTATATATACCAAGTCTGAGATGGCCATTTCACAGAATATTCCCTTTTCTGTAAGGCATAGAGATCTCAGAGTTGGTATATATATATAAGTTTGGGGGTATAAGGACTTGCACTCCACATCAGTGGGTACAGGGGGGCTTACTCTCTACAAAAAAAAGTGTAAAGGAGAAGACCAATGTTTGAGATTCTCTCTTTTCCTAGATTTTCAGTCTTGTTTTTCTTTCTGCCAGCATTGGTGACATTTTAATAGGGAGCCATTTCTTCAGTTTCTTGTACCATACTTTAGAGGGCAAGATAATTTGTAACCAATGTGTTGATTTATAGATAGTTAACTTCTGGTCCCTAGAGTTTTCTAGGCAGATCATCATTTTACACTTCAATGGCTAGGACTGACTGGACCTATGCTTCCTTTCTCATAAATGGGGTTGTTACCATTTTGCAGATTACATCTTGTGTTACTTCTTAGCCCTTCACACATCATAATTGTTTGTCATTCAGTAATTGCCATTTATAGTACAGTCATGGAATACTCACTTAGAACCATTTTTGACAACTTTTTGCTCCCACTGCCTGCTGATCATCAGCTGCCCCCCACCAAATGCACCCATTCATTCCTCATCACCAGGGCAAAAGTTAGCCAGGAAAGGCCATCATTAAGGCAGCCATCTAGGTGGTTTGGCTTTTCTTCTTCCTATGCCATAATCCCTTCCACACACTAGAAAAAGTGCATGGGAGGAGACCATGCAATGAGCTGACTGTGGATGCGATCTTCTAACTTCCCAAGGAGCATCCCCCAAGCAGCCCCATTCTCAAATCAAATGACTCTATGTGCACTAAGTATAAGCAACCCTCCTCACTCCTTGACAGGCAAACAAACCACACCCCTTAAATCAATCCCTAGGGCTGGAGCCACTAACCAAACCCTCATCACCTGGGTCACAGTAAGAACCCCATCCCCTCTATGCCATGGTGCAAGGCCAGTTTCTCATTATCACCTTTCTTGCATTCACAATATATCTAGTTGCATTAGTTGAATGGCTGGAAAAATGTATTACATTTTTTGTGATACCTGTCAGGCAAATAGTTCCTCATATTATCCTAAATGCTTTTGAATGAGTGGTACCTGCTGAGTTGCAGGGCTGGTTAAAATCCATTTGCCAGAGATGCTGTGCCAAATATGTCATTATTAGTGATGCAATAGTCTTCCTTGTTCTGCAGGAGCAAGAATCAGACCATTCCTGTAAACACATTTGAGTAGCTTGGTAGTTTATGAATCAGCAAAAATAAAGTAGTGGCAATGTTGAATGTACTAATGTTGCTCTTTATGTGACAACTGCTTATAGACTGCAGGTTTTGGCCAGGACTGACAAGGTGGGGCAAACAGCTATAGGAATGTTATATTTTGCACACTGTGACTTGAGGGGAAACAGATTTTTAACAGAGATTATAATACATCTGACAGTGATACATCTTGGTAGGTTGGGATATACAGGGTCTCTCTCACTTTACTTGACCAAACAGAGTCATATTTCTCTTTCATCTCACTTGTTCTGAGAGCCTCCTTCTCAGCAACCAGGGTTCAATCAACTATCCATAATAAAGGTTGATTAAATAGTTACAAATAAATATCAACTGACTAGAAAATGAAAAAGCTATGCAGGCTGACAGCATTCTCCTGGAAATTTATACATTGCTACCCCAACAGTTTCTTCCACACCTCCTGGCAATTTTGTTTTCACAAGAAGTTTCACTAGGGCCTCCAACCACACGCAAAGCAGATCTAAGTATTATGTCTATGCTGCCAAAACTCAGCAAAGACCACACTGTTAGCACCTGACTGCCATTATCTAAGGCTGTAAGAAGTGATCATTGTGAAGAGATAAGGAAACGGTTGGTATTGCACATAAATTCTGGGAATGCAAAAAGACAATAATACAGGGGGAAACCAGTGGTTAAATTATAGAACAATATATTTGGGGCAACCAGTCCATTCACATGGCCACTTTGAAAGAATTTATTTAATTATTTTGGTTTAGACACAATCTGATATACATAAATGAATGTACCTTTAAAAATAAATAGCAATCCATGTAAGCGATAACTTCATGTATGTAGCAATTAATTGTTTTATGAATATTTTAAGTTTTTTTCATTTTTGTATTAATGTTGAACAAGCCTTTGATAGTTATTCATTTATGAAAGCTGACAGTAAGACATGGGGTAGAAAAAATTTTAAGAGTACAATTGTAGCAATTCTTGACAATGTTGATATCACATAAAATATTTTGAAGATAAGACTAGAAGTTAGAAAAGAGAAGAATATGAAAGTAAGTTTTTTGGGAACACTAAGATGCATAGCAGATATTAAAATCCCTAGTAAAGCATAAGCAGATATGGCAAGCTGTCTACCAGTTAGCACAGTGGTTTAATGACTGCCTTACTGTTGACAAACTACTTTCTGTGGTGCAAGGTTTGATTCCTTCATTTACTATTGTGTGACGTTGATCAAGTCCCTTTATCAGACACTGATTTGGAGTCATTGGGAATTTGGGCTAGCCTCTGTAATGGTCAGCTGGACTACATATCTAGTAAAAGTCTATACGACTGATTTATTGTTTTTGTTAACTTTGAAAATCCAACTCAGCAGAGGTCATTTTCAGAGGGGGTCCAGGGAGGAAAGGTCCACATTAAAATTATGGAAGAGCTAAAGTGTGAGATGTGATCTGTGCAAGTGCTAAAAAATGAAGGTTTAAGGAGGATTGGTTGAAGGTTTAAGGATGTATATGTGGTTAGATACCAGAACGAGTAAAAAGAGAAGCAGTGTATTCAGAAAAAGTGGGAAAGGATGGTGAATTAAGACATGTGTCGAAGAAAGTATGTAGAAACAACTTGAAATCTCTGTAGTTATTTCTTGTGGAAGTAAACATTTAATAGAAGGTGAGAACTAAGTCAAGTATTAGGAGTAAAATAGGTTTACACAGAGTAACTAAGGAATGTACTAAGCCAATTATATGGAATAATAGGAAGTACTTGAAAATGGTTGGGATGTGTCAAATCACTGTGTAGCTGCTATAGTATAAGTATAAGCTGGGGAGTCTATCCTAGTTCTCATCGTTGCTAGGGGAAGGACATCTGTCCTGCAAACCCAACTCTCATATCTGTTGAGGGCTATTAGATGTTTACAGAAGAAAGTAAGAAAAAACTAGCAAAGTTTACAAAACTGAAGCACAAACTAAGAACTAAGCCTACTATTATTGCAGCCAGAGCACCAAATGTATAAGGTCAATTTACTATTTAAGCTACAAGTAGTGTCAAATGGTCTTTCAAGCAAACAGTTATGTGCCTTTTTAGAGCCATCCAGAAACAAAGCTTTTGTATTGAGAGCAACAATATAAGTCTCCCAAACTGCCTTATCAGCTAGTGAATCACACAATCTGGTTATAATCAATGCCTTGTATTCCACTGCAGTGAAATAAAAGTTTCAAATTAAATCAACAAGACACAGAATGTGGTAACACTACTTATGTCAGACACACACCCATGATACAAATTCTAGTACATTCAGGAAATTAAAAAATGAGATGAGAAAACTACAGACTACAAAAAATGTGCAGCAGATCAATGCTTAGAGCATCAGCTGATGTACATGGAGACAGTACTTGACGGATCTAAAGATAATGTTCCTTCTCTACAGTCAAAAACATCATCTTTCTTTTTCAGCAATGTTCAAAATTCAGGGACATTTGCATATCCACTTAATGTAAGTTATAATGCCATGTGTAAAGTTCATAATGGCAAACATTGACAGAACCCACCAATGCCACCACAATTCACTAGCAGGTACCTTCCTGCAAGTCAAAAAATAATGCAGATTCGACATGACATAATTAAACACTTATACTTGTTTGACTTGCAGGGAGCTGCAACTGCAGCAAGCAGCAGACGACCACTCATCTGTAAGGAGTCAGAGGGGTTATTCCTGACCTAGCAAGAAGGGTCCTTTCATAAGCCGACTGATGCAGTTAAAATGCAGCTGTTGTATTTGACATACCTGACTAACCATGGAGGGTGCTCCCATAGATTCACAGATGTGGGTAAACCCTAGCTGTTATCTCTAACTTAGAGGACTGCTCTTGATGGGATCTAAGCTGGGTAAAATCTCAACCACCATTCACCAGGGTAGTAGCAGCCAGAAAATAGTCATGCATGGGAGAGGTAGCCAAACCCAGGAGAACAGATTTTCCAAAGTGATCTACCTCCTCACATTACAATCAAGACAATAATATTGGTTGAAAGCTTGTCCAGAAGACTAAATCATCATCATCATCATTTTGTACCTGGGGGTTGTGGAGTCATGGCAACTGTTTCTCGATTCAGTGCCACTCTCCAACTTTATTTGATGGTCATGCCTAACTGTAAAAGTGTTTTCTCACACAATCCATCTGTCTTTTTTGCTGGACATCTTCATTTCATTCTGCTTTCTTCAGATATGAGTTGTTAGACTGGTCACATGCTTTTGTATTAATTATTTAAACAAGTGTTTAACAATTTTTTTTTTTTGGTCTGATGAAGGGGACTGTTGTCTGTGAAAGCGCTTACCACTAGTAATAAAGAATCTTATTAATCTCCATTGTGTGGAACTGCTATGTTTTGTTGACATTGGATAATTCTCACTGAACTTCTCTGAAACTGGAGCTACTTTGGCTTTTGCTCTGATGTCCTTCTTTCTTCATCTGTCCCACAGTGTGCATCCTCCCACCCATCTCAGTCATTTTATCTCTATCACATCCAGCTCCTTTAACTCCTCTGCCTTTACTGCCCATGTTTATGTACCATATAGTAGCACTGGTCACATCACTGCTCTGTACACCTTACATTTCACCTCCTTTGGTATCTTTCTGTCATACACTGCTCTGCACACCTTACATTTCACCTCCTTTGGTATCTTTCTGTCATACAGTACTTCTGACACTCTGTGGTGGCTGCAGCCCTCTCTGATTCTAGCTTTGACCTCCTCATTCAGACTTACCTTCTCCTCAATAACCCCTCCCAGATACCTGAAGCTATTAATCTCTTCCATTATTTTTCTGCTATCTTAATTTTATACTTCTGAATTCCCCATTTGCTGAAGCTATTAATCTCTTCCATTATTTTTCTTCTATCTTAATTTTATGCTTCTGAATTCCCCATTTGCTGCCATGACAGCTGTTTTATCTTTTCCTAGTTTCATCCCATTTGCCTTCAGTTGTTGCATTACATTCCCTTGTCATTTGCTGACATTCTTCTTCAGAGTCTGCTTGCAGTGCTGTATTATCTGCATGCAGCAGTTTTGCTGATATGTTAACAATGAGCAGTTTAGTATTGTGGTCCATCATCAGGCTGAACAGCTGTGGGATCAGAGCTGAACCTGGATGCACACTCACTCCCACTGGGAACCCCTGTGTGAAACTAAACACTGTTCATACTTTTGTCATTGGGTCCTTCCTTGTATGCGGTCATCACTAATTCTATCAAATGTTTCTGGGACTTCAAACCATCACAAGACTGCCCAAATCAGCTTTTGTTAGACCTTGTCATATGCTTTCTCCAAGTCTAAGAGTGCTCATTTGAATTTTTGCAACTCTAGTGTCTTCTCAACCATCTGTCTTACTACAAACATCAGGTCAGTCTTGCTGTACTCTGATCTGAATCTGAGATGTTCATCTCCCATCTTACTTTCTACTACCCTGCATATTCATTTATTCATCACCCTTTCCAGAACTTTCATGCTGTGTGACAGGAGTTTGGTACCTCCATACTGCCTTCAGCTGTGAATGTCCCCTTTGTTCTTGTGCAGTGAGAATGGAATGCTTATTCGCCAGTCATCTGGGATATGTTTTCCTTCCATCCTGCGTACGCTCAGGAGCCATTTCTTCCCTACTTCATCCAGCATCTTGATCATATTTGCTGTGAGCTCATCTAAACCTGCTGCTTTCACTGACTTCATTTTCCTTAGAGCTGCTATTACTTATTCTGTGGTGGGTTCTTCTTCCTCTTTGTAGGCTATGTACAGAGCAGTGCAACATCTGTTAATTATCTTCAATCAGAAGTTGATGGAAACACTTCTTCAACCTACTGCTGATGTCCTGTGGACTGTTGATCATGTTGTTGCTGACATCCCTTATTAAGGATGTTAGATAACTATCTTCTTTATCCTTCTGTCTTTGGCTTGCAACCTGATAGAGTTTTTTTGTGCTATTTGTTGAGTCACTTTCCAGAAGCTAGTAGAGTGCCTCTGATGCCTTGTTCTTTGATACTGTGACTGATCTTTTGGACTCTCTTTCTATTCAATGCCACTCGCCTACCTGCTTCGACATTTATGCCTGACAGTCACAGGTCTTCGCACACATTCCATCCACCTCTTTGCTGGTTGCCCTCATTTCTCTTGCCTTCTTCCTGTCTGTCCTAAGTCTTTTTCACCAAATTGTCGTTTGCTTTTCTGCACATGTGCCCAAACAACTGTAATCCATTCTCTTTGACCATTTCTGCAATAGGAGACACTTTTGCTTCTGCTCTTATGTCCTCTTCTGTTTCACAGTGTGCAACCTATCACCTGTCTCAGGCACTTCATCTCTATCACCTCTAATTTCCTCAGCTCCTCTGCCTTTACTGCTCAGGTTTCTGTACTATACAGTTGTATGCTCAAGAGTCATTTCATCTTCTACTCTATCTATTTCCTCTTCTTTATGAGGTGCAATAGCCCTGTGTGGTTCAATGAACTCTTCTACTTCCATCTCAATTGACCTTATAACTTTCTCTGACCATTGCTTAAAGTTGAATGTGCCAACCATTGGTTTATGCTGTGGATCAACTGTTTCTCTGGGGATGACTTATCATCTCTGACTCTACCTCAATGCCCTTTCCTTATAAGGAAGAAGTTTACCTGAAATGCATGCATGCTGACCACTCCTGCATGTTATCTTGTGACTGTCTCTCTTGCTGAGCCATGTGTTGGCCACAATCAAGATATTTGCCAGACAGAAGTCTAGAATGGCCTGTCCTTCTTTATTCCAGTTGCTCTATTTATATGGGTCCATGTAGTCCTCATGTCTTGATCTTTCTGTCCCAATAGGAGCAGTCAGGCCCCTTGTTATCAACACGAACTCATGTTGACTTGCTTTATTTTGTAGGCCCTACAGTTGCTGCCTGAATCCTATCACAACCCTGCTGTAGGGAATAGGCAGAGATTAAGACTACTGTACTATCTTTATACTGGAGTTTGACTGCCATGAGTCTATCATAAATTCTGCTGGGACATCACTGCCTTCTTAAGATTATCCCTCAGCAGAATTCCCACATCATTTCTAGTCTGTCCTCCTCTTGAGTAGTAGACACTGAATCCCAAGCTGTGTAGCTTTGCAGCACTGGCATTCTATCTTGTCTCCTACATGCACTGGATGTTCAGCTGTCCAGACTCCTCCTCATCGTGTCATCCAGTTCCAAGGTGCATTCTGCCAATACACCTATATTCATTGCAGCAATTCTTTGTTCATGTTTACATGGTAATCCAAGCTGTGCAACTGGAAACCGGCCACCCAGCTGCTTATTGATCCAGGGTTGTTCAGCTTTACAGTGGGCAGACACTGGATGATAAAAGAACACAGGAACCTCCCATCATTAGCTTATGCAGTAGAGTGACTCTGGCATATTTTAGTATTTTTGCTATGGCATAACTCCACTTCTTTTGTGTAGAGAGCTTTAATGTCAGGATTTGCCAATGAGTGGTTAGCATATTGGTAACAAAAGATACAGTAGTTTCCAGTCCACTTGTCCACTTGGAAAGTGTATGTTTGGCAATGGTAAAAGCTTACAAATCATAGAAATCATAAGAAGTTTAAGGCTGATGAGTCCTACAACCATAATGCCCTGCCAGTTTCCACCCAAGGCTCATGGAGGACTATGCCAGTTATGCATGGGGGGATTTTATGAATACCCATCCAATTATCTGGGTTCTGTTTGAAGTAAGATAGGGTATCACACTGCTTTATCTGCAGGGATAGTCTATTCCAGAGGTGAGGGACATGTTGAGTAATGGATCTAGCTTTCAATGTTTCCTTACTGATCTATTGAAGCAAGTTTAAATCTCTTGTTCTGATGTTTGTGGGACTATTTGATTTGTGTAAATAAAAGAGACTTTGGAGTACTGGTTTCCTCATTGCTCAGAAGGTAAGTCATAGGTCTTCTCTGAGGTACCTATAAGTGACAGAAAACTGAGGCAATGCTTCTAGACTTTTGTAGTAGTCTAGGAATTTTAAGCCTGTGATTCCCTTATTTAGGAACTGTGGTTGTCTTTCCAGCTGTTTGATATGTATGATGAGGTACATCCCAAAGGGGTTATTGTACTCTGCAGTTGGTTTGATCAATGCTGGATACTGGTGACAATAACCTCTGTAGACCCGGATAGTATTCCTTTGGTGATCAGCTGCACCAAGTAGAATGATTTTTTGAAAAGTGTTGTTACATAGTGGCCAAAGGAGAGGGAATTCTCAGCCCTGTTTCCCAGGCCTCTATCTGCATTTTAATTTTGAAGTGGGGTATTGTCAGTGCTATACTCCAATCATAAGTGCAAGTCCCTGCTAGAGGGCTTCTGTGTCAAAGACGGATTTGACAGTATCTTCCAGTATGCAGTCATCTGCAAACCTGGATAGCCATAAGTTTTGAGTGCTAGTCTGTACGTCAGAAAATGTATACCAAGCAAAAGTGGTGCCAGAGCTGAGCACTGTAAGACACCTCTAGTTTTCTTCATGTTCTCAAACACTGCCCTGCCACCCAAATAATATGGATTCGGCCTTTTAGCCAATTTGCTATTCAACTTACCATATCGGGATCTATTTTAATGTATTTACTTTATTAATTATGCTAGCACTGGGAATGGTGTCAAATGTCTTGGCCAGATCAAGGTAAGCTGTGTGGACAGTGTGACCAAATTCCCAAAGAGGTTAACCAGTTTCATTAGACAGGTTCTACCCTTTAACAAATCCAATTGCTGTGGATCTAGCCTAATGAGATTTATAATGTCTATGTTAGTCAATATGTTATAATCTTTTCCATGGTCCTACAGATGAGATTCATCAGGCTGATGGGCTTATAGTTTCCTTGGGTGGGGCTAAGGCTAACTTTAAGGATGGCATCACTAGCGCTGTATGCTATACTTTTGTGACTAAACCTGTATTCAAAATCAGGTTAACTAGCTTATGTAGTAAAGATTTTGCAAGGACCTCCATGCAGTAAATGAGTCAAACAACTAGTCTGAAATCCTAAATTCAAGCAATACCTTTAGGAAGTACTTGAAATGGTGGGACACATCCAGGCCATGAAGGACCCTTTCTCCTTGGACCTATGCCACGACAAAGAAGACCATGACTGTGATGGACATCTTTAGAAAACATCTAGAAGGC
Organism: Protopterus annectens; assembly: GCF_019279795.1. NCBI lineage: Eukaryota > Metazoa > Chordata > Ceratodontiformes > Protopteridae > Protopterus > Protopterus annectens. The sequence goes on from NC_056732.1 coordinate 465,476,590, forward strand.
TTTTGTGTATAAAACTGAAGCCTGCTTAAATGAAGTACGTTCACATAGACCGAGTCAGTGAGCAGTTGTATCTCTGCAGAATTTATCACTTCTTCTGAGGTTGTGAGATTTCAGAGTATGATATAATTGTTGAGGGGGTTTACATTGCATCTCTTTCTACATGGAGGATGCAAGTGGTCTTGAACATTCATGTCTTTGTGGGGTTTGCTTTTCATTATATTCATGAAACTGGGTCTATTTAAGTGTGCTTTTTGTGCAAGTTGGCTTCAATTCACAAACTATATTCTCTCCAAAACCATCTTCTGAAAGAAGGATAGCTTTATCCTTATGGATACCCTATTCCAGTTGCAGGCCAGGTATGGTTCTCTATATAAATGGAACAGTAACTTTAAGATATGTTTTCCAGGTAGGCTATTCTTCAAGAAATGAACATCTGTGCTGCTGAATTGGCATGTTCAAACAGCAAAACCGTAACTTATGAACTGATGAATTTCAGATCTTTTGGAGGAGCCGGGTTCCTTGTAGATAACTTCAGATGACCTTTCTTTGGTAAATCAATGACTGTAACAATCAGTCAATGTCATTCATTAAAGTTTCAGTTTTTGTATTTCACAACACACATGTTGATGCAAACTTGCTCTGATGATTTTTAAGTGATTTACAGTAGCATGCTTTTATTCGTCTTCACTTTTGTAGGACATCCTGATTTTGCTCATTTATGCCCTTTCCTTGAGGTAAGTCTTTTAAAGGACTGTGCTTTGGGGCAAATGGAAATTTGGGCTAGACTTTTCAATGGCTCCCTGGACTGCAAGCCTAGTAACTAGTTTCTATGAAGCTGAGTATTTATGGTGTAATTGAAAGAAACATGATTGCAGTAAACAGGAGTATTAGTACATTTGCCATGTTTTTTTGGACATGACTCTTGGTTTTCTTAATGTTGACAGGGTGTTTATTCTTTATCTGCAAATACATTGGACATCATTGAAGTCCATGAGTTTAGTGTTAATATTTTGACTGTGAATACATTTTTAATTTAGCTTGATTTTGCAGGTACACAGGTGTGAATCGCACTGTTTAGGCTACAACAGTTTGTCTATCACTTAGTTCAGATGAGTAAGATTATAAGCTATTAAAGAGCTACTTCCTGTAGTATATGGTTTGATTTCCTCGTTCTTCATATAGCTTCTCAGTGACACTGCCAAATTACTTTACCAGACAGTACTCCTGGGCTGCTTCTGAAAAGGAACACATGTCAAGTGGGCTGCCTAGACTGTTAGCAAATGCATTGTATATTTGTCAGTTGAGTTCTTGCATTCTTCACATTAGAAGTTAATTAGTATTTCACTATATACTATTTGAGTACAAATCTAAGTGCATTTCTTGAAGTTTAATAGGTTGCCTGATGCATTTTCACTAAATGTGAGTTTCAAGGGAAGAGAAGTTTACTGTTTCTCATGCTGTCTGTTTGTAATTTGACAGTGTTCTGTTTAGAAATGGCTGCCAGTCTTTTTTTTTCTGTAAAATTGAAATACTAATTTTAAATGAAATCCAAATATCTGTGATAATTATAAAAGTAAAGAAGGAAATAGTCTGTGCACTAACATGTTTGAACTATGATCTGGTAATTGGGGAGAGACAGCCAAGTAATGACATATAGGTATGGCTGGTGAGAGCCTTATTCATTACCCTGGGTAGGGCCCATTTATCCAGGATCCATTTCTGTTGACTCTGGGGGTGAATGCAGCAACAATGCAGCAAGATTAGCTATTCAAGTAAGTCAGACCTGTTCTGTGTGAAATCAGAAGGGATAGTTAGTCTTGATGCCAGACAAGACATGGGAAGGTTAAAAATGAGATGTGGGTGACCTGCAAGCATGTAAGACACCCTCCCCCACAAAAAAGTATGCTATATGCAGTAATATTTCTGAATTTTTTTATGACTTGTGGGTTGTTGAACAAGAGCTGCTGCAGCATTTTTATTTTCTTTAATTGTTTTGCTTTATTCATTGTGCTATAGAATGAATAATTTATTACTAAGCCTGGATTGTGCAATGTAATCTAACTTATGTTGCATTTTAGTAATATATTTTTGGAGTACCTTCTTTATGGCCTCAGTAACTGCAAAAGGGTTAACATTTGTCAGGTTATATAGTTCACAGTCTGGATTATTTGGAGTGGTGGACAGAACAGTATGATCTTCAGCATTCATTATGTAGTCAGTGTTGCATATTACTGTGATACAGTTTTCTCCACAAGATGGAATTGTGAAGGATTTCTGCATTTAGTTAAAAATTGTTGCTCTGGCAGGTAGTGCAGAGGACTAAAGCTCCAACTTATTAATGAGCTGCTTTCTGTGGCACCTACATTTACCAACTGTGTGAAATTGAGAAGGTCCCCCTTAATCAGGGAATTTGAGCTAGGCTTCTTAATGAACATCTGGACGGCATGTCTATTAACTATGAACCTGTTATTGCTTGCCAGCCATCCCCTATTGCACAGCTAATCTAGTTTAGAAATTGTTATGGCAATAGCACCAGCACACCTTCTTCATGCAATACAAGTAAATTATTCTTCAAGGGCAGCATTGACTGCATTTGTAGGTGAAGCACTGAAATGCAAAATTATTTTCCAGAAGCAGTGTCTGCATTAATAATAGTTCTCCTTAATGTAGAATTGTTCAGAATTCAGATGACTTACTTCTGAAGGGATTGTGCATATTGACTTGGCATATGTTATCAGGTGGTTATTTCGTATGCTCTCATACATCCTCTTTCTTAAACTATGTTACACCTTATGGTATGATGCTAGTGATCTTTATACAGTATAATGTACTTCAACCAAAGCTACCAATGAAGTACATTCAATTTATTTCTATATAACAATAAGGGGTGTACACTATCAACAAAGTGGCTATAACTGCTGCTGGGGGTCTATGTGGATGAAACTACCTTATGCTCTTATATGCTTATTTTAAAATTATCTTTAATCTGGTTTGGTAGGACTAGTGCACATTTGTGTGAGTACTTTGGCTACTGCGTGTTTGTGTAAAATTAATTTGAAATGTGTGACTTTGGTCATTATTATTAATTTTTTGACACAGACACCTGGGAAGGATGTACTCAACAATATAGCTATAATTGCTAGGTTTGGGAGATGTCTGAAGATAAAAATGACTGATCCCTCTGAACTGATGATGTTATAAACTCTGCCTGTCTTTGCATGACTTGGGTGCATTTTAAGGCAAATAGGAATACTTTACTGTGGCCATTTTTATCACAATCAGACATCATGTGCACTGTTGATTTTGTGGCCATAACTGTTGAGCACAGATATTGGTGGATTATAATGACAGCAGTTTGAGTGGCCTTTTATGGTTGAAATGTTCTGAAAATGGTACTTTTGTCATTACTGGTTCATACTTTTTGTTTCACTGCTTACAGGAAAAGTGTTCAAAATTACAAATGTAAAATACACTCTAACAAATGTTGCTGTGTTAATAAAGAAGATGAATCAAAGAACATGTGCATTTATGCATGGTCTTAAAAATGTATGCAAGTAGCTCATGGTCTGAAAAGAGGCCGGGGACCAAGGTACACTTAATCTGCCACTGGCCAGATGCAGTTTCAATGAATGTGAGTTTCAATGCATTTTCAATGAATGTAAGCTTCAAGGGAAGAGAAGTTTACTGCTGCTAATGCTAAATCAGTTTTCAATGTGCAACTGATTTTGTCTAGCAAATAGCCATCAGTGTTTGTATAATAAAATTTGAAAAAAAAAGTTTTAAATTAAACCCACATCTCTGTAATCATTATAAAAGTAAAGAAGAAAACAGTATGCACACTGACAGGTTTGATCAGTGTTTAGGGTAACGGGAGAGAGAGAGCAAGTAATATTTATACAATTTCTTACATTAGCCCCATATTACATTTATACTTTATTAAAAAGTGAATTAAGCCTTAGCAAATATTCACTATTAAGGGAATATTATGTATTTTTGGATTTGTACGCCTGCCTGTAGATTGTAGCTTGTTTCCATTCAAGTGTAATCCCTCCTGCCAGGCAGAAATAGTTTTTTAACAGTATATTTTTTCTTTCTCTTATTATTGCCCACATGAATCTTCCACCACCATCATCTAATGATGCTCTTACCAGCCCCGTCATTCTCTTTTTCCTCCTTCCACCACGAAAAGGGCAGGGGGTATAGTAGAAACCTGCCCTAATGCTAGACACAGGTAGGCACTTCCTCTCCTGGGAGACCCTCTGCCTTTAGGAAGGGTCACTGCTAGGAGAAAGGCATCACATAGATTGTCAGGGTAAGGAAATTTTAATATGAACCTTCAAACCACAACAGCTCACAGCTCCAAATCAGGTGAGACAAAAGGAGTTGCAAATAAATGCCAAACCTTATTGGTAATGGTCAAGTGCTTTCTTCTCCTTTAAGAGACTTCATCAGAACAAATTTCATTACAAACCCAGCCCTTAAATATCCTTACTTAATGATGTCACATGAGTCACTTAATTACACTTTAAAAACACACTACATAATTTATCAAAAAATAAGTAAGTAAATAAATGAATGAAACTCACTCATATTGTGTTTGACTAACATTGTAAAACATTTAAAACATTAAAACACATCACATATTTAATGTAATTGTGCCTTATAGGACACTTCAATCCATCTAGCCCATAATATGTTTTAATTTTAAAATACATGCAATATTAACTGCCTCATTTAATCCAGGAAATCTGGTGGCATCCAACCTTAACTGCCATCTCAATTCACTTGCATCCAAGTGCAAGTCTACTGATCATATAGTAAAGGACTCTCATGGTAAAATAGTAGACTTGCACTTGGATGCAAGTGAATTGATGGCAGTTAAGGTTGGATGCTACCCAATTTCCTGGATTAAATGAGGCAGTTAATATTGCATGTATTTTAAAATTAAAACATATTATAGGCTAGATGGTTTGAAATGTCCTATAAGGCACACTTAAATTAAATATGAGATGTGTTTTAATGTTTTAAATGTTTTACAATGTTAGTCAAACACAATATGAGTGAGTTTCATTCATTTATTTATTTACTTACTTATTTTTTGATAAATTATGTAGTGTGTTTTTAAGGTGTAATTAAGTGACTCATGTGACATCATTAAGTAAGGGTATTTAAGGGCTGGGTTTGTAATGAAATTTATTCTGATGAAGTCTCTTGAAGGAGAAGAAAGCACTTAACCATTACCAATAAAGTTTGGCATTTATTTGCAACTCCTTTTGTCTCACCTGATTTGGAGCTGTGAGCTGTTGTGGTTTGAAGGTTCTGAAGTTTCAATTTGTGGTGATGTAAGTTTTAATATGAAGATGGAGAAAATGTCTGAGTAGGATGAAGTGTGTGATACCAGTACATCACCATGCTGAATGACACGTGAACTCATTCTACCCCTTGCAATTGAATGAAAAGTAGTCTGCTTCAAATCCAGAAAATGAGTTCATGGCTGCATGCAGAACCCACCCACCTCCTCATCCCATTAACAGGATAGGCAAGCAGAAACCTGCTAATTTGCTGTTCTTACATGGCCTCACCAGCATGATCTCAGAACAGCCAGGTCACAGTTTATAGGCAGTTACTAGGCTTGCCGTTCAGGGGAGCATTGAGAAGCTTAACCCAGATTTTCTGATTCATTGAGCACTTTTTGGTTGCATGACTTGCTCAAGGTCACACAGTAAGCAAATGAAGGCTGTGGGAGTCAAAACCAGTACCCCTGGGGATACAGCTTACATCCATAGCTCTCTGTACCAACTGCCAGATTGGGTGACACCTTTGCATGATTAATACCCTACACCAATTGCACTAGAATGGGCTTTTCACATCAGTAATATGTTGCGACAAATAACCACCTATGTTATCTCTCTCTACTATGGTACAATATTGCAAATACAAAAAATATTCCTAAAATGATTGCCTTCAGAAAAACAAATAAATACATAAATAAATAAATAAGCATGTAACAAAATCTTAAAATAAAAGCATAGTAAATTACTTTTATACAGCAAAATCTTGATTGCAGTAGTAGCAGAACCAGCATACTGTAATTAGATTGCCAAAACAGCAAAAGTTAAGTTAAATAAAACATCATGTGTAATGTGAACAGCATTTAAAATTGTAATTGAACAACAAAACATTACATATTTCATATCCTTTAAAGACATACTGCTTATGGTAGACACATATTACAATAATAATATGTCATATCCCTCTGTTGCATTATGTATGGATAACCTTGGAATGCAACCTAGTACCTGAAACAATCCTGCATGTTCATTAGAACAGAGAGATCTAAAGCAGAGCTACCATCAGGTAAAATAAATTGACACAGTATCTTAGTTTGATTAATTAATGCCAAGTATACCCTATCACTAAAAGAGTGGCTGACTTTTTCAATGAGAAGCTAATGTAGGCCCCTACAGATGTAGCCACTTCCATTAATAACAACCTTCTCTTTTGTAGCAGGCAGTAAATAGTTGCAAATGAGACCATAAGCCTTACAGTCATTTCATATTAAGGGGGAACCCCCATCACACTCTATAGAAAAGTTGGCAAATTTCTACACCAGGTGCACTGTGACACATTTTCAGAACCCATGGATAAATTCAGTCACAACGGTTTGACAAATCCCAGTTGTACCTTATGGAATGGGGGCTAGAACACTTTATGCACAAAGAGAATAATCCATTCAATATAACAGATGCATTTTAGTATTGGCATGTATCACAGCATGCTCATTTCCTGGTAAGGTACATATTGTCATGTGAAGTTCCTTCATTTGCTAGTAAGGTACACCCTGTCATGTGAAGTTTCTTCAGTCATTCCCATCTGTGACAGCCTATATGTTTGAGTAGCTTTGACCTGGATGAGTCAAAAATAATAGGAGAAAGTTTCCATAGGGTAGTAAAGAGGAAAATCTTGTCTTAAGAAAAGCCAGTCACGTGCAGTTGATATAGTGAGTTAATCACCTCAAAACTCCAGATTAAGTCTCAAGCAAGAGTTAATCAAATTGTCACTGCCATACCCCATACCTCTGATGGTCCCAGCTGTGCATGCAATAAATGGCATGGTCTATGACAGCAGGCTGTATTATGCTATTTGACTAATTTAACAAGCAAGACTCTGAAATGCCTATACAAACTCCAGATGGTGCCATGTTTTATGAGGTTAGCTTCCAAATTTGCAGAAAGTGGGAAGTAAGGTGTACCCTCAAACTATGATATATTGTAAAGTCCAATGCACATTTTCTATATCACAGGAGTCATAGCCTTCAGATATTACATAATGTGATCTTTTTGTATGAGCACAACTATTTTTTACAAAATAATTTGAAAAGTATACACCAAAACATATAGAGAATTCCTGGCCACAACCTTGTTCATTATCCCTAAGTATACAAAATCCATTGACTGAATACCATATGATGTAATAAACAACATGATCTTTTTTCTGACTATCCATTATGTTTTTTGAAGGCCAGTACAATGATTTTTATTGATCGGAGCTTGGAAAGTATGTAGTTAGCCTGCAATAAAGCCCAAGATTTGATAATGCAAATTCTGGAGAACAGGAAGGATAGTGAGTGTGAATTCCCTGGTTAGTGTAGTCATTTCTGTCCTTTGTGCACCTTCTCTTCTCATGAAGCTGCAAGATAATCATTATCCATTAGGAGCTATAGCAAAGCTGCATGAGAAAAACAATTGTGTGGTGTGTTAGCCCCAAGTGCAATTTCCTAGTGGTGAGTAAAACTGTGCTGAGGAACATGCATTTGGGCAGAGAAAAGATTACACAAATTAAAAAGAAAACTAGTGACTAACTCCCAAGACTGCGGTCTTACTGGAAGCTAAACAAAGAGAAGTAAAACTCAACACTCTCTTGGACCTAGATGATTAAGCAACAAGTTATGAGGAAAAAGGCACACAACAATCACCTTCCTAGTGCATAACACAATAACCAGAATTATAAAGTACATCTTACTGTCAGAACCAGAAGAGAATGTGGCTTGATTAGAGGCAAGTTGAGCAGAAATTATTTGCTGCAGTTCCACATAGGTTGGTCATCCAGCACTGAAGTGTTGCAGATAGCAACAGTGCAATGTAAGGAATTCAGAAAAGCAGTATCTTTGAGTGTTTTAGCCAAAATGTAATATGCTGTGGTGACCTTATATCGATATTTTGGGAAGGGAGCAAACTGTAGATCTATAAAATGATGAATTAGCAATGATGTACATTTTAAATGTTTATGTTCTGGCAGAAAACAGCAGCAGTTCCTAAGCAAATCAATATGCAGGTACTAGAATGTTCATTTCCCTGTGATAAGAACACAAGTATACTTTATGGCACATTGTTAATTTAATTTACTTAAGATATTCACTCAGTCAGCAAAACACACTAGTTGGGATTCAGAAAATGGTGGGTGCAGTTGCGGCAACTCATTTTCCTTGTTTGTGTGACAAAGCCCAAAGCTTATTAACAATGAATAGCATGGGAAATCAGTCTGAGGAGGTGAGCTTATGCTTGTAGCTGCACTATGGTCTGCAGGAACAGTACATAGTATTAATGTGCAGACTCAGGAAAAGGCAAGTCAAACAGTGCCTGTGCACTGTGAACACTTCTTGATGAGGACACAGGCTCTTCCAGTGCTTTAGAAACAAAAACACTGCAATTCATCAAAGCAATTGTTTACAGGGTTTGAGACATCAGGATGTTCCTTAACTATTACACTAGAAAAGCTGCACTTCCATCTGTTTTTACTTCACAAAAACTCATTGATAATCAGGCATTAATATTACTTTGTCAACAGCACATGCTGTTGTTGTGTCTTTCGGCTTTTCCCGGTTAGGGGTCACCACAGTGGAACTCCGGTCCGCTAATGATTGGCAGTAGATTTTTACATGCCGAGTTGCCAGCCCTGATGCATGTCTCCACACACAAGATGCTCTAGCTGAGAATTGAGCAGGACAATGTCTTACTGTGAGATGACAGCGCTACAGCAGCACCACCACCGCAGTACTTTGTCAACAGCACATAAAAAGTTAGAAAGTTTTTGCATACTGTATTCCTAATTGAGAATGGTATACAGTTGGTCTCAGCAATGAAACACTTCATCCACCCCTAACCCAAAGAAAAGTTGATTAAGCATTGAAATATGAAGTAATAATCAGTGGTAGGAATGTAGATTGTGCTGTGTTTTCTAACAATGCTGCACATAGGCCATGGCATCAAAACTTGTGAGGTCTGATGCAAGTTGGTAATTATTATGCATCCCCACAACTGATTGTTGTCGTCAACTGATTGTTGTCATCACAGCATACTGTTTTTTGTGTGTGCGCGCACGTGCAAGTGTGTGTGTGTGTGTGTGTGTGTGTGTCTTTTGTGTTGGATATTTTGTACAATTTGTCAATATATGTATATTTTTTAGAAAATATATTCTTGAGGTCCATTCAGAACTGCAGGTACTATTTTTTATGTAACAGTTTTGTTTCTGTAAGAGCGTTAATAAAACTATTGTGGAGATAGGTGTGTGTGTGTGTGTGTGTGTGTGTGTGTGTGTGTGTGTGTGTGTGTGTGTGTGTGTGTGTGTGTGTGTGTGTTTTTTAAGATTTGTTTGAGCTATTCTTATTTCCAGACATCCAGGAAAACAATCGGTGTGTCTGAAGTGCTGAAATCAGATGATGCTAAAGTGAGACTTGCAAAATGATATGTTATTGTTAGGAATTGTTATTAATATTATTAGGCAAAAATGTGTTCTAGGTTAATCAGTCAGTGCTTGGTTGCTAAATGGAATGCAAAATAGAACCATTCTGTCAGTGTTAAGTGTCTTCCCCTCTCCTCAGTGAAAGGTGCAGGCAACTGCTTTAATTCTGTTTGTGCAACTGTCAGCTGCTTTGAACACATTGTCATACAGGGTGGCCACACTCTTGCCCACCCCTCCACCGCCATCACCACCAGATCATTAGCTCTGCATCTCTTACAGTGTGCTTCTTTGAAATGATAATTGTACCATATGGTAGGTGCTCTGTCTCCTCCAAACACAAACATTGGATTAATTCTACCTCCAGGACAGTGAGCTGCTTTGAACCTGCATGGATATGATGCATAAATTAATGAGTTCATGAATGTGTATTTGATCCAAGAAAGCATATAAATGACAGACTGACGACAGTAGGCATATAAAAGCTTGTATGCTTAACTGCTCATCCTTCTAAAAGGTTATCTAAGCAATACTTACTTAAGTTAATAAATAACAAACGTGCACTAGTAATGACAGAAATAAGTTTACTATACTTGCCCTGTGCTCAGTTTCATTACTAGAAAGTGCTGTGAATGATGAGGTGGGTTCAATGGGGAAGTGAAGGGTGATGAGGCAGTACAGTAAATTCCTGGATGTTTGATGTACTAAAACTATGGTTTCTTGTTGATCTGGCAGTCAAATCTCTATCTAGTGTCATAGTTCACAATCTGGTAATGACGGCATTTAAGTGTTCTGGGTTGCCATATGGCAACTTGACTCAGTCTATGGTATGTGCTGTAATTAATTAAGGTGTATGTTTTAACCTTAACTACTGCAAAAAAGTGACAAGGAATAGAATTTGTAGAAAAGTATAGAAGAAAACAGTAGGTAGAGGTCCAGAATGGCGTGCAGATTTCTGATCATTTGTGTGTCACTGAAAATGTGCATAACAAATCGGCCTGAAAATCAGCACTTGGAATAATTCAGCTTGAGGGATAAGGCATAACCCCCTGGGGGATCAATATTACTGTAGTTTTGCTTGTACTCCAGTTTTCACTTTTAAATGTTCACTGTAGGACCAATTCTGACCATGCCATCCAGTTTCCCGTTGTTACATTCCTATCAGAATATATATGGTTACCAGCTGTTTCACATCAGATGTTTGATGCAACTAACAATGCAGGTAACATACCTTGATTCACAATTAAAATGCCCTGGAAAAAGTATGTCCTATTACTGTTCACACTAAATACATTTGGTCATAAAAGTTAGATGGGTAAATGGAATTAATATGAGTGTATCCTATTTTACCACTTGATAGAATGATTATCATGCAAATATTGGATTATCTATATATAGGTTTTTAAGTGTTATTTGGTTAATTATTTTCTGCAAGAACTTGATGTTTTTTAACTGTATGTCATACATTAATGTTTTGGATAAGGCTTTGGGTGTTGTTAGATTCATTAAAATCATCTAAACTTTGCAATAACTTAATGTTTTCAATATCGGTCTCTTTTTGTTGGGTGTCTCTCCCCGGGATTCATGAAGCTCGGCGCAAGGCCGGCGGTAGGCTTGCGCTGACAGTGCGGCATGAAGATGGCGCAGTAGCGCCAAAAGCATATTAATGAAGGCGCGCTGCCGCCACAGCCACGTGCACAGGAAAGGAGCGCGAGTGCATAGGGTGTGTCAAAGTGCCACATGGAGGCGTGGAAATGCCAGCTGTCGATGTGCAACCTAAAATGCTTGCATATAACAAGTTGCAAGATAGTAATCACATCTGTCAGTGTCTGTGGATACTGAAATGTATGCAAAGCATGCAAGAAAGTTCTTGCGAACACAAAATAAAGAAGCAAACACTAATGCACGGTAGGGAATAACGGGTCCCTATCCCACGAACAAATGACATGGAAAACTGTGTGCCCGTAGTCCAATGCAGTGTAGATAGCTATACCAAGTGGAAGTGAAACGCATCATATGTTAGTGAGCCACCAGTAGGTACGTCCAGCCCAATGGTTAGGGTCACCAGCTGATCCATAATGTGAGGGAGGGTACACAGCTGGGCAGATGTGTCCATAACAAAATACACAATAAATGAACATATCTAGTGACTGTATGTCCGAATCATATCCCACAAGGCATGTAATAGTCACATACAAAAGGTATGTCCGTATTTCACATACCAAATGTGACAGGAAATAGAATAAGCATGTAAATAAAACAGAAGGAGCATATAAACAGCTACAATAATAAGAAAACATGTAGGCTGAAAGGAACAGTATTATCCGTACCGTCGACTGTGGGTACGTGCTGTCCAGTACAGTCGGATATGTGTATGGAATATATCCCATCCTGGACATAGGAAAAGTTGGCATCCTACCAGTGATTAGAACAGTCTGCCAAAATCCGCAGAATTCAGCGGTACAAGCCGAACTTGTCAGTATGTGTCACAGTTGAACGGGTAGTACCCGGGTATACCAACCATGTAATGAAAGTTAAGTATGGGCCTGTACCTATGTGCGTGAGGTATAGCATGTGGAAAGCAAACATGGCAGGGTAGTCCACACAACCATACAGGTACCTGACATATGTAGGGTATTCAATGTGTTACTCTGGCCGTGTCATGGGCCAACAACCAAAGAATGATGTATGGGGTGTGAGGAATATGTGTGTGTGGGAGGATGGGTAATCGTACAATCCTCCAAGGCGATACTGTGTCGTATGCAGAATAGGTGAACTGGAAGTGTATGAGGGAGCAGCGGGTGAAGCTGAAAGAAACAGAAAAACATGTATAAACAGCTGCAATACAACCAGACGGGCCATACTGTAGAACACAATCCCACAAACATATGAATATTGAAATGTGCGATACAAATGTATAGACATGTCACCGGCACATACCCACAGATTGGTTCTGATGGAATTGGCCATAACAAATGCAACACACCTGGATGCATAATGGACTACCCAGCATCCACTCCACATCACACAACCCGCTCACTTACCTGAACGTCCACCAAATCCAGCCATACTTGGCCTACTGGTTTGGTGCAGCCACATCTACACATAGTGACCACTACGCATATGTAGTAGGTAGTGTCACCCTAGGCAGTTGCAGGATTGCACACAATGTATCCCTTGCATGTAAAACCCCCAGCACATTTTCATAATGCCAGAAGAATGTTTGGTATTTGTCGTGTTTTGGTCTCGTCCAATTTTTGGGATATCCCTCATGGGATAAGTAACCTGTGTAAACATTATAATGGAAGACACAAAGTCCAGTCCTGTAGATATCTGGACACAAGTTGGACTGTGCATTAGTGGTGTACGACACTGTCCAGCCCTAAATGGTCATGCATAACCTACTACCCAGGATCAAACACCTGCCTGTGACGCACGTGTCCCGACACGAATAAGCTAGAGAATATATTGCACACATTCGCATAGTGGCACATGGTATAAGGGTGATGAAGGCACTGATGTAAACAGGATACCCCTGATCCACTGTGTGAGGGACAATTAATGTGTGTGTAGGTGTGACCTGACCAACAATGGTACAATGCCAAATGTCTTGTGACCGTAGGAAATAACTATGCACCATACTGCATGTAACAGTTGCCTAAATCGGTCACGTCAGGATAGAATAAATGTAATTAGTACAAGAAACAGGCAAACAAAAGTGCCAAAGGTATAAGGCTCACAGCTAGGAAAAAAATGAATGTTCTAAACCTGCACTGACCGTGGCTATGTGTTGGCCCAAACAATCTGGTGTCCGCAGTAGGGTTATCATCTGTCCCGCTTTGCGAGGGACAGTCCATCATTGGACAGTTGTGTCCTGACAAAAGACATTTCAAATGGCAAATGTACTGGGATTGCAGGACATAATTATGTCCCATATGTTATGTAATAGTAGCAGAAAATAATTATTGCAGTATCTACAATACCTAAATGTTACAAGAAACAGAATAAGCAACTAAACCACTACAACAATAGGCTTTTATGTAGGCAAATAAGTAAAGTTCTATATGTTGTACTGACTGTGGGTATGTGTCGACTTGTAAAATCTGATGTGTTCTGAAAATGTCCCATCTTGGCCATTTGAAAAGGTGCCAACCGTAGTCATCAGAATACAGCACAACCTGTACATATGACAATGTCAACGATACCAATGGTCAGAGCATTCACAAAATAACTGGCCAGACCCTTAAAAACTCACAAAGCCAGTGAACTTTGGGGGAAAGGTGTTGAATGAGAATGACTACTTACAACAATGAAGAGTAATAGATGCATTTAACTGCAGAAAATTTGTAGTATTACTAATCTGTCAACACGTTCCAAGTTAATAGTACTAATATGGTAGAAGTGCCCGTGATTGTCCCTGAGTTGTCATAGACTTGTCCCTGTCACTGTAGACATGAGTCCCCGAGTATCAGAGAGGTCCGTACACAGAAGTACACCAACCAACTGTCCAATCTGTTGACAGGATTATTGCATACCTACAGTGAATTCATAACAGATGTCCAGAATAATATTCATTGTATGTATAAATGAATGAAATAGTCAAATGGGAAGGGAACCCCCCCCCCAACCTGCATTATGTAGTAGAACCACTCCCCACCCTAAATTATGTAGCGCCGACCCAATAATGTGGTCAGAGGTGCCCAAACACTTGTGTCTGTAAACACAGGTAGAATGTTAAACTCTGGACTAACTCTGTCCATGTGCTACATCTGATCTTTGAACAGCGCCAAGGCAGTGCTAGTCACCAGACTGCCGAGCCTAAACCCAGACCAGCACTTGAACACCCTGACAATGTGCGAGGACTATAAGCCTAGGAGTTATGAATATCCTTGGAGTGAGTAGACTTGCAGCACGGGCCCAGAGCAGTATGAAACAGGGAATGTCCTAATTGTAGTACTGCGGTTTTCCCAGCAGGAGAATGGATGCCTGCTGTGTAAGGGAAGCAGTGAAGTGTATGTCAGAGTAGCTATGAACCATGGGTATACATATAAATGAGCCAGAACACCAATAGTGTAGTGGTTACAGCATCCGCCCAACGTAAAGGCATTCCCAGTTCAAGTACGACTATAGCACATATTAATTGTATAATGAATGCCTCTGTGCTGTAAAGCCAACATTTATACATGTAAAGGTGACCGCGTTTGCATGGCTCCATTAACCGGATTCCATCAAAGTGGTACTGTCATAAGGAATAAGGCACATGTAATCCTAAAGACTTGCCTGTAAACATATGTAACTCAGAATAAGTAGATGCAAGTGAGCCTGTGTGGGTGTATGCAGCTATTAGCATAGCAAATGTATGTTGTCTTCTACAGCTGTGACTTTCATATATATAGTTATGTCTGTGGATATTTATCTATACACACATCTATCTAACAGAAATATGCAATTATATAGCTATATATTTATCAATATATACATATATATATATATATAAATATATATATATATATATATATATATATATATATATATATATATATATATACACACAGACATATATATATATATATATATATATATATATATATATATATATATATATATATATATATATATATATATATATATATATATAGATAGATATAGATAGATATAGATATAGAGATAGATATAGATATATAGATAGATATAGATATAGAGATAGATAGAGATAGATATAGATAGAGATAGAGATAGAGATGTTAGGAACGCTGAAAGACGAAAGCAAACCTAAGGGTTGTGAAGGGAATCCAGAGCAAGTTAGGAATTATGAAGTGCTCGCAGCGTATGTCACATAAAGCTGCACAAGTATGAGTAGAGCACCGCTCTCCACACCAGAGGCAGGGCTATACCAGTGGCCATAACATCGTTGAAGTGCTACGTCAACATTGTAAACAGATGGAATGTAGGACATGTTGCGGCCACCTACACTTGTAACCCGCAAATCGTTCGTAATCCATAACACCAGGAAAGGCACGTATGTGCAAATATGAATGGATGGTGAGCCTGTGAATACACAAGGTGGTACAAAATGTGTGTAGGGCCCCAACGCTCATGAGAGGGCAATGTGTAAAGGTGTGTCATGGCTGCGATATCAGGTGTATAATGGCTGTTATGCGGGGAAACTCAACACGGGTTTGCAGGAGAAACTATGGATATGTGAGTATGGGCACAGGAGTGATAGGGTATGTTGCACCGGGTGAAATGGAGCGACCCGTGGAGGTCAGCTAGTACGTAGGTGCGATTCCCAGATAGAGCATTGTTTGCGTGGAGACATGCGTGAATGGGCGTATCATTGTCGGACGTTGTGCGTCAAGTCTGGCAGCCCGGCACATAAAACCTATACGCCACCCATGAGTGGAACAGAGTTCTGCTGTGACAACCCCAAACCAGGAAAAGCAGAAAGACACAACTACATGAAAATGACAATTTGTCAACGTACAGTCACAGTAACACAAACACACATCCTATCAACAGTAATAATACGAATGTGTACAGAAACAAACACAGTAGCAGGAAAAATAGGGTGCGCATATGAGGAATATGTCGAATGACACTATCATAACCCAGTTAGCAGCGGCACCCCAGACATGAAAAACGTGCAACATCTGTCTGCTGCATAACATGCAATATACTGAGCACAAGTTCACCGGAGTGAAGTGTCGGTGTCGGAATGACTAAGGCAATAGTATGCTGTTGAAGCAGGGATAAAATCAATATGCATGTGTAAGTGTCCATGTCTGGGAAATGTATAGGTTAACGGACACACAGATGTATATATAGATAAAAACGTATATATACACATAGCTATATTAATTTACATACACATATATATCCATACAGTGTGTGTATATATATATATATATATATATATATATATATATATATATATATATATATATATATATATACACACACACACACACAAGGATATACTACGGATATATATATAGATGGATATATATACACAAACAACAGGTAGTGATATATACACATACACACAAAACAAACTACATGTCAGTGTAGATATACACATTCACATAAATAGGTTACTTCACAGCAATTAGGGTAACATATTTACAGCCCGGGCATTTGTGACTGGGAGGTCCAATAAAGAAATGTTGTACCTCCCACATCACCCAGCTGGGCCGGACAGACATACAGACATGCAATACAGATCAATACACTGCCTCTGTCCAAAACACTGGTAGGAAAGGACAAGTGGGAGAGTTCTGCAAGGTCTACACTTTAAACATGGATAAAGGTGTCCCTTGCGGGACCCCAAAAATTCAGGGTATGAAAGAATCTGCTGACACTAATACGAGCAGGATGTAGGTGTACATGGAACAGCAGGTTGTGCAAGTGTGATAATACATGGGTTGACAAAACGTATGACATGTGTCCCGAGATGGGGAGAGTGGGCAATGTGTAGGGGTGTGCTCATACCCCAGCTGCACTCACAGTAAGTATTTGTCATGACTGCTGTAGAGGGGTGCCAGGTAGGTGGACCATGGGTATGCATTAATGGGCTTAAGTGTGCAGGTGCTGGTTGGCAGAGATGTAGTAGGCCCGCCCAGTGGAAGTCATTAATATTCCTATGTGGGCATAGCATACGCCTACACCTCCCACACCTGAAGAACACATCTACCGGATAGTTTGTAAACCAGCGGGGAATACATAGAGACCTACACAGTGCCGTGTACCCGATTAGCATGGACGTCCATAGTTATGTATCAGAATGTAATAAAGTCCAACTAAACACTGCCAGAACTACTGATATTAGGTGAACAGGTGGCAGAATACAGGTAATGACAGATGACATGTATGAGTCATAAGCGGCATGTACCTTGACAAACGTGAATGAATACATATGTTCTGTGACTGTGAATGTGTCTGGTTAATAGAACCAATCATCTAAATGTGTCCCGCAGGGTGTTATGCATTGTTCCTGATACAGTGTTCATTTACACCCATTGGCATGTGAGTTCTGCTACTGACGGAAAGTGCATAAGTTGCTGACCACCTCAGGTAGATGATAGCATAATAGAAGAGGTTAAACACCCGTACACCTGCAAGGGACACACCCGTCTGGGCAGTTGTGTCTTGCAGAATGACAGTTATGGCACATGGCCTGTGAGTTCGGGAATGGAGGCTATATAGTGTGTGTAGTGGTGTCAGACATCAATTTGTTGTATCAGTAACAGCTACATGTAATAGGAAACAGTGTTATCAATTGTAATGCTACATGAATAACCTTAACGTATGCAAACCGTGGAGGTCGTCCATGTACTACTGGCTGTGGGTCAGACCTCTCAACCAATTGGGGACAAATTTCAACAGAATCACTGACAAGTCAAGAAAACACAAGGACAATCAGGGACACATTTAAAATATTAGAGCTATTAACTGGAAACATTGACAGAATCAGAGCATATGAATTAATACACATTTTCTGAGCATATGAATTAATACACATTTTCTGAAGTAAAAGAAGTTTGTAACTCTTAATTATTGTCATTATTCATGAAGTGTAATTCACCACCTTTCCTCCAAATGTCACTAGTTTTAGGAGGGATTAAGAGGGACAGAGTTAAAATTTGAGTCAAAATCGGGGACAGCCCTGAAAATCAGGGACAGTTGAGAGGTATGCTGTGGGTATGTGTTGCCTTGACACATGTGATAGCTCTACATATAGGGTCTATAGGGCCGCCACCAGTCTGAACGGCCAAAGTGGAATCTGCTCTGTAGAACTGTCAGATGTACCAGGGCAGAACATACTTACAGCTATGCATAGTACAGAAATATACATATCAGAACAAATCAAAGCGTAGTCTAGCAGCAGTATAGTTGCTTATGCTACTACATATGACATATCGACATGTCAGGTATACAAGACCTGTAACAAGCAACCAATACAGACACCTACAACATGAGAAGGTCCCCTAATCAGGACAGTTGCAATGGCTAGAGTATTGTCCATACCACTCAACTGTCCCTGAATGTCAGGTACGTTCCTGGGTTTGACTGAAAGTCTGACTGTGTCCTTCTTAATCCCTCCTAAAAGTAGTGGCTGTTGAAGGAAAGGTGGTGAATTACACTTACTGACTAATGACAATAAGTAAGAGTTATAAACAACTGTTACTTCAGAATATGTGTATTAAGTCATATGCTCTGATTCTGTCAATGTGTCAAGTTAATAGCACTACTTTTGTAAAAGTGTCCCTGTTTTTCATGACCTGTCCCTGATTCTGCAGAAATGTGTCCCCGATTGGTGGAGAGTTCTGGTATTGTCACATGTGATGTGTGATGAGGGACTGTCCCATGCAAAGTGGGAAAGGTGTCACTCCTACAGTCTCCCGTCGTGCAATCTGAAAGGTGGTCAGCGTGCAGTAGGTATGCGGTAGCATGACTCGGCAGACAGCTGCGTTAACAAACTCAAATCACATGTCAGCATTGCAGAGTATCGGTTCCCATGTATCAGGCAGATGGGAGCAGATCGTATGAGGAACATGCATATAATATGATTACAGCACTGGACAGGCCGCCGAGTCCATACAGTCGAACGGCTGCCATCGCAAAATGGTTACACATACCCGATACTATAGTCATGTAGTCCGATGTAATACACATCACAAGGGATTGCACACACCCAGTGTGAGTGACAAATGTAAGCGGAAATGTCGGAGAGTGAGTGGCTGTAAGCGTGTTTGTCTACCAGTATGCCAGTAATGCCCTGTCAAAGAAATGTGGAGTCTAAACGTGTATAAGGTGCTGTGACCAGAGGTCAGCAGTGCTTAACACTGTGCAAACCCACACACAACAGCTCCCACCTGCTGGACTGTGCCTTACCCGGTTTGTATCCAAAGGCGTCGGCCTGTCCGCAAACAAAGAACCGCCCTATACACGTGATGGTAGAAGTACCTTGCGCACATAGCTCATGTGAATTAACAATAGACCATGGCATATGTACAGACAATAGACCGCAAACACCATACAGTGCAGACATCAACAGTATAGCAATGTACTGGCAGATATGTCCGGACCACTGGTGTGTGCATGCCTGGCCGTCCTGTGTTTCAGTGTGTAAGCATGCCCAGTATGACTGTTAAGCATGTTGTAGACTGACAATACCGTCGTGTGTGAGCATGCAAAGTATGGTCAACTGTATTGCATGTGTCACATGTCCAGATAGTTAGTACTGTATTGCTGACCCCTCCGTTCTACACAGACAGGTGACATGCTGTGTCTGCAGGATAGCTAATGCCCATGTGGCATTGACAGTTGCTATATGTCTTTATAGCATGGGGGGGCATGCAACCACAACCACAGTCCTACACAGCACCGTGGGTGGTGCACATGACTCTCACATGTGTAGGTGTGATAGGGGCACAGCCAACAGTACATCTGCCGCTACTGTACTGGTCTGCCGGGTACTCCATGTCAGTGTGTGGACCTACCTAAATTGCTGGTTGGAGGGATACCAGGATACGTCAGTTCCCAGCATTAATTACCAGCACAGTGGTGTTGGATATCCTATTACACAACCTACATCAAACAGCCTGGCCTGCTGTCATCTGTGTGTGTCATAGGGGATTGGGGTCAGTCATTGGGCATATCCATAGGCCATCGTATATCATTTGTCTGTATTGGTCCACATCTGTCCAGCTGCATGGAACGTGTGTGGGCTGTATGGACACACATGATGGTCAGCCCATAATCTGCAGTGGGTTAGGACACCCTGTGTACTACAGGCTACCATTGTGACCCCCGTATGTGCTACAGAGGTCATGGTGCCACTATGGATGTGTACTGTCTGCTGCCCTAACATTTGGCCACCACAGTCACTTGTATGCTCACATACATACCATAGCAATGGGTAAGTACACATTCTAATACAACTGCCACTTGTTAGGTCAATAGACATACCCTGGTTGTGTTACGGACTTGAGGATGGTGCTGGAGTGTTGCCTATGTTGGATGTACACAGTGCACCACACATACATGGCCAAGCACAGGTACTGTTGTGTTTGGCATCCATTGTACTGTGTGTGGGTCAGAGAGGGGAAATCCGTGGGTACCTACTGTGTCAGTGCATATGCCTTGTGTTGCCTCTTTGCCAAGGGCAGGTCAAACTGTGCATGGGCTTTTGCCAACTGTGCCCTACTCAGGTAGTTCCTTCACCAAGTCACACTGTGCCTGTACAGGCCTTGGTAGTGGTGTTGGGCTGTGTGGCCCTGCCCCATGCTGTTCCTGCTGCAACTGTTACTGCAGGATAACATTATGTAGCATAGCAAATACCATTACAACCTGTATGCATGTAGCTTGTGAATACTGCAGAGCCCCAACAGATGTGTCCGGATACCAGAACTGTGAACTGAGCATCCCAAACACATGCACATGTATATGTCTTGCCTGTGCATCCGCCTCAGTATGGTGTGAGTGTTCAGGTGTGTGTGCATTGCTGATGAGTGTTATAAAGCCACTACACCAGTGTTTACCTAGCATCCCCCACTAGGACACTGTAGGGGATGTCCATATAGGCATTGGAGTGCTACAGCTGTGTCAGACGCCATATATCGGACACATCATAGCTGCCAGGGTAGACAGCACACACATTCAATCTCATGCCCTGGCCATCGCATATGGTCCAGCTGTTGGAGGGTATGCCCCTGCACTGACTGTAGGCCCTACCCTGCTCCCCGGGTGGTGCTACGTGTGCAGGCTATAGCACCCAGTACCCCAGGGTACTCATCCATGTGGTTGAACAGATGCATGTTGCTGGTCCACTAATCACGTGTGTGGAGGACCTGTGCGTGCTCACTAGCATGTGTTGACATGGCATCTGTGAACTGGTGCAATACTCTGGATGCAGATGCCTGTGCTGTGTGAGGTACCTGTGGCTAGTACACCTAGGCCAACACATCCCATGGTATCCACTGTGATGCGTTTCCCTCAGCCTGTTTGATGTTAGGCACAGGTCAACAAGCTGCTGTAGGAGGTCTGTGTCCACCCCATAGTGTTCCAACATCCCAAACGCATGTAGACCCTGGTAAGTCACCCTCTGACTATAAAGTCTTATGTCACCCCAGTAAGGGTTGTTCGGCAGCATACACATCCTCACTGCCCCAGCCTCCTGCACATGTTGGTATATGTTGCCTGCTGCAGCCCGTGTCATTTGGTTGGACTGTGTCATGAAATGTCCCTGCAGGTATACACCGGTGGTGTAGAGTGTGGACAAAACTTGTGTGTATGCTGCTTGCTCGCATTAATGTACTGTTTATGTGCGGGCTGGCCATGTCATCAGCTGATTGTGCTGATCAACACCTGTTTGTGCAGCCTGTACACCCTGACTACCCCACCACTGCTGTCATCCCTCCCAACGTCACCAGGCAAGTATAGACACACCCCTAGCTTAGGTGTGCTAAGGCAGGAGCACTCCCGAGGCACAGTTCTGCAATGTACGTACAGTATGCCTGACCCCCCTCCCATGCTGTCAACTATATTCGACACCTGCACCTGGCTGACTATACACATACACTCCAGGGACCAGCAGCACACCCTGGTGATAAATGTGATACGCCATAGTCAACCTCATCTGCATAGTATAGTCTTCTAATGAATAGTTATATGACCCATACTGAACCTCCAACATATTAACCACTGCTCAGTATTGCTCAGATCCACACACAACTGGCAAGAGGTGCCTTACCATCACCATATTCGATGTCCCATGGTCTTCCCAGCAACAAAATAACCAGTGTCTACATGACTACAACCCGTGGCCCTGCACACCACAGACTATGTGCATTAACACCACGCCATGGCAGATATACATAGATCCCAGGTTATCACGTACAGATCATCCGGCATAAATAGCCAATAGTGCTGATGTCCCCAGACATATGTTCACATCTATGTCCACCTCTACATCTACATATATCACCTATATTATTTGTATACATATATACATGGACTTGTATATGTACACACATATGTAGATATGGCATTTATATCACAACAGCGAACCACATGACAGCACTGCATTAGACAGGAATGGAAAGGAAACTACATGTGCCACCTGTATCATGTAGTGTTGTTAATATCATGGCACGTGTGTTATGTTGCATCACACGGGTCAGACCGTAGCAAGGGTAAGAGTAGGGCTGCTGACAGTTACTCATCAGACCTATTGGTGAATGTATGTGTTGACAACCCAATGTCTTGGCAGAATATGTGGGCTGTGGACACTATATAGGTCAGCAACAAAACAAACTGAACACATCCTGCAGCTAGCCACCCACAGATAGCAACACATACGGTCTAACTGCCAAACACACACCTGCCATGCCCTGGAATCGAGCATCTACATGTCTAGTCTACCACACTACAGCATTATGCAGTTACAGAAAGCGCTACCGAGTTCCGGCATCACCGGACTCCCACAGGCATACTTCTAGGTGGATGACATCATCCCAAAAACAAAGATGCCGATAGGGAATGTATGTGGTGTGAGCTGTCTAAAAGCATTACTCTGTCCCCACGCAGCTGGAAACACACACACACAGGCACACACTTGGCAGGGCTGAGAGTCGAACATACACCTAACTACCTTATCACACTACAGCATTACACAGTTACAGAATGCGCTACCGAGATTACTGAACACAGCACTCCCAGAGGCATACTTCTAGGTGGATGACATCATCCGCAAAGGCAAAGACGCCAATAGGGAATGTATGTGGTGTGAGCCATCTAAAAGCATTACTCTGTCCCTAGGCAGCTGGAAATACACACACACACACACACAGAGGCATACACTTGGCAGGTCTGGGAGTTGAACATACACCTAGCTACCTTATCACACCACAGCATTACGCAGTTACAGAACGTGCTACCGAGATTACTGAACACAGCACTCCCAGACGCATACTTCAAGGTGGATGACATCATCCACAAAGGCAAAGATGCCGACAGGGAATGTATGTGGTGTGAGCCGGCATACTTCAAGGTGGATGACATCATCCGCAAAGACAAAGACGCCGATAGGGAATGTATGTGGTGTGAGCCATCTAAAAGCATTACTCTGTCCCCAGGTAGCTGGAAATACACACTTGGCAGGGCTGGGAGTCAAACATACACCTAACTTTCTTATCACACTACAGCATTACGCAGTTACAGAATGTGCTACCGAGATTACTGAACACAGCACTCCCAGAGGCATACTTCTAGGTGGATGACATCATCCGCAAAGGCAAGGATAGGGATAAGGATAGGGAATGTATAGAGAGTGAGCAGTCTAAAAGCATATTACTGTCTGAAGGTAGACTTAGACAAACACACAGCAGTGGTGTGATCGGGGCAACTGCCTATCTACGGAGCACTACAACAACACTACATAGATACGGGATGTGCCACAGACAGTACACCCTTCAAGACATTCTACCAGTGTGCTCAATGTAGGCATCCATCATGACGTGTACAATGGACATCTGTTTCCTGGATGACCACCATCGCTATACAAGATGTCAATGGCCATGCCCATACACAGAGGCACATCACCGACACAGTGTCACTGGGCATGCCCACAAACTTAGTATCACACATCCGTTTGGAATGTACTGTGTGTCCATCTATACAACGGCGTACTGGGCATGCTCACACACATAGCAGTTTCAAAGGGCTGTCATTCATGCACACGGATTCTAAACATGGAAGGACACAGTATAGTGTTACTGTCCCCATGTACATGAAGGCCACTCACATGCATTGACCAGTACACACTCAGGAGCCTTCACAGATGTCTCAGGTGCAGATCACACAGGTACACACCACAGTCTACTATGTAGCCCTCAGACATCACCATGTCGTTGGACCAGCAATACACAGCCATACATTACCACAACACCGTGTGACTCATGACCAGTGGACTGTACATAGGTCTACAGCAACTGTGCAGACTACACATGTACCGACAGGGTTCCATCATGTGATATGCATTGTGATGATACCACTGTACATAACCAGGCCGGCTCTACACATAACAGGGGCCCTGGGTCTTACACAGCTGTGACAGATGACTGTCTCTGTACACCAAAGAACACACATGTTTGGATATGACATACATGTAATCGCAGTGGATATGTGCATAGACCACACACACAACACATGTACATAGCATAGCTTTTGCTGTCCTCTATGCAGACAAGTGGCTACAGCAATCACACGCATGCAAATGGAAGGTGGGTCCATGGCTGTTGAATGCTAACAGTACATGAGGTAGCAATGCTGACCGAGGACACATTCCCTCTGTACTAGTTACTCATGACACCCATCATATCATACAACAGTCCATGTGTTATGTATGTCATCACACATGTCCACCAATTGCAATGCATACAAACATGGCTACATGACAGGCATTTAGGACCAACACACATGTACAATTTGTAGTGTGCATGCAGCTACCATGCATGTGTAGTAGCTGATGTATGTAAGTCATCTGTGCCTAAATACAACATGCAGTTGCAATGCAGCCTCATCATTGACACCTGTATATGGTGAAATACTGACAGTACGGTAGGATGTACATCAGGTATGGATGGATGTGTGTACATAAAGTGGTGATCCACCTGTGCAGATCGATGTTTGCCGGGGATGGCTCACAGGTGTGTCACACGCCATCCTACCATTACATGGGCAAACAGTACGCTATGTTACTGTTACTTGACGGTGAAGACATAAAACCTACACAGTGTTCAGGTGTTACTGACTGTAAGTCACACACCTGTAACACTTACATCCTCCCGTGTGCATATAGCAGCACAATTGCCAGAGGTAGCGTTGGTACACATAATGCAGCCAATACTGCTGCATGTCTGTCAGACATATCATATAGCAGGTGTATCATTCACAGTGCTGCCATGTGTGTTTGCTTGTGTGACCATATATGCCACATATGGTGGGGAAACATCCCAATTGTTACACACCCCTGTACACTGTTGTAGAGATCTGTACATACTGCAGTGTGGAAAGCATGACGTAGTCAGTGGTGGTATGTGTATCACACACATATCAGCTATCCATATGTGAATGACATTTGTGGTCTCCACAGTGTTTGTGTGTGTGTGTATGTATGTATGGCTGTCTGGTGCATGGAGTGAGGGTGTATGCTACCATATAGAACACATAGGATCCCTAACCCCTCATGGTGATGCAGTCTACTACCCTGTTGATGCCATCGGTCTCAGCCGTACTGGCTACCTGTACATGTTCTTCCTCTGTGTCGCATTGTGTGGGTGCACAGTACTGTGAGGGTGATTACCACATAGGCAGGGGTCCTCACCTCAACACTATGGAGTGTGCGTTATAGTGTTGTTGACCCCATGAGTGTGGGCATGTTCTTGTAATGTGACAGGGTATTACTGCTACACAGTGAGGCCTCATGCTATCAAGTGGCCTCTAACGTTGTCATTGGCTGGACCGCTGTGTACAACCCCTGCACCATGTCAACATACCTGTGATGTGACCTGGTATGGATGTCAGGTCTCTAGCCACTGTAGCCTATTAAACAGCCCACATGCTTCTGGATTAGGATATGTGTGGACATCTGTGGTATGTTAGTCTTTCCAACAGTCGGGTTGAGGCTACATATAGCATGCTGATATTGCCATACATGCCTGTGAGTACTCCAAAGTTACACATGGGAGACTGCAAACACTGCTACCTGTAGGCACATGCAAGTAGACCATAAGGAAGGAACTAGGGCATCATTACCAACATGCTGTTACTGTTGTTACCGAGACACATACTGTGAACATATAATAATGCATGCTAAACCTGTACTACATGGTATGTCTGGAGCGTGTCAACAGTACACAACTAATGTAATATACACTTCTCTCACTATTCTTAAACAACTAATGTAATATATACTTCTCTCACTATTCTGTTCACCCTGTGCATCAGACCATTTGAGCATGTCCCTGCCTCGATGGTGTGGATGACAGGGATGTGGCACAGGCTTCATCATATGCACAGGGTGATAATGTTTGCCAGGGGCATAGACTGCACCAATGGATGACATCATGTGTGTGGCTAAGGGCCGGTGATCTGCTTGGACATGTCTGTTCAGTATGCATGTGGGTGTTGTTGTGCCCTACAGATGTGTTTGCTGTGTGCGTGTATGTGTGCATACAGTTCTGCCTTTTGTAAGGCCTACACAGGGGTATTATTGACAGCTCCAGATTGTACAGACCAGGATGTACAGCTCACTGTGTCCAGCCACGGCCATGTGACCTGTGCCTGCTAGGAGTTGCACGGGCACTACCAGGCGGAGGTACAGATTGGCTACTGTCCGACACATGTCCACTGGAACCGTGTCCCCACTGGGAACATCCAGGGCCACGTCCACGTGCCCTGTTTTTTCCTGGTGTGGACAGTGCAGCACCAGCTGCACTGCTACTGCTACTGCTACCGGCACTATGGGAGCGGCCATGTGAGGTGGCATGCTCACGTTGACCTGCACTAGGTGGTGTAGCTGGCCTACGTCCATGTGGCCTATGCCTCACTCCTACCAGATGTTCCAGCACAGACGGCTCATGCTCGTGGATTGCCATGCCATGGTCAAGGATTCTGACCATGTCACCCAATCGCCTGTCCAGAACATCAGCAATCTGCTGTTGAGCATTTGCCAATGCCTGGATGTTGTAGTTTAGAGTATGGATAGCAGACCTCTGCAGCCTCTGCCCTTCTCTGTTCTGCAGTTCAGCACGTGCCTATGCCACCATTACAGTCTGGAACATGCGTCTGGTGATACCAGCTGCTGCGCTCTGTCCTGCAGGTGCATGTCTGCCAGAGGTCCTCCTACGAGCAGCACCGGCCACATGCCTGTGTGGCACATCTGCAGTCATTACACTGACACCATGGTGTGGAGACACACCTTCTGTAGCCACCACACGTTCCTGTTCCACGCTAACAGACGCTGACTGTCCTTCCTCTTTGGCCACTGGTGATGTGGTATGTGTTGGCAGCAGAACTGTGTGTGGGGAAGAGGGGTCATAGCTGGGATGACAACCATTGGCACAGATTCAACCCCTGACAACCCTGCCTGTACCTCATGCATATGTTCATCACTGCTAGTATCTGTGGGGACACAAACATCAGATGGACCGCAGGAGGGTAACACACCTACATCACCTGTGAATGCAAAGAAAGACTCTAAATTACAATAGACACACACACACAGACACACAATGCATGTGATTTGACAGACGGCATGCAGCATGCATGTGATACAGCAGACGGCATGCAGCTCACACATTAATAGTGTTAGTTAGCATACCTCCCTGGGGTGCACACTACAGAAAGCAGGTGTCATATCAGTAGCCATGCAGTTCACACAATCATGGTAGTAAGCATGCATCCCCATGATACACCATGTGGACCAGAACACGTTAACAGTACACATGGCTGACGTGACCTTGACATGTAATCTGCTGATGTGTGCATTAACATGCATACATGTCTGACACAATGGTGTCCTGACACATGTACAGTGTCATAATGGGCATCACATTGCAGTGTTGTCTGCATGCCCTACAGATAGAATGCATGCTTAGCAAATGTGCATGAGCATTGAAGGGTAGTGTGAGCCATCTGCATTGCTATACAGTGTGAAATACAGACACTGTGCCATTGCATGGCATCATGAGGCATCTATATTGCTATACAGTGCACAATATGCACACATTGCATAGCCATAACTGCATGCATACCCATGACATAACTGTGGATTGTGACCCACAATGCTGAGGTGTATACACAC
This sequence comes from Protopterus annectens, assembly GCF_019279795.1. NCBI lineage: Eukaryota > Metazoa > Chordata > Ceratodontiformes > Protopteridae > Protopterus > Protopterus annectens. The sequence goes on from NC_056732.1 coordinate 465,505,193, forward strand.
CAACCCATGCTGTGTCATGTGACAAGTCACTGGAAGACCTACAGTTGACACCCCTGCACAACTACTACAGAATCTTAGCTGCCTGGCAACCATGTCCACACATGGCAGACTTGTCAATTCACCATGTCCCACATGACATTGATGTACCACACACACACGAGGTGCACAGCTAACGGTGATGTCCTACAGCAGCAAGGAAAATGTACAGTATCTGTGGCCTGATGTGGTGTCAATGTCTGTGGAAGCTGTACAGGTGACTACTGTCATGCTATGACACAGTCGTGATGTTCAACACATCTTATATGGTAGACTTAAGTGACACCTCCACTAGATGTGCACAGGCTTTTAGGATGTCCAGTGTACCACATCAACTGTATAATCAGTCAACTAACACTATAATTGGACCATGTGTGGACAATGTGCAACAGAGCGTATACACATCACATCTACTGTGTGGCTACATGTCTCTGGCCATCCCCCATGGCCATGTGTGAACATGTGTTGGCCAAATGTTTGTGATGGCCATCTATCTCACATGTCTGTGTTGTCCCATGTGACATACACCCACAGATGTCAGATATGTCACCATCCACAGGGCTATGCAGACAACGGGTTGTATGTTTGGTATGTGGGGCATGTGTTATGGGATAGTGTGACAATATTGCAGCCAGAACACTACATGTCTGGGACATGTCAGATGGCACATCACAATGTGTGCACCCATTGCAGGGGCATATAACACAATGGTGACTCCTGTGGGCTGCCCATATCCCAGCTCACTGTGTGGTACTGTTTGCGTACCACACTTGTTGTTCCAATGTATAGTACATATGCCTACATTGTACAACACCTCCACTGGTGTATGCACAGCTGTCCAGACATGTAGCAATGACAGATACTGTGGTTTCATGTCTGTGTATCATTTTGTTTGTATATATTGCACATGGGTAGCCAGTGTGAATGATGGGTGATGCGACCTGTATATCGTGACTGGATCAAGTGTACAAGTGTTAACTGGCACCATGGCGAATAGATCTATGCTTTAACATGCCTGATACTGATGACAGTCTCACCTGCAATGGACTGATGTCTGTGCGGCATGCCAGAGGTACCTGTATAGGGGTGACACAGCAGTTTGAACATTATCCATGACTGTATGACAGCCACAGGGTGCACTGTGCATATTAACACATTTGCCTGTACAATAGCATATAGTATGCACATGTGTGCATACACAGGGTAGCATACTGTAGTATGCAGCATGTGTGTCAACATACCCTGCATATGATGTTACATTACATAATGTACAGTGACACATGCAACTAAATGGGATATAATAGTCATATGTGCAGTACTGATGCACCAGGCAACTCCAGGCTCATTGGTTGGGAGACACCCACCTCCACGATGGCAGCTAGTGTTTGTGGATGCTGTTCTGAGGGTGTCCCAAGACTGGCCAGTAGCTCCTCGGTGTGTGTGAATGGGGGCTGAGTTGGTGGCCCATCACCTGTTCCACCTTGCTCCCTGGCGATTGCAGTGGCACGCTGTTTTGCATGTCGTATCAAGTCCATGCAGTGTTTGTGCACCTGCTGGTAGGTGTGGTTATGGCCACCCACATCATTCACCCTCCTGCGAAGATCCTGCCACAGGTCATCACGCTGCTGGGCATGCTGTGGCACATGGCTGAACAACACCTCGTAGTTCTCATGGAGGTACGGGATGAGGACATCATCCTCCTGGCAGCTGTACGCTGGCAGGCGTGAATGATGCATTATCTGTAAGACATAATGATGGTGACAGGTCACAGTATCAGAGGTGTACAGAGATACTGCTGCACATACATTTCTAGTAAATCTAGTACATCTGCACAATTATCTTTGCAAATCATCATGACACTGACACGACTGACATATTTGTGTCACACACATGTAACACCCGTTATGCTTGGATATCATCACCATATATGTGTGTCACCTCATTCATGTAAATGCTGTCTTGATGTGGGTATGTCTGTTTGCCTGCGCTGGTGTCCTTACCTATCAGCACATGCCTGGATGTGTCCACGGTAATGCTGTTGACCTTGATGCTGTGTATATGTCACATATCAACACATACACTGCCTTAACGGACTTGAGCAGTGTCAATGCACACATATGCATGGAAACCTTTACATGCATGTGTTTTGCCATATACATCGACACGGCACTGTACAGCTGTTCAACATCCTGCCATGGATCGCCTGTGTTGCACATGTGATAGACATGGGACAATGGCTAGTCGGACATCATTCGCAGGGATGATTATCAACTATAGCATGTACGGGCAAGGTTTCCTAGCTGTATCCAACAGCCATTTTGCCACCGCGAGGTGCATCAGTGCCACATTACTGATCCAGACAGTTGATACTACATCTACCATGTGGTCATCACACCATGTATGACAGAGATGACATGTGCAGCTTTGATGGACAGGATTGCATGGTATGGTGGGAGTATTTCACATGTATGGCACAGAGATCTGTCCAGCATGTGGCGATCCTAGTAGTAGAACGGTGGCTGTCCATGACGTATGTCTTTCAGATCAGGATATGTACATGTAGCATGTCCAACATCATAGTGTAGCACATGTCTTTTTATGCAAGGTAGCCAGCATGCTTCATAGTGGAGGTGAGGATTGTGAAGGCTGGTATCGCCCATCCACGCATGGCCAATACCCTTTAAAGGTGATATGTGATCCAATATTGGTCACCTGAGTGCTGAGTATGCCTGTCCAATGATCTCCATGCTCATGGATGGCACCCTGTCATGACATGGGTGCCTCGTATGACTACCTAAGAGGCCTGGAGAAGTCACCAACTCAGGGAGGTGAACTGCACAGCACCATCCCTTACACAGTGTCCATAATGTTGACCGCAGCCTAGGTGGTAGTTAATGGGTACAGGGATATTCACCTAGCGGTGACAATGCTGATATCATCTGTCAGAATGTGCACATATGTGTCACACCTCACCCACAAAGCCCATTCTGTATGCTGTTCACAACACTGAGACAGCTATTGCTCATAGGTCATGTCCATTCACATCCTTACATACACAGATGCCTCGCATTTGTCTGTGTGGTATGGGCTACAATGAGTGGGGAGTACAACACATTATCCCTGTTTTACTGTAGCTGGCACTGGTGTGATATGCACATGTCACTCTGGCACCTTTTGTAGTGTTGATTCTGTCAACAGGCCACTGGTAGAACACTCCTGTGACATACGAAGGTACATGTAGTCAAACATCTGTACTGTCATCTACATCTGTACTGCTAACATCTACATTGATAATGGTTCATGGACTTGCAGACCATACTCAGCAGGGTAATAGTGCGGTGCCACCAATTATGACTGTCATCACCACTTGTGGGTTGATATTATCCAACACCCTATCTATATTGTATTTTCATGCACAGCACTTGTTCAGAACGTGTGAGCACTTCATGAGCTACTGATTAATATAGCACCCATTCCACACCATTTCTCACAAGTACACTGTCTGTCCTTACATTTCCAGCTTGCTTACAGTACAACAGCTGTTGTACGTATCTCGCATATCTTGTGAGACATGGTTGTACATACAGGCATGTCCAACTTTCACGTACCAGTGCTATTGCCTGTCTATATGATGAATATGGCATACATGTGGCAATAGAGCAATTGTCTCATGTACACAGTCAATGCTCACCTCCCAACATATGACACTACAGCCTGTGGGAGATGCACATATGCAGCCATGCTGGGGGTAATGCTGTCACCAACCCTGACTGAACCTGACAATCATGTGGGGATGTGTAACATTTGCAACGCACCCCACTCATCACATAGTCTCACAAGATCTCCAACACCACAGGCCACACATATGAGTACAACTTGTGCAGTACCTCTCCATACTCTGTGTAGGCATGAAAGGCAGCCTCCATCACCAAACACAACAATAACTTATAGCCCACAGACTCATGTGTGCCCATCACATACAGTCAATAGGGTGTTATAACATACACAACACACCAGTCATAGGTGACTCTGTAGGTGGTCACACTGATGTCCCACTCAGCAGGCTACACAAGGCGATAGTTGCTTGCATCTTGCTGTCGGGTAACTGGTTCTGCAACATAACTTATGCACCCATGCCACACCTCACCAGGTACAATTTGACTGTCATTCTCCATGTTAGTGTGACTGCCCTGAGATGCAACTTCACAAACTACGTGTGAAGGGACATGCAATAGCTCACCGGTCTTGTAGCCCTGAAGGTATGGGCCAAGCCCTGGGGAGCATTATGCATTCATCCAGACCTGATACCACTGTACAATGACTGACTGTGTCACTTCAACAGTTGCCTATGCTTCTGCTGTCATTCCACAGGCATCTGGTATCTGTCCGCTTTGACTGACATGGTCAACAAAACACGATACTTTGGCACAGATGACCTGCACCTGTCAGCCCTGGGTGTACAGATAACATGTAAGACTCTTGCTGCTTCTATACTGCCTGTCTTGCACAGTTTCCAATAACATTCACCACCAGAACGGGAACAGGCAAGCAAAACATGGGGTCATGTGATGCAATGCTTGACATCTTCATCTCTGATGCACGCAGACAAGGCACTCCTTATAATGGACCACTTCAATATCTCTGCAGTGACTGGGACCTGCCTCTAGGCTCTGCAGAGCACACCTGCAATGACAGGTTATACACAGACCACACCTTTCAGTCATGTAACCTGGACTGGCACACCCATGGCTGAGATGTTCCCATACTCCACTATGTTGTACACACATCCTGGCTAGTTACTTAGTATAATACATCAGAGGTGCTCCACGTGCAACTAACTGTGGCCAAAACTGCTATACACATTGTAACATGCTACGGATTCAACAACATACCCCACGGTTACCAGACCTCATTTCTTGGTGTACTGGACAGTAGGGTTCAGACAGGTACTACTGATGTGAGACTGACACTACCCCACACTTAACTGGGATAGCCAGTCATGTACCGACACATTAGGCCAACGCTGTCCGGGATTCATAACCTCTACTCGGCTGGATCAACCCATACACACCACCTCCAAGACCAACAATATCCTAGACATGGACACTACCAACATGTGACTGGTGTTACACACCTGGGGTTATCCCCTTGTTGGTGGATTCCGAACATATGCTAATCACCCTTGTTATCCACATCCCGGCACCACACCCTTCACGGCATACACAGTACAAGAGTACTACAATGCCTACTACAGATGTCTTATGACAGCAGTAGTTGACGTCATGACACCTGTGCAGATGGACAATGCACATACAAATGCTGAAACATACCCCAGTGCACTTCATTAGCACATACACGACTGCATGGATCATACTATTCCACACAGAGCCATGATGGTACCCACCAGATAATGGACGCCACTCAGGGGGTCCAGTTCCATGGACATAATTTACAACAACAGGTGGAGGCTGTTGCAAAGTGGAGTACAATCCCATGGGTGGGGTAACTCACTGGTCAGCCTCAGTAGGGCTACAGGATCCCTCATCACATACTCCGAACCAAGCTATGTAAACATTACTGCGACACATTCCAGGGTGTACCACAAGGCATTATGGAGGTATGTCAGTAGTCAATGGCAATACCCACATCTGCTCTGACATACAACAGTTACTCAGGAACATTACAGAACCAAGTGATGTTGGTAACATGCTGGCGGATGGGTTCAATGCTAACATTACACCTTCTCACTCCCTACAGAGCCACAATCCATGCAGGAACATTGTGGTGTCCCTGCGGTTACAACTACACAGTACTAACCTTCACTCTATAAGGCCTGGAACACTGACTCCATGTAACCGTCCAACATCCCAGGCTGTGATTTACACAAGCCTCTGAACATGTCTCCCCACTTGGCCACCATATTCAGTAATAGCCTTGTATCAGACATTGTGGCCCCTGAGTGGCACACAGCAACAGTTATCACACTCCACACGTGGTGCCACAATGCACGAGAGGGACTATTGTCCTATACGCCTGACTGGACTGTTCTGCAAGGCTATGGGGCACATCATCATGGAAGTCATTCACAGAGACATTGGTGGGCTCCGGTCCTTTGATGTCACCCAGGTTGGACTTGTTAGGGCCAGAGCATGGCTCCTACACCTGGTGGACTCCTTTGATACAGTTACCAGGGTAGTTGATGACGGTAAGGGGGTCCACACAGCCTACATTGTCCTCTCATTGGCTTTCAGCACCCTTCTCCATTCTGGTATTGACAACATACACATCCACCTGCACATCGACTCCTATGTCTCAGGATGTTATGCAAGGTGGCTCACGGACAGGAGACACACAATGAGGGTAGCATACCATAGTACCTACTGTATTTTAGTTGCAATTGGCGTACCACAGTCCTCAGTCATAGGGCCCCTCATGTTCGGTATATGCTTCCCTGAGGTACAGGCTAGCACAGAGGGACTTTCCCTGACTAGCTTTCCAGACAGCTGCATACAAAGCACCATGATTGATCCACCAGCTGATACTTACTCCCTCCATAAGGGTGTCACTGTGATGGTTACCTGATATCAATATCATGGCCTCAAGCTGCATGACACAAGGTGCATGAACATCCCCTTTGCATTACACCATTCACCCACTGACTATCACATAGGTGGTGGTCCCCTACATACATGTCACATTGTACGTGATTGTAGTACACAAGTATGTCACACCCACTCCTTTGATAACCATATTGCCACTGTGGCATGGATATTCTTCTATGTGGCCACACTTATCTGTACTGGGTTTGTAGCTGGGACATAGGCACCCATTGTACCTCTGAACTCCAGACGTATACACACATTCAAGGGTAAAACACCCCATTTAGGGTGTACCTTACAGAACAGCTATGGCTTTACATACCACAACATTAACACGCCATGACGTTTATTGAGCTCAGACGGTTGACGTATGCAGCAGACCTACAGAGACCACATCTGTACACATTTGCATACTACATACTCAGGGGTGACCTCTACTGAACAGACAGGGCCCATGTCCACAACAATATTCATGGATATACTCCACATAAGCGACATAAGCCACTGTCAGCAACATGCTCATGGATATGTGCGCACACACAACGATGAGTGAGATGTGCTTGAGGGTTACATTCCCAAACCAGACACTCACCATGCTTTGGAACATGATTCCTATGTACATCACGCAGGGACACTCAGTAGCACTGTTCATGTGATACCTCACTTGGTGGATGGGAGAAACGCATGTACACCAGGGATCACTGCAGTGGCTGTACTGTGCAGAGGTGCAGGTAACACATGGCTCTGCTGTTCACAGACAGGACACTACCCTAGAGAGGTGCCGCTGGTGTAAACGCTGTAGTTGGGCTTACACATAGACTTGCCAGAATGCATAGTACCCCACTATGAACCTGTGAAGCTATTACATGTCCTTTGTGCATGGTTAATTGAGTAGCACTTCCATTTAGATTAGCTATCATGCTGTTAGTGTCCCATGACTACAAGCCATATATATCCTGTTATTGTATAATGTACATGCCAATAGACAATACCTTTGGTATGCATGATATGCCTGTTATGCTGTGTAGAATATCTGACATATCTACCTACAATACTGTACATTACACATATTTTACATATTATCCCATAATGCAAAGCATACTTGCACAGTGGGACCACCTTAGACATGTCATTGTTGTTATATGCCCATACACATGCCTACTGTGACAGTATATCAACATATACTATCCCCTGCTATGGCACGTACTTGTTGGACATACCCTACCACTGACGGCGGGTGGTATGGAATTGTTCTGTTTAAAGCAATCATGTAGCATCCCTTGTGGTGTCTGTGATGTTTACCTTGTGGCCCCCTGCAGGACACACAATTTCTACAAGCGTTACTATGCTCAGCAAGACATCACTACATAATACTTTTTCCCACTTTATGCATTGCGGACACTTTTAATTAATACAAAACAGGCTATACATACACTAACATAATTAATACAAAACAGGCTATACATACACTTACATACTAAGTGTTCTACATACCTTGTTATCATTCTGCACTTTCGTAACTATCTCTCTTACACTGTTTAAACAGTTCTATGGTATGAGCATACGGTTTGAATGTCTGGCAAGTCATCTTTATATACGTGGATACCTGTAACATGTGGTTTCCTGCCGCCAGTTGGTGCTCCTGAGTGAATTATTACTTGCACATCAGCTGTGCAGCTACTCCATTCGCCAATTACGTGGCAACAGTGGGGTATAATTGAATTCTCCACTTGGGCGTTGCCCATTTGCCCTACCTTTGAGGAGACTGCCTGTATTGTGTTTTGTTGTGTGTAATTGCAACTGCTATGTGTAGAGACACGGATAGTTTGGATTCATGTCCCCTGTGGATTGTGTGTGATGGCTAGAGTATGTGGTTCTACATGTGAGTGTACCTGTCATCCCAACCATCTGATAAGGGACTATTGCAAACAAAACCTGTAACATCGCCATTTGTTCCATTATACATCGGCTACGATTTCACATGGCACCTTTGAAATGTGTCTCTCACAAGGTATGTTAACACTTCTGCAGATGTAATTGACTGACTGGATGTTTGTGTTGTACTTACAATCTGTATTGCTATAGTTTCGTGTGTGGGGGATGTAGGTGGGTGTACGTAGCATATTCAGGTATGTGGGGCTTGCATTTCTACATATTCCATATATGTTTGTGGGCTCCTTCCCTAATTAAAGACCTATCAGTTAGTAGACTTTTGTTAGGGGCATATACATTGGGACATTAATTGGTTTCTATATAGTATGCAGGTGAAGTTGATACTTCCATACCTCCGGAATTACAGCGATATGTAAAGGGATGTTACTAAATGACAGCTGTCCCGTGTATTTCTGTCCCAGAAATTTGCACTCATTGCAGTTGTGTTGGTAACTGAACCTCTGTGGCATGGGTTGCCACGTTTTCAAACGGCCATTGTGGGACACTTGCGGGACACACATCGGTGTTTACAGGCCGACACATACCCACGGTCAGTACACAGGATAGCACATACTTTTATCCTCAATACATACTTATTGTTGTAGGACTTTGGCTACTTATCATATTGCATGTAACATTTACGCTTCTTACATACAGGCATAACTATTTAATGCAACTATTACATAATATATGGGACATAATAATGTCCTAAAATCACGGACATTTGCCCTTTTTAATGTTTTATGTCAGGACACAACTGCCAAGGGAGGGGCTGTCCCTCCTAATGTGGGACAGGTGGTACCCGTATGCCTACGGCTAGCTATAACCGCACCTACCATAATGATCTACCTCCAAGTTGGCACTAACAGACACATGATGCAGACACACACACACACACACACACACACACACACACACACACACACACACACACACACACACACACACACACACACACACACACACACACACACACACACACATTACAGTCACATGGACACACACACGGCACCCTCAACACACACATACACAGACTATGGCAATCACAAACACAGTTGAACACAGTACCTACGTGGACCGCAACACCGGCAGCAGTATCTAAATGTCCCTTCATATCGTGATAATATTACTCACGGTTCTAGTGTTCCGGTACTGTGTTCTTTTGGTCTTTCAGCCTTGTGGTTACGCGTGTCGGTGTGTGACACATTCCATAGTTGGCGGTATCCTATTTATTTGTACCTCCATGGTTGTGTACATGTCGTTGACCTATCTATATATTTGCAGATATCGGTGAATCCGTATATATCAACATATATCTCTCTATCACCCTTTCTATCTGTATATATATATATATATATATATATATATATATATATATATATATATATAGATATATATATATGTGTGTGTGTGTGTGTGTGTGTGTATATATATATATATATATATATATATATATATATATATATATATATATATATATATCTCTGACAGAGAGAGTGACAGGCAGAATACACCTTTCATTGTGTACTTGCCGATGTATACTGTTTCCTGGACTCCACACGTTTGTGTTTGAACCTGTCACATTACACACCTGCTGTAAGTACATCTTGGCTACCATAGTGTTAGGTGATTGTATACATGATTGCGTGTTCTACTCCTTGCAATGGTCATTTTACCCTTCAGAGCAGGCACTATTAGTACAGGGGTGAATAATGCTGGTTTCAACTGTTCTGGACATCATTGACTGTGATCTGCATGATATTCAGAGAAGCTTATCCCCGTTTCGCGCATATCCGTATAGTCATATTTTAACGATGCTTACCAGCACCGGGCAACGCATATTCCCGCTAACGTGTGCTAAACATGATCTGATGACCTGCATCCGACATGCATTATTCGTGCCTTCGGGATTACGTTACATCCCTTGCAGGACGTGGGACTGGGAACATGCATGACGGTCACTGCATTTACCACTTGGGCATCTGGGATTTGTACACGTGTTATGGCGTTTTGTATGTGGAGTATACTATGGCTGTTACTCCATACTGCAATCACATGGTAACTCAGTTAGTTTACATATGGATAAGTCCAATTAATGGTATGCCCATGTGATGTTTACTGGATGTGCTCCAGCATTGGGTATGTATATCACAGTGAGCCACACATGATAATGTGCTACACCTTCAAACAACCGTAGGTGGAGCATGCTGGGGTGACGGATACCTGTCATGGGTACACCCCATGCCTTGACATGACATCCATGATTACATTATGTGGAGCCCCTCATTAACGCAGCAAGGAATCCATGCAGTGTGTGTGGAGAACAGTGCTTACACACATGTGATCCCACGATTGCCTCTGCTTCACTGAACGACAGTTGGTTACTCGATGTTGTGGTGACAGCAGACACTGTTTGCCTCATTTGTTGTATGGCCTCTGACAATCGGGCGTGTACCTACCGATGTACCTAGGAACCTATACACACAGCACCAACATATGCTGATAGGTGCATGTACTGTTCAGGTGTTGACATTCCTTGTTCCAATAGCTGTTGTGTGTACAATGTTTGAGGGTTGCCTATGTAGGATTCACACAGTAGGCCACCTATACATTACAATTTACAGGTGGTCGTGAGTGTGTGCCATCCATTTTACTGTGTGTGCAGGTGGAGAGGTGAGTCAGTCCTTAGGGGCCTACACTGTCAGAGTATGTGCTATACATTCCCTTTTTGCCAAGGTATAGGCATATTGGGCAATCCTCCGTCTGCCTACTGGGGCTGACACAGGGTGTTCGCGGTCTGAATCCCTCTGTGCCTGTGATGGTCTTGACAATTGTGGTGGGCTATGAGGGCCTTCACCATTTTGTCCCTTCTGCAGCTGTTTCCACAGGATCATATTATGTAGCATGGCACATACTATGAAGATGTGGGCACACGTGCCTGGAGAGTACTGCAAGGCTCCACCTGATGTGTCCAAGCAATGGAACCATGATTTCAGCATCCTGAACACATGCTCTATGATGATTCTGGTTTGTGCGTGTGCCTCATTATGACATTCTTGCATGGGTGTGTGTGCATTTCTGATGGGAGTCATCATCCATGGCTCCAGTGCATAGCCAGCATCCCCCACAAGGTGGCCATGTGGGATGTCCCCCCTGACAAATACCTGATACAGCTGTGAGGCATGCCAGATATGGGAGTCATGGTAGCTTCCAGGGCTGCCAGCACACACATCCATGATAATGCCTTGGGCATTGCACACGACCTGGCAGTTGATAGAGTGGAATACCTTGTGGTTTATGTAGCGCCTACCATGCTCACCAGGTGGTGACTTGATATGTATGTGCATGCAGTCTATCGCACCCAGTACCTCTGGGTAGTGTGCCACATGGTGGAAGTGCCGCATATTGCTGGCCAACTCCTCCTGAGTTCGGGGGAAGTATATATGCTTATTGGCATGTGGTAACATGGCATCCAGGAACTGGTATAGTACCCTGGATGCTGATGCCTGTGAGATCCCCATTATATCTCCAGTTGGCCTTTGAAAGTTACCTGTGGCTAGTATTCACAAGCTTACACATACCTTTGTGTCCTCTGGGATGGGTTCCCCTCTGTTGTTTCTGGTTCTCAGGCGTGGCCGGCACAACTCAACTATTTGCTGTAAGATGTCCCTGTCCACCCTGTAATGCTCTACTATCTCCAGATCATGTAGCCCCTGGTAGGTTACCCTTGGTCTGAACACTCTTCTCCTCCTCCGTGGCCTGCGATGGTTGTCAGCATCATCCTCCACAACACCGTCAGTCTCTAACACATGGTGATGAATCACAGCTATGGCAGCTCCCAACACGTACATTTTAAAAGTTCCTCGTGTGTTTACAGCTATGGTGCAGTGTTTGGGAATACACAGGTGTGTGTAGGGTGCTTTCACACTTTATACTATTGTGCTGTGAACACCGATGATGTCATAGGGTGTGTATGTATGATCGTAGCTACAGGGTATCTAATGTGTTTTACTACAGGAACTACTATTGTGGTGCCTTTGGTGTTGAATTACATTTGACTGCCATGGATTACCTCTTGCCCTTCCCTTTACATTTCTTCACGTTTCACCTACCATTTTCTGGCATGCATCCTGCAGCCTGCTTTCATTTGTTCTTTCCTAGGCCTGGCTTATCTTGCGTAATGTGCTCTATTGCCGGTCTACTGTAGGTTTGCTTTGCTCTGCTATGACAGTTCTCCTTTCTTTGCAATCCGACACCTCCCCTATCCTTTTTTCAGGTTTCTGCGAGCAGACTTGTCAGCTGCCGTCAATTGCCCGCTGTGAGTTAATAGGTGTTAATTGCTCAGTTGTACTCCAATTACCCTACTTTGGCATTTCCTTCTTTTCTTTCCCTGACCTTCCTGTTTGTGCTATGATTCGCGGCGCATGTATCCGCTTACCGGGTTTCGGGCACGTTTTCATTCCCATACACATGCGCTTTCGGGCACCATATGTGCTCTCAGCTAAACGATGCTATACCTACCTCCCCACCCCTGTCCTGCGGCTTTACTTAGCAACGGCCAGGCCAGATTTGCATTGCTCCAATGTGCTTACAGCTACGGTGGCACACCCCACTGCTGATGTAATGTATACCTCTGAGACACTCCTCAGTGTTATAGCCCTGCGCCGTATGGTACATCCTTAATCCGGCGGGATGTTTGCGATTCAGTATTACCTGCCTCATTTGCATGGTATTGACTACTAATTCATAGTTACCGCGCCGGACAGTGTCACAGACCCTTAGCAACCCTTGCAGCTTGGTTGTGGTGTACCATGCATACCATTGAGTATTATGGTGAAATCCTGATTTGTATTATATTGCGATTTTATGACATTTGTATATATTTTCTTTGTGTTCCAGTTTGCGCACACATGCTCTGCGGTTGTACTTTGCGTTACTGTGGACATGATATTAAATGTTGTTTTTTTGGTGTTGTGCATCTTTTCTTATGCCATTGGCTGTGTATTTAGCCATTGGCATATGTTAGCTTTGTAATACATGAGTCTGGTCCGCTTCCATAGCTCCGATGTTTTGTTTGGGAAAATGTAAACCGTGTTTTTTGGTTTACATTTCCGTGCACTTACGCTGTGCCTGCACCACTTCATGAATCGCTATGTACCTTCATTTGCATGGTGCGGCACTACGCATGGGGTGATTAGCATACCCAAGCCGAGGGCTGCGCAGTTCTGGCATACACTGGTAGTGCACGTGGAACTGGATCATACCTGAATCACTCGACGGCCATATTTGGCATTATACCGCCTACGCTATGCCTGCGCCTGGCGCAAGCTTCATGAATCCCAGGGTCAGTTTTGAATAAAATCTGTTGTGAAGTTAACCAATCTAGTTGGACATTTACTAATGTATCTACACATTTTACATTTGTGATATTTGTATGTTTCATGCATCTTTTTTGTGTGGATACTTTTAAACTCACTCTTCTGTATTCTACCTCTCTCAGGTTGCTTTCATATTTGTAATTCTTTTATTAAGAAATCTTGTATGTTGCCCCAAAATAAAACAAAAACAATCCTGCTAAGCTCTTAAAAATTTCCAGTTACTACTGACAGTATTTAACTCCTGCCTATGGTGTTGTCTTTCGGCTTTTCCTGGTTAGGGGTCGCCACAGTGGAATTCCGGTCCGCTAATGATTGGCAGTAGATTTTCATGGTGCCGAGTTGCCAGCTCGAAGCCCAACCTTCAACGAAGGCATGCCCATTCACGCATGTCTTTCGGAATGCCACTTGACCCACGGGGAGGACATGCAGACTCCACACAGAAGGCACTCCCCGCACACTAGCTGAGAATCAAACGGGAGAAACTCTTGCTGTGAGGCAACAATGCTACCGCTGCACCACCGCGGTATTTTAACTCCTGTCTATAGTGTACTAAAAATACATACCTAATCTCCAATCTTTTTTTTACTGGCATTTGTTGTATATTCTCTATCTATGAAAAAAATGGTGTCAGCCCACCCCCCCCTCCTTGAACCTCACCTTTAGATGTTAATCTGCTCTCTTTCACTGACTACTGTAGTCAGATGATCCATTATGAACTTCATACTTTTAAATTGGGTGTTTTTCAAATACAGAGGGTGCATACTAATATAATGTAACAGGGAGTTACAACTTGCTGTATTATAAGTAACTCCTGTTTGTATTTTCGTTTTAGTAGAATCCTCATAAACCAAAGTGTCTGCAAATTAATTTTCTCACGGTCAAATATGTACTTAAACTCTAAACATTCAGTTGATGGAATTAAGACAAAACAAAAATGCATCCAGCACTTAATGTGATCTTTTCAATAATAAAAAATGCCATCAGTAAAATTACCATAGAAACTGATTTTGAGACTAGAGAGAGGCATGAAAGTGTGAAGTTATTATCAATTTGTTTCAATAAAATAGCTTTTATTTATGTTCCTAATTTGGTTGCATTTTCCGCAGACCACAGTCAGGTTTCTCTTGGTTATTTATTTTTTTTACCAGAATCAGATGTTGAGGTATACAAATGTAATTGATGGGGATGGAGGTCATCTTGGATATAAAAAACTTACCCCTGCTGTTGTCTGTTCACTGTTAAACAGCAGTCACTGATCTGGTGTGGCATGAATAGTGTAAAACAATGCAATGTGTTTGCTGAAATTAGTTATGGCTTATGCTTGTGTGTGTGTGTGTGTGTGTGTGTGTTCATAGGTTCATAGGTTCATAGGTAGGTACTAGTCTATTGGCCCTTGGGCCTATATACGCCTAGCCAAAGGTACCCTGGCTTTCGCCACCCAAGAAAATTATTTTCCTGTGCCACTGTTGAGCAGAGCTACAGAAGTGATCCATGGGGTGAATTTCCTATCTCCCATCCAATCATCAAGATTTTTCTTGAACAGTGTTAATGAGGAGCTTTGTTTGATATAGATAGGTAGTTTGTTCCAGAGTATGGGAAGTCTCTGGGACAGGAATCTATCCTTCCAGCATGTTCTGTTTATTGTGGTGATGAGGTTTAGGTCCCTAGAGTGTGTAGCTCATAGGGATTGGGATTTCTTTAAGTGGAGCATGTCTAAAAGCTCTAGGTTTGACATAGCTTTGTGTGTTAGGCAGAGACTGCCTCTGAGTAGGCGATATGCAACGGAGTAAAGCTGCAGTTTTTTGAGACGGTCTGCATAGGGCATCTCTTTGAGGCCAGTAATCCTCTTTTTGAGGTATTTCTCTGGCCTTTCCAGTTGTTGTAGATGTCTTGTGAGGTGCATACCAAAAGGGGCATTGTACTCCATAATGGGTCTAATGAGCGACGAGTAGAGGGGAACAATGACCTCTTTTTTCCTGGATGAGAAACCTTTTGTGATGAGGTGTGCCACATAGAAGGATTTCCTGACTACTGTGGTGATGTGATTATCAAAGGAGAGACTACTGTCCACCTATGTCCCAAGGTCTCTTATCACACTTTCGGTGTTAAGTAGACTACTACCTATGTGGTAGTTCATGGGTACTGAGTTTTTACCAAATGGAATGACAATGCACTTTTTGGCATTGAGCTTGAGGCCATGGCTTTGACACCAGGCATCTGTCTCAGCAAGGCCCTTTTGTAGGATGTCCACATCTTTTGGAGTTTGATTATGGCTCCTAGTTTGCAGTCATCTGCGAACTTCATTAGCCAAAGACCTTCTGTGTTGGCCTGTACTTCAGAGAAGTAGATACTAAACAGGAGAGAACCCAGGACTGAACCCTGTGGTACTCCACTTGTCACTGGTCTGAAGCTGGATTTGGAGTCTGCTGCTTTCACAGTGTGGGTTCTGCCAGTGAGCCAGTTGGCAATCCATCTTGTGACATAGGGATTTATGCCTAGTTTAGTGAGTTTATCTATAATTACAGAGTGGGGGATGGTGTCAAAAGCCTTGGTGAGATCTAGATAGGCTGTGTGAACCACCTTACCCTCATCTACGGCTTTGGTGACTGCTTCAAAGAAGTCTATCAGGTTTAGAAGACATGACCTGCCTTTTACAAACCTGAACTGGGTGGGGTCCTGAGTTTGGAGATTACCAATGTCATTGTTTATAAGTTCCATGATGATACGCTCCATAGCCTTGCAGACCAGGCTCATTAGTCTAATGGGGCGGTAGTTTCTGGGGTCTGTGGTGGCTCCCCCTTTGTGGAGTGGGATAACTGTCACTGTGCACCATTCAGTGGGCACATAGCTTGAGGTGAGGCTATGATTGAACATGGAACTTAGTTGGGGTGCCAGTTCATTCTGTAGTTCATGTAGAACACAGCCTGGCATGTCGTCAGGTCCCATGGATGCTGTGTTCTTGGCTTTGGATAGTGTGTTTTTTACCTGTGCAGCCATGATTACAGGAACTTTGCATTCTTCTGGTATAGAGATGGGCCCTTTAAGGGATGACAGAAGGGTAAAGTTAGCACTGAACCTATCTGCCAGGATGTTGGCAATATCCGTTGGTTCTGTATATTTAGTGCCATTGTGCTGTAACACAGAGCAGATCCGAGTGTTGCCATTGAGATTCTTGACATAGCTATAGAATGCTTTGTGGTTGTCTTTAGAGTCAGTGGCGATTTAGTCATACCTGCCTGGGCTACAAGATCGGACAGCTCCTCCATGTCCCTTTTCATGTAGACCAAGGAGGTACGTCTCAGGTCATTCATATCAACATGGACAATGACAGAGTCATATTTGTACTTGTTGTGGAGTGACCTGAGTGCATGCATTATGTAGCGGATCCTGGCACCCCACAGGCAGCTGACAGTAACTTTCTCCTTGTTTAGCCTGGTGAGTAGAACATCAGTGTGCCTGACTATAGAGTCACCTATGACTAGAGTGTTGGGTACGTTGTTATGCCTTATGGGTTGTGGTTGAGTGGCACACTGAGTTTGTGGGCTATGTGTCATTTGGGTTGTGTTGGGGGGTGGAGGTTGCTTGTGTTTCTGCTTTGGAGGTCCCTGTTGCTTGGGCAGGTTTTTACTGAGAGCCTCCGTGAATGTAGGTGTGTGTTTTGTTTCTATGTGTGTGTTTTGGGGGTGTAGGTTTTGAGGGACTATGTGCTGAGTGTGGTGTGGTGCAAGTGTTTACCTTCTCCTCTTGACTGTCTAGTCCAGTCCAGTCTTGGGTGAAGAGAGCTTTGCTTCCAGTTTGGCTATATAAGTGCATCTCTCACAGGTTGTAGTGTTGGGTGGTAGGAGAGGGTTGTCTGTGTACATGAGGCAATTACTGCATTACCAGGCTATAATTCATACCGCACATGTTGCCCATGTTGGTAATAACCAGGTCTAGGATATTGCTGCCCCTGGTGGGGGTGTGGATAAGTTGATCCATGGCATTGGAATTTATGAATTCCAGAAAACGTTGAGCAGAAGAGTTGGTACATGAGTAGTTTTCCCAGTTAATGGTAGGGTAGTTGAAATCGCTCATTATTAGGATGTTAGGTTGTACCCTAATATTTTCCAGTGTATTAAGAAATGAGGAGTGGGAATCCTGGGTCATGGTGGGGGATCTGTAGCAAGCTACAATTTGGATTGCGGTCTTGCCCAGAGTTAGTTGCACTTTTTATAATCTCGGATGCATTATGCTGAGCAACTAGCCTGGAGGTATGGATATCCTTAATGAATATGGCTACGCCTCTGCCTTTAGTGTTTCGGTCCAGGTTAGGTGGCTGAAACGTGTGGTATGAATTATAGCCTGGTAATGCAGGGGTACTCTCTGGAGCCTTGAACCAGGTCTCTGTCACTGCACAGATGTCAATGTTCTCCATTTTAAGGAGTGCCTCGAGAGAGTGCATTTTGAGGTTTAGACTTCTAGCATTGAGTAGCAGTACCCTCAGATTCTTCTTGCCTGTACCTGTTAGGGTGGCGAATTTGACATTTGAACCTTGCCTAAAAAAGGCACTATAGGGGTGGCTAGAGCCTTAGGCAGTATCCAGAATGCCAGGGGTGACAGGTGCAGGCCATCTCTGGCAAAGCATCGTGGCTTGTCGATCATGTCATCCCAGGCAAACAGATACTGGATCCCCTTAGAATGACACCAGAAACTTAGCCAATTGTTGAAGTCAATCATTTTGTCCTTGTACTGTGGTATCATTCTGGGTGATGGCAAGATGCTACTCAGGGCTAGGGTCATACCTGCCTGGGCTACAAGATCGGACAGCTCCTCCATGTCCCTTTTCATGTAGACCAAGGAGGTACGTCTCAGGTCATTCACATCAACATGGACAATGACAGAGTCATATTTGTACTTGTTGTGGAGTGACCTGAGTGCATGCATTATGTAGCCGATCCTGGCACCCCACAGGCAGCTGACAGTAACTTTCTCCTTGTTTAGCCTGGTGAGTAGAACATCAGTGTGCCTGACTATAGAGTCACCTATGACTAGAGTGTTGGGTACGTTGTTATGCCTTATGGGTTGTGGTTGAGTGGCACACTGAGTTTGTGGGCTATGTGTCATTTGGGTTGTGTTGGGGGGTGGAGGCTGCTTGTGTTTCTGCTTTGGAAGTCCCTGTTGCTTGGGCAGGTTTTTACTGAGAGCCTCCGTGAATGTAGGTGTGTGTTTTGTTTCTATGTGTGTGTTTTGGGGGTGTAGGTTTTGAGGGACTATGTGCTGAGTGTGGTGTGGTGCAAGTGTTTACCTTCTCCTCTTGACTGTCTAGTCCAGTCCAGTCTTGGGTGAAGAGAGCTTTGCTTCCAGTTTGGCTATATAAGTGCATCTCTCACAGGTTGTAGTGTTGGGTGGTAGGAGAGGGTTGTCTGTGTACATGAGGCAATTACTGCATTGCCCCAAGATGCCCAGATTCATCAGGTAGACAGGAGAAAACACCGGGGGCTGACCCTTAGACATGCCTGGATAGGTGCTTATTTGTTAAGTACTAGAAACTGTTTTCCTCTAGACAGTGAGGAAAGATGAGTGCTGTAGTAATTTGCAGCTTATTTAGTGCTTACAATAAGTTCTGAACAAGTGCTAAAACAAAGAACTGGCTAGTTCTAAGAAACAAAATTAAGCTAGAAGGCTTCCCTCCAACACAGAAAGGCTTGGGCCCTAGAAGCCTACAAATAGTCCTGGACACCGCAAATCTATATCTAGGCTAGACTACCCACAGGAAAGGCAGGAAACAAGCTTAGAAAAAGTTTTTTGTTTTTTTTTTTTAGTGGAAAGAGAGAAAAAGAGTAGCAGAACCTAAGCTGATTGGCCTTCTCAAATGTTCTCCCTGTATTGGGTAAAATGAGGTAATAACACTAGACTGGGAGGAGGGTCCCAGATCAAATTTACACTAGGGGCGGGCAACTGCAAAGCCACCAACTATAAAAACACTATACCAACAGGGAAGAAGGGTGGGAAACAAACTGCAAAAATGTTTCTCACAGCTGAAAAGCAGCAGTGAGCCTTTAAATGAAAGTTTTAAACAGCTAAAGGAGCCTCTAGAAAAGAGTTTAACTGCAACAAGTTATCAGAAACAAACAACCCAACAGATGCTTAACAAAAGTGGACAATTTCCAGTTAATACCTCACACAGTGAAACTAGCTAGAAAAATACACAGTACACAAAGTGCTATAAATAAAGAAATAAAGAAGGGGGGGGGGTGCCGACTATTTAAGATTAACAAGTTAGCCATTATTTCTATGTAGTAACCCAGACATTGCTTAAAGCCATAGAGATTACCCTGACAGTGCAAGGCTACAATGCCTTTCACATATTTATTTTTTAAACACATTTACATTTATATAGAAGTAATCAAAATGTATTAACAAGTTAAAATTAACAAACATTATGATTCACATATATTGCTATATATCATATAACCAAAGGAACATTACATAAATTATTCAGGTCTTGGCACTTTTTTTAAAATGAGAAATATCTTTATTAAACTATCATTTACGACATAAGCAATTATATGTTTATATAAATGAAAGCGGACCACACCAACACAATTCTAGTTGCAAGTATTTTACATCTCAAACCATACTGACATAATCCAAATGCACAGAAAGGGGCAAAAGGTGAGAGTGTCTCAATATTCATCAAAATGTTTCACACCTCAAGACCAGTCAAACATTATGACCCACTTAGGATCATAGGAAGTTACTAGGCTATTGGCCCTGAGGCCCTTACAAGCCCAGCCCATGTTCCAACAAGTCAGCACCCTATGCCACTGTTCAGCAGGGATGTAGGTGGAATCTCAGGGGGTGTATCTTCTGTTCCCCATCCAGTTATCCAGGTTGCGCTTAAAAAGGTTTAATGAGGTACTCTGCTTTACACGGAGAGGGAGTCTATTTCACAAAAGGGGGTGTCTCTGGGACACAAATCTGTTCCTGCCACAAGCCTATTGATGTCACAGACTAGGTTGAGGTTACATGTGTGGGTTACTCAAGTGGAGCTTGACTTGCGGATAGTTACATCAGGGTGGGATCTGAGATTGCTTTGTATGCCAGACAGAGGTCACCTTTGATGAGCCTGTAGGAGACTGAGTAGAGGGACAGGGCTTTTAGCCTGTGTAGGGGAGATGTCTGAGGCCCTGGATTGCCTGGGTGTGGAACCTCTGTGGTCTCTCTAACTCATACCTCTCAACCTCTTAGAGTAAGAAATCTGGACAAAGCCATAAAAAAGTGGTACAAATAGGGACAATTTTGAAATATTGCTCTTACAAAGTTAGAAAGCTGATAGAATAAAAGGGTTTGCATTAGCATGAATTTTCTGAAGGGTATGAAGTCTAAAACTCAAATGTCTGTCATTATTTTCTAACTTCAGTCTTTAATGATTTCCCACTAATTTGCCAGAAAGCCACAATCTTATGAAAAATGGACCAAAAATATAAGGCAAAAATCTGGACATTCTGCGAAAATCTGTACAGTTGAGAGGTATGGAGTCCAGCTGCTGCATGTGCTTTGTGAGGTACATGCTGAAAGGGGCATTGTACTCAATAATGGGTCTTATAAGGGAAGAATACACGGATGATATGACCTTGTCCCTGGATAAAATACCCTTACTAATGAGGTGGGCCATGTAGAAAGCTTTCCATACAACAGAGGCAAAAGGGTGGTCAAAAGTCAGTATGCTATCAACCTGATTGCATGCTTAGTGCCTTATCAATGTGATAATCTGTGGGGATGTCATTCTCCCCAAAAGGGACGATGACACATTTTTTGGTATTCAGTTTGAGACCATTTTTCTGGCACCAGTCATTTGTTTGGGTGAGACCCTCTTGGAGGATATCCACATCACTAGGGGAATTGATGACAGCACCCAGCTTGTAGTCATCTGCAAACTTAGTCGGCCATAGCACACTAGATTTGACCTGCACCTCTGAGATGTATACCCCAAACAGCAAAGGCCCCAAGACTGATACCTGGGGTACACTGTTTGTTACGGGTCTACTACTTGAGGTGGTTTCCCCTATTTTGACTAGGTGGGTTCTAGCAGTGAGCCAGTTTGCTACTCAACTGGTAACACATGGATTGATGCCTAGTTGAAAGAGTTTATCTATTATACTTGAGTGAGTAATACTATTGAAGGCCTTGGGCATGTCAAGGTAGGTAGTGTGCACCATCTTCCCCTTGTCTATGGCCTTGGTGACTGTCTCAAAGAAGTCAACCAAATTTAACAGGCATGACCTCCCCTTGGCAAAACCAAAATGTGTGGGATCAAGTGTCTGGAGGTTGCCAATGTCCTTGTTAATAAGGTCCACGATAATCAGCTCCATGGCCTTGCAGATCAGGCTAGTTAGACTGATGGGTCTATAATTTCCTGGATCAGTGGATGCTCCATCATTGTGCAACAGTAGCTGTCCTCCACTCGGCTGGGAGGAAGCCGGTACTCAGGCTTTGGTTGAATAGGGTGCCTAATGCTGCTGCAAGTTCCTGCCTGAGTTCATGTAGGATGCAGCCTGAGATGTTATTGGGTCCCATGGAGGCTGCATTTTTGCCTTTGAGAGGCCAGTGATGACTTGCTCCCTAGAGATAAGGGGAGGGCGGCAGGTACTGGGGATGTCCTGTTTTGCTGATGGGGGGGGGGGGCAGAGGAGTGAAGTTTTCACTGAACCTGTCTGCCAGCAGGTTGGCTATATCTACAGGGTATGTGTATGTGATGTCCTTGACCACCAGTTCTGAGCAGATATAGGTGCTTCCCCTGCAATTGCAGACTGGTTCCTATCACATAGTTGAACTTGTACATTTTCGAACCCCATATGGTCGAGACCATAAGTTCAAACTTGTACAAGTTCGAACATTTAAACAGAAATCTCTGTAAGGGGAGGTTTCCATTCATTTCAATGTGGTGCAATCTCGGAGTTGGTATATTTAAGTAGCAGGGGGTGTGGGGGGTGCAGGGGGGCTTGCCTTCCTGCTTACAACAGTTTTTTTTGTTTTTACTTCTTTTTCTTTTTTTTTTTTTTAATCACTAGTCTAAGTTTTTTAACTTCGAATGGAATGGTTCGAACATTCCGTGTTTGAAGTTATAAAACTTCAACTATGTGATATAGACACATTGTGGACATATGTGAAGAAAACCTTATGATTGTCTTTAGTAGATGTGGCCAGTTTGGACTCAAATTTTGCTTTGGAGGATTTCACTAGTGCTCTTATTTGCTTTTTTAGGTCCTGGACAGCAATTTTTTTTTATTATAGAGTTTATTTATTGTAGATGTCCACCAGTCAGGTTTACTCTTCCTTGAGGAGAATGATTTCATCCTGTCTGGTATTCCTGATTCCATGGAGCTATATACACGCTCATATATTACTTTGGTTAAGTTTGAACATATGTGCCAGTTTCTGTGGAGGGGGAGGGGGCTGTGAAGCTGTTTATACTTTTTATCTCAGGAGGTAGTAATCAGTTTTGGAGAAGTTTTTTTGTTTGACCCTAGCTGGGGGGGGGGGGGGGTTGGGGGAGATGGTGACTTCGAAAGTGACTGCTTTGTCATTGGATCTTACCAGGGATGATGACATTGCAGGGATGCTGCAGTCGTTACTCATGTTGGTTAATACCAAGTCCAAGATATTTTTACCTCTTGTGGGGCTGTCAACCAACTGGTCCAAGGCATTTGCATTGACGAAATCAAGGAATCTCTGGGCATTTGTGTTTTGGCATGAATATTTCTTCCAGTCTATGGATGGATAGATAAAGTCACCCTGGATCAGGGTAAAGGGTTGAATCTTGATATATTCAAAGAGGTCCAGATAGGTGTAGTGGGCATCTTGAATCAGAGTTGGAGGCCTGTAGCTAGCTATGATTTGAATAGGACTCTTATCAGTTGTTAACTGCACCTGGAGTATTTCCTGTGCATCATACTGTTTGACCAGCCTATAGGTGTGTATGTCTTTTATATATATTGCAATTCCACCTCCTTTTGTTTTACTGCCCAAGGCTTGGGGTCTGAATGAATGATAGGATGAGTAACCTGGTATGGCTGGGGTGCTATCCGCAGCTTTGAACCAGGTTTCTGTGAATGTACAAATGTCAGCTTTTTCCAGGGTTAAGAATGCTTGCAATGAGTGCAGTTTCATGTTTAGACTCCTAGTGTTTAGCAACATAACCTTTAATTTATGTTTAGATTAAATTTTCATGTTGGTAGTTTGACCTCATGGCATTGACTAAAAAAGGCACTATGGGGGTGGCAAGGGCCTTTGCCAGGAGCCTGAAGCCCAAGGTAGACAGATGCAAGCCATCTCTGGCAAAGCATCGTGCCTTGTCAATCATGTCATCCCAGGCTATCAGGTACTGGATCCCCTTTGAATGGCACCAGAAACTAAGTCAGTTGTTAAAGTCAATCATTTTCTGTTTGTATTGAGGCATCATTCTGGGTGGCAGTAGAATGCTGCTTAAGGCTAGGGGCATACCTGCCTGGGACACATACTCAGCAAGCTCGATCATGTCTCTCTTCATATAGTCCAGCGAGTTACGTCTCAAGTCATTCACTCCAACATGGACTAGGACAGGGTCATAACTGTACCTGCTGAGAGACTTGAGTGCATTGGAGATATGGTGGATTCTGGCACCCGACAAACAACTAACCGTGACTTTCTCCTTATCCAGCCTGGTGATGGGCACATCTGTGCTTCTCACAATGGACTTTCCTAAATCTAATATGTAGGGTTTATGTTTAGGCCTTAGTGGCTGTGAGACATAGGTGTGTGGACTATGTGTGGTGTATGGTGTGGTGGGTAGTGGAGTTTGTGTGAATTTATGCCTCGGAAGTCTCTTTTGTTTGGGTATGTTTTTGTTGATGGCCTCCGCATATGTGGGAGTGTGTTGTGTAGGTGTGGTTTTGTGTTTCCAACCTTCTCAGTGCCAGATATACTGGTTTGTGTGGGAGACAGCAGTGACACTAGGTGCTTGATGTATTTGCATCTCTCACAAATTGTGTTCCTAGGTGGTAGTAGTAGAGGGTTGTCCATGTACGTGATGCAGTTGCTACACTGTCTCACTGTCTCAGGATGCCCATATCGACCTGACTAGAAGGAGAAAATGTAGGAAATTGTCCGTCCATATTTGTCAGAAACTGAAGGAGCTAAGAGGGTAAAGGGAGTAGCACTATTAGATGATAACACAAGTGCTACTAAGGGAAAACTTGTAGCTGGAATACCTCAAAAAGGGATAAAAACTGTGCAGCTGAAGCTCTGAATGCCACAGACTTGTATCTAGACTATGCTACTCCATTTTAATGTTAAGAACTCAGTAAGAAAAAACTCACAATGAAGCACAGATTAATCACTTACAGTCAGAAGAATAGAACTCGCAGTATGAAAAAATACAGTTAAACAGTAATGAAATGCAGCAAAACGCAGTTAAACAGTAATGAATTGCAGTAGATAGCAATGAAATATAGTTAATTAGTAGATTGCTTTGAAACAGTAGCTCACAAGTCACAACAGTAGCAGACAGCACAAATGAAGCAGTGTAATAAATACAGCAAACTAAATTCAGTTGAACTCCTAAGCACAAACAGCAAAATGAAGTAGAAAGAGGTACAGTTTTTTTTTTTAGTAGATAGTGAAGAGACAGAAGATAATGAGATAATTCAAGTTTCAGAAGCTAAAGGGGTGGGCCTTTACTTAGTTCTCACTATAAACAGTAGACTGAGCTAATGTAATGTGAATGGGGTGAGTATCGGGTATCAACTTTATACTAGAGGTGGGCAACTCAAAGCCACCAAGACTTAAGACCACCAAACAGCTGGGCAGGTGGGTGGGACAATAAAACTGTTGCTCAGATTACACAGACAAACAGTAAAACAGAAGTGCAGAAATGGTTGAAAATAAGCACTTATCTTTTTCCAATATCACAGCAGAGCAAACGGCAGAAGGCCTCTCACTTTGCTTGAGCAAATATGTACAACTGGTTTAAAACACTGGCTATTAAAGGCAGAGAAACAGAAACCAGTCAAATCAAAAATAACCAATCCACTGGGCAGGCCAGATATTCCCAGACTTTGTCAGCACAAATGCTCTGGATCAGCTAGTTGATACACCCATTAGGGGCACCAGCATCATAGATCTGATCCTCACAAAATCGGGGAAGGTTTGCATTCTCACAAGTGTTATACCCTCACTTGTCTGGCTAGATCATAGAGCTGTTTCCTTTGAAATCAGTCTAGCAACATGCCACCACTTCCAGCTCTTGTACATTTAGAAATTATTCCAAATCAAACCATTTAGTACTGAGTGACACCCTAATACAATTTCAAACCCCCCAAACTACATGAATGCTACCACCTAGGCAAAGGTGTTCACAGAAGCCCTATACCACTATGCAAATAACTGCATCAAGACACCTGTACCCACTCATAATAAAAGGACTAACTCAAAGAACAAACCACCCTAGAAGAATCCCAAAATCAACAAAACATATAACAAAATAAAGAAAACCATGGCCAAGACTAGGAAGTGCAATGCCCATCAAGGTAAAAAAAAATCATCAATCTAAATAAACAAATCAGGAGTCTTATCAAGTTCACCAAAGCCAAATTTGAGGTAGCAATAGCCTCATTGGCAAAGGGCAACCGTAAGGCCTTCATAAACTATGTAAAGAATCTCAAAGCTAACACACACCAGTGTGATGAAACAAATGTAAACGGAATCACCAAAACAGAAGTGGAAGATATACCAAACCTACTAGCTAACAGATGTACCTCCAATTTCATGCTGATGTCCTTACCTGGCAAGTACCAAGAAATATCCTCAACCATAACGCCCTCAGGTATCACTAGAAGATGAGCCCTCAATCTCATCTCTAAAGCAGAAAATGCTGCATCTGTGGGTTCTGATAATATCTCTGTTTACCTCCTGTATAGCATGAAACATGACCTATCTGGCCCCTTAGGTTCCTTGTTCGATCTTAGCCTCTGTTGCATGTCTCTTGTATTCAGATGAGACACTGTGATGGCTTCAAGTTGTTCATTGTACATAAACACATCAGGAGCAGTAACTGGAACATGTATTCAAGCTAACTGACTAACTCATTACTTCAAACACACTCCCATGTGCATCCCCATTCATGGTTGCCTTCACTCTGGCTGACTACACAAAATGGCACTGATCTTGCATGTGGTCAGTAACTTATATGATTGTGCTATCTAGCTACAGTGGCTCACTAGGTACAATACACACAATGATCTACATCCTCCCTCTTTGATTTGCTCAACATACAATAGGAAAACAAGATATTTTTAACAAGCTAGATTTCACATTAACAACTAACATTAAATGAATTCATGTCCAAGTCGCTGTGTATTTTCAAATGGGTTTAGAAACTCTACCCGATTTGGCCACATATAAACTATGACTGAGTTTAGCAAAAGGGACAGTCTCTGAGGATTCTTTCTCAATTGCAACTTCAGGGGTTACATCAGGATTACTTGAAAAAAGTACACTGTCCTCTGGAATTTGAACAAGTCTAGTCACTCTGAGAAATAGTCTCTGGTACAGGCAATCTGCTGTGTCACTGGATCAGAAACTGGTAGTATGAGTCTTTGATTCCTTCTGAAATCCAATCCATCAGATTGTATGATGTAAGATCTGTCTTTGCAAAGGTTTTTGACGATATCCACTTGGTCATATCCTTTAGATGTTTGCATTCTCACAATCTCTCCCTGTCTTAATAGTCTAAGAGGTTTACTGGACTTATCGTAGTACAACTTTTGTGACTAACGTTTTCTAGAAAGTTGAGTCTTGACCATTCTGTTGTCTTTTACATTTGGTTCTAACAATTGTTTACTGATTGGTAAACCTGTTCTTGTCTGGACATTAATCTCTGAGCAGGTGAACCAAGCAAGTTATCTCGAGGAAAGTTTCTGAGATTAAGTATGTTAAGAAAAATATAGGTACCATCTCATTTGGATTTCTCCAACAAATGCTTTCCACTTTGAACTGCACACTCAGCTAATCCATTGGACTGTGGATACTCAGGACTACTAGTAACATGGACAAAGTTCCAAGACTCAACAAATTTCTTGTACTTCTGACTTGTAAACTGTGCACCATTGTCAGATAAGACTTTGCGCAGACTGCCATGGACAGAAAAATCTCTTTTCAATTTTGTAATGACAGTGCTGGACGTTAAGTTAGGAAGAAAGTGAATTTCAAACCAATTCAAACAAGAGTCTATTAACACTAAGTAATGTTGACCATTCCATTTGAAAATATCAGTAGCAACCGTCGACCATGGTAATTCAGGAATCTGGTTTAGCTGAAGTGGTTCTTTTTGTTGGTACAATTTAGTACTATTGCAAATTAAACATGCTAGAGTTTCCTTCTCAATATCTTTTGACAGAGAAGGTCAAAATACTATGCCTCTTTCATTTCTTTTGGCTGAATCAGTACCTGAGTGACCAGGATGCAAAATGTTGATATATTCCTGTTGTAATGCTGCAGGAATTAACACTTTAGGACCTTTCATGATGATTCCATCTTCCATCCTGAGCTCATCTCTGTAAGGAAAATACTTCTGTATGTCAAGTGGTAAACTAGTTTGCCATGCTGGACATCCTTGACTGATGAAATTTTGCAGCTTCTGGAGGATTGGGTCTGAGGCTGTATGATTTCTGAGTTCATCAAGACGTGAAGAGAAAACAATTTCTGACTTCCATGACTTAAAACTCTGCTGTCTCATTTTCATACTGTTCTGTTGTTTTTCTAGGTGCTCTTGACAAAGCATCAGCAGGGTAGAGATATTTTCCTTTTGTAGAGATGATATTGAAATAGTACTTTTGCAATTTTAACATCATGCATTGCAGGCATGCTGGGGCTGTATGTATTGGCTTTTTTAGAATTGTCACTAGAGGTTGGTGATCAGCCTCAATTTGATCTGGTTTTTCATAAATATAATAATTGAACTTCAAACATGCGAATTCTACTGCCAAAAGCTCTTTTTCAATTTGTGCATACTGCATTTCAGTTTGGGTTAAAATTCTGGATGCATAGGCTGCTGGCATGTCTTCATAAAGACATGCTGTACCAAGACTATACTTTGAAGCATCACATAAAAGGGTTACAGGTTTGGGAACATCATAATATCTCAATGTGGGTGAACTGGCAATTTTCTGTTTCAGAACATCAAATGCTTTTTAGTGTTGTTCCAACCAGGACCAGTTTACATTTTTGCTTGTCAACTCATGTAACAGTGTTGAAAGCTCACTCGGGTCTGGGATGAACTTTCCTAAATAGTTAACCATACCAAGATGTAACATTTTCTGGAACTGGCATCTCAAGAATTGCTGCTTACTTAGATGGATCTGGTTGTAAGCCAGAAGTGGTAAACAAATGCCCCACATAAGTAACTTCTTTCAGTTTGAATGTACTCTTCTGAGGACTCAGTTTAACATTTACTTCACGTGCATGGTCTAGAACTTTCCTGAGATTTATATCACATTCATCTTCACCATGACCCCCCCAACAATAATGTAGTCTACTATGATAGCACATGGATAACTTAAAAACATTTGTTCCATTGCACGTTGAAATACTTCACTGGCAGAATTTATCCAAAATGGCATTCTCAAAAATCTGTATGTACCGAATGCTGAACTGAAATTGATTAGCAATGAAGATTTGTGATCCAGTGAAATTTGCTAAAAGGAACTTTTTGCATCTAAGACTGAAAAAAACAGTGGCATTTGGAATGAGAGTGGCTACTCCTTCTACAGTGTGCATCAGATGATGAGAATATTTAAGTACTTTAAGTTTCTTGGATCAATACATATTCAAATATCATCTGAGCTTTTCTTACGAGGGACAACCATGGAGGATACTCATTCAGTTGTTTCTTTTACTGGAGTGATTACACCCAAATGCACCATTTTGTCAAGTTCTGCTTTTACTTTGCATTGCATTGCTGCCAGAACCTTTCCTGCTGGTCTGACAACTGGGTTTAATTTATGGTTTAACTTCATGGTATATGTGACTGGAAGTTTGCCAAGCTCGTCTTTGAAAATATCAGCATATTCACTGAAAATATTCTGTGTAAAACTATCATTGTTCTTCAGACTTACATGGTGGACTTCTTTATTAAATTAAATCAGTTCCATTCTCAAACTGTCCTTGAGGCCTAACAATGACTGCACGTGTCTTTTGACTATGTAAAACTGAAAGTCATAGCTGCTTCCAGCAGAATGGCATGTGAGAAGTACTGCACCATCAGTATGAATCTCTTCACCACCATAAGCAACTAGTTTTGCACACTTTGATGAATCAAGATTCTCACCAGCTTTTACTTTGGCAAACATTTGTGCTGATATAACATTACACTTGCATCCAGTGTCTACTTTAAGCTGTACAAGTTCCCCATAATATTTCACTCTTTGCCGCCAAACAATAATGTACTGTATTAACTGTTTCATCAATCACAGAGACACCATCAACACAAAAAGTTTGCTCACAGCTCTATCTGGTCTACTTGCTTCTTAAGATGTTCTCTTTTAATTAAAGTATGTGCCACTTTAGACTTGCAAAGCCTTTTGAAATTATTCCACTTTTTACATTTATGGCACTGCTGACCAAATGCTAAGCACTTCTCTCGTTTAGGTTCATGACTGCCTCCACAATTATGACAATTAACAATAAGGTTGTTTGCAGCAGCCTCATTTGGTTATAGTTAAGGTCAGACATGGCACTACCTCTTGGTTTGTATTTCTATTTGCACCCAACCTTATGTTGCACAGTATCAGCATTCATACTGGCAGACACTGCTTGCATGTTTTTCTCAGTTGTAAGCATATTCGTATGCTTTTCTGTAAGCTCATATATTTGACAAATCTCTATAACTTTGCTCAATGTTAAATCACTATCACAAAGCAAAATCTTTCTCACTGCATCGTTATTAACACCATACATAAATAAGCATGTCTTTTATCAACTCATTTCTTAAATCACCAAATCTACACATTTTAGCTTTATTTCTCAAGTTGGTAATATATGTTGCTATAGTTTCACCAAGCTTTTGATTTCTTGTATAAAACGTGCCTTTCCATTGAAATAGTCATTTGAGGGTTGCACATTTCTCTAAATGTACATTTTAAGCACTCAGGGTCTTCCCACGTTTCAGCCTGTATCACAATATGTTGGTTCTCCCCTCCTCTACATACACAGCTAAATTAAGAAATATAACTGCTTTTGTATGTGCATCTTTATCAGAAAATGCAGCCTATATGAAAATATCATATTCTTACTCAAACATTCACCAGTTCTCAGCAATTTTATCAAACACCAGCGGTCCAGGTCTGCAAAATATTTCTGCCATGATAACAAAATTCATTTAAATATAAGCCTAGACCAGGTACTTGCAATTATGCTCAAATGCATAACAATATCTCTGAAAAGGCTTCACTTTAACACTGTAAACACTGCGAACATTCCAGATACTTCCAGACACTTCGGATACTTTGAAAAGTTTCAGTTAATGTGAAAAAGTAGTACATTGTGAAGAAATATGGTCATTTTAGCCTTTTCATACATTGTAACACTTTGGAAATTATTTTGAATACTTCTGTATTTATTTCAAATACTTTTATCAATATGTCTCAATTTCAGACATTTAGTTTATCTTGGTAATTATTCTGAACATTTTGAATCATTCGCCAAATAAGTGGCAACTGAAAAATAATTTAAACGAGTTTAAGTACCTTTGAATAACAGCTGATCTGTTTGCGAGTTGGCTCCTATATATTCCTCCACTTCTAACTTCATGCCTCATGGTTTACAAGCTGCTTCACTTTGGATCCCACTCTGACACCATGTCGCATGTCTCTTGTATTCAGATGAGACACTGAGGCACTGTGATGGGTTCAAGTTGTTTATTGCACATAAACACATCAGGACCAGTAACTGGAACATGTATTCAAGCTAACTGATTGACTCATTACTTCAAACACACTCGTATGTGCATCTCCATTCATGCCTGCTTTCACTCTGACTACACAAAATGGCACTGATCTTGCACGTACTGAGTAACTTATATGCATGTGCTAGCTGCAGTTGCTGACTAGGTACAATACACACAATAATCTACAGCCTCCAAACTCTCTTCATGCCTAGTGAATAAAGAAATGCAACAGTTATCCCTCTGCACAAGGTTGGGCCATCTGATGACAATGGTTGTTACAGATCTGTATGTTTGACTAATCTCATTTGTAAGACCATGGAAAGAATTATCATAGACATTTCAAATAAATACATAGAAAATCTTCAGACAGTGGATCTAACATAGTTTGGATTTGTCAAGGGTAGATCGTGCTTCCTTAACCTGTTAGACTTTTTTGAGAAAGACAGCAAAGCTACGGACTAGGAAAAAATGGTAAACACCATCTATAATGACCTGTCAAAAACATTCAACACTATTCTTCATTATGGTATTGCAGAAAAAACTCACAGAACTTGGAGTAAACCTCTATGGCATCCACCGGATAGCCAAGTGACTCACAGGGCACAGAAAGTCTGGATAGGGAACTCTACCTCCACAAAAAGACACCAGTTATCAGTAGATTTCCTCAGGTCTTGGTGCTGAGGCTGCTCCTTTTTGGGATCTATTTCTCTGAAGTCAAAGCTAATGTTAAAGGCCTCTGTTTGAATAAATTTGCAAGATGAATGCAAGCTCAGTGCAATTATAGAGCCCCCAAAGGCATTAATATCCTTCAAAATGGTTTGTCACAAACTAATAATTGGTGCCGGAGCAAAGGTATAAAACTGAATGCCCAGAAATGCATAATAGTATCTTTTTGAAAGTTGTCTTCCCCAGGAAATTACCACATAGACATTACACTACTAAGAGTAGACTAAACAGGGACTTGAGAACATATGTAGACAGTTACCTCATCTTTGACCATCATGTTGCTACTGTTGTAGGGAAATCATTCTATATCACAGAACTTATTAGCAAGGGTATTGCATCCAGATCTGAAACTGTACCTCTAAATTATCCAAATTTTCACAGAACATCCAGAGTTTTGCCTCATATTTTTGATCTGTTCGTCATAAAAATTGCTTTTTGGCATATCAGTGAAGATTGAACTCGCAGTATAATGACAGATATTTCAGTTTCAGACTTCATATGCTTCAGTAAATGCATGCTAACACAAAACCTTTTACTCTAATAGCTTTCTAAGTTTATATAAGTTAATAAGAGCAATATTTAAAATGTGTCCCTATTTTTGGCTTTTTACCCCCCCCCCCCATTATTTATGGCTTTGTCCAGATTTTTTGTTCTAAGGGGTTGAGAGCTATAACTCAGCCCTCATTAGACCACTCATAGAGTGCAATGCTCCCTTCAAAGTGTATTTTACCAGGCAAATGCAACAATCGAAATGCCCACAGTGGTTTCTTACAAAAGAATACAAGGTGTAAACCACATGGAATATGCAGACCACCTCAAAGCCTTATCTTTACATACATTCTCAACAGAAGGTGCTATAGAGCACTGACAGGTGATCTGTGCTTTGCTATAAAGTCATCTTTTCCAGTACTGAGGGACTAGCTGCACATCAAGTCTAGCAGCATTTGAAATACCTGATGCAAGGACTTAAACCTCAGTTGTAATCTAAACGGAACATGATTGTAGGGACAAATATGTGTCTCAGAGACTGACACAGCTTTGGAAAAGGCTTTCAATCCATGTTAAGTAGAGTATCCCTTAACATATTTAAGCATAGCTTGAACCAGTGGATGAGAAACTGAAAAATTACAACTGGACTTGCACCTATCTGCTTACTGGACAGAGGCTGCTTGTAATACACTGCCACCTAAATACATCTATATGTCCATGAGTAATTTACCCTGTCATAAATACATGGCTATGCTTAAAAAGGTCTCTTGGGGCTATTGGCCTTGTAATCACCAATGATCACATGATTTCTTTCACTTTCCATCAGAAGCACCAGCATCGCCCATGATAAGTGACAATCCTTGGTGGTCTAGCATGAACAGGAGATGCATGAAGTAAAAGATCATTGGTATAGTGCTACAGTGAGTAGTGTTGCTATCTTAAAGAACATAGCTCTGGTTGAGTTCTTGGCTATGGCTTCTAATGTATGAAGTTTGCATGCCTTCCTTCATCTGCATGGGTTTATCCATGTGCTATGCTTTCCTTCAATACCCCAAGGGAATGACATAGGTGAATTGGAATTCCTCCAATTTGCGTGTAGGCAAGTGTGCAGCATATGTTTGTGCATGTGTGTGTATGTTTGCGTGTGTGTGTGTGTGTGTCTGTGTGTGCTTTTTGTGATACATCTGGCTTGTCAGGAGAAGTATCATTATGTCTGTGCATATGAGAAAATCTGTATCTTGTGATAGACCATGCCTTCAGGGGCAAGGGCAGTATGTGTGTGTGTGTGTGTGTGTGTGTGTGTGTGTGTGTGTGTGTGTGTGTGTGTGTGTGTGTGTGTGTAAACAAAAATATCACCAATTTTTTCTGTGGACACATACAATATTGCCAGTTACATGCATAAATATTCTGGTTTGAAGAGGAAAAAGCAAGCCATTACAAAATTAAGACATACAATGTATCACAGAACAGGCAGATCCTCGCAGCTCATTTAGGTGAGGTGCCATTTCAATTTGTAGTTCATGTAGTACACAGCCCGGGATGTCATCTGGTCCCATGGATGCTGTATTCTTAGCTTTGGGAGTGCGGTTTTTACCTGTGTGACCATGATTACTGGAATTTGGCAATCTTTCTGTATTGAGATGGGCCCTTTAGAGGGTGGGGGTGGGGGAGGTTGGCACTGAATCGATCTGCCAGGATATTGGCAATGTCCTTGGGATCAGTATATTTAAATCCATTCTGTTGTAGCTCAGAGCAGATCTGAGCATTGCCATTTAGATTCTTGACATAGCTATAGAATGCCTTGTGGTTGTCTTTGGAATCTTTGGCAATTTTATTTTCATAATGTCCATATGATGTTTCTATCATCTGATAGGATCCATATATATGGGTCTATAAGTACTTGTCTACTGGACTTAATTCAGTATTTCAGACATCAACATTAAGAACGTCAAATCATAGAATATTGACACACAGTAAGTATACTACTAGGATTACCCCAGAGGAGGATAAATCAACAACAACTGGTTTTGCAGGTGTGCAAGCCTCCCTGTGCCCCTAAGAATGGGGGTTCTGCCCCTCACACACACTGCTAACTATACATACTTACTCCAAGATTGCACCATCCCTAGGGAAAAAGAATATTTCTCCTACTTGGGTATTGTTGATCTCACGCACTTGTTAACTATCTATTTCTGTCCACCAAATGGTGTCAAACAAACAGACATTAACATTGTACATGCTCAACAGGAAATAATGCAAGTGTGTGTTTGTGTTTATATATATGTATACATGTATACACACACACATACACATATATATATATATATATATATATATATATATATATATATATATACACACACACACACACACACACACACACACACACACACACACACACACACACACACACACACACACACACATATACTGTGGAATAATGTAGGCTTATAGCATTTAAACTTTTTGAAGGTCAGTCTGAGCTGGAGAATCAAACCTTTAAATATAATAATAGGATAGCAAACTTATTTAAAACATATATTTTTAATTTTCTTGTATACATGTTGGCTATGTCATTTATGAGTGATATTACAGTTCACCTTTATAAAACCTATGTACTTTTATTGAGAAATGTATGAAATAAATTAGTACAGGAACATAACCTTTTAATATAAAAAAGCACGGGCTCACTACTGAAATGTTAACATTCAAAAAGCCGAGTGCCAAAAAGCAGAAAAAAATGACCCAAAACACATAGAAGTGTGAGTCTTGTTCTTCTCCTTTGAACTTCTTTTTGCAGGGGAGCAAGCCCCACACCACCTGAACTTATTTATACCAACTCTGAAATCACCATACCTCAGAGAAAAGGGAATATTCCATGAAATGGGATCTGGGATTTAGTATACGTCAGTCCATTCTTTTGGCAATTCATTCTCCATGTTTTGGAACTTGCTGTAGCACATCCTGACATTTCAAATGGTTGATAAGATGAATTAAAGCTAGACGTTGAGAGTGGGCAGTATAGAATGTCTCAAGAAGGAGAAGTCTAATAAATTGCAGTAAATGTTCATATTCTGCAGTTATTAATAACAATCCGTTAAGGAGTAAAGGAACATCATTAAACTTTTTCTCATACGATTTTCTTCAGCCCTCAATATTTCTTCATTTTTCACAAGTAATTCTTATTACATTCGTTCCTGACCTCAAAGAATTCTGAAATGTTGCGTAATCATAAATGAATAAATTCTGACATGTCGCATACTCATAAAAGCATAAAGAGTGTCCTTATAAAAATAATTAATTTACCTTGTTCAACATAAAATGGTCAAATAAAAAAGCAATATAAACAATTATAAAATAACAGTGCAGCTATAAAGTATAAGATGTTCATTATTCTAGGAACTTACTAAGGTTAGACAAATCATTATAAACTTTGCATGTACATTGTTTATTGTTAGTACTCAGGTTGTAGTATTCAAGCTCCTTATCCAGTATTCACTGTTTAGTAAATGTACAGTTTCTAAGACAGCTATTTCTCAAAGCAGAGTTAT
Organism: Protopterus annectens; assembly: GCF_019279795.1. Taxonomy (NCBI): domain Eukaryota; kingdom Metazoa; phylum Chordata; order Ceratodontiformes; family Protopteridae; genus Protopterus; species Protopterus annectens. Next base: position 465,541,866 of record NC_056732.1, read on the forward strand.
TGAACAAAAGGATTAGATTAAGAGAGTATTTCCATAATGTCTTTCCTTGTATTTGGCAGACAGGTCCCATGGGATGGTGTGTGGAGCTAATTCCTCTAAAAATCTGACCCCTGTCTTGTGAAGTTCCTCATGAAGTTGTGCTATTGTTTGTTGTTATCTACAAATACCCTGGGGTGATATGATTTGATGGTGTGGTATGGACTCCTCAGTTATGCTGATGATACTCAGCTTTGTATCTGATGTGACACATCTTCTGGCTCTGCTGTTGGTGCATTGGAAGGAAGTTTTATGTAATTTCTGTCAAGGACAGTTACAAACTGCGTTTAAATCCTAGTAATATTTTGGCTTCAGCTTTTCATTCCATAGCTCATAGTTTATTTACAAGAAATCCTCAACTAACAGTATTACTTGGTGATGATGAAAGCCTCATTGTATCCTTGTTTAATGGTGTTGTGTGTGTTTCTTATAAGTGTCATGAGCCACGGCTCCAGTACATAACATGCATCCCCCACTGTGAATAAAATACATTCGCCAGGGTAGTCTTCAGATATGATCTCACTTTGATATTAAATGTGACATGTGATTAATTCCATTTTTTTCTATCAAAAGAACATCTCGTGGATTAAAATCCAGTTCCAGACATGGTCCTTGGTGTTGTAGTTCATGCTGTCTCCTCATAGCTTGACCACTCTACTGCCTTATACTTGGGACTCTTGACTGCTGATTTAGATTGACTTTGGTACATATTGCTGCCTCCAGCTTAACTGGAATACCACATTGTTCCCTTGCTATGTGTGTGAGTTATGTTTTATTCTATTACTGTTTAGATTTCATACTATTGAACTGTTTAATGTCCCTGGGGTTTGGCTGAATTTACTTATTGGGCTGGATTTATTAACAACTACACCAAGTGCTGCTATCATGTTGGCTGTGCACTATTTGATATTCATTAAACAGCTCTAAATGTCATGTAGAGCTGCAAAACAAAGGGAAATGGCAGATTATGCTAATTAAAGTAATAAACAGCCAAATTACACCCAACATGGTGGGGCTATTCGGGAAGCTATGAAACAACCATGTACACTCACTGTAGCCATTTGCCTTCAACTCCAAAACTTTTTGGAATACAGGCCCAATTACACTTATAAAAAAACATGTTAGGGTTTGCTGTTGCTATTATTATTCTGTATGTGCGACAGGCTTTAAAACAAGGTGCTACTGTTGCTGCTGCTGTCAAATCCTGGGAAAGAAGGAAAAGGAGGTTTAGACTCCATTTGACTTATAGACTGCATCACACAGAAATTACTGAGTGACAAAAGGTGGGCAGGGAAACACTGGAGGACTATGCAACCTCTGCAGTCCCCACCTCAGGTCTCAGTGAAATCATGAAGAACTCATCTCAGTGGAAACAAAGGTATGTTTAGCACTAAGTATAGAAGATACTGGCACTTTCCAGTAACCCACAGGGGATTATAGTAGGGGTGTTACAGCCATCAGCCTCTAGAGAATATTACATCATTTTTAAATGCAATGTTATTACCTGCAAGGGATCACATCTGTTTCACATACACCCCACTGGAGAGAACAAGAACCATGCAGGAATTATGTGCAGTAGCATACTTCGCAGAAGTGATGCAGGGCATAGATTGCACACACACATAGAAATAAAAGCCCCACTCAGTGAACAGGGAAGGAGATACATCAAGAGAAAAGGTTACCACTCTAAAAATTGTCAGTTTGCCTGCAATGCCCAAGGGATCATTTACACTGTCTGTGCAGGTAACCCAGGCAGTTTTCATGACTCACACATATTGCACACCTGTGAGCCGTACACAATATTTGCTAGAGATGATATTCCACAAAGGCATCTAGTAGAGGATGTAGGTTATGCACTGGAGCCCTGGCTCATAACAGCTATGACTCCCACATAACCCCACTGAGAAAGGATACAATGAAACCCACGCTCAGACTAGGAATATTATAGAATGTGTGTTTGGATTGCTCAAATCAAGGTGCTGGTATTTACACATCAGGAGGTGCTCTGCAGTATGACCCAGGCACCTCTTCCCAAATACTCAGTCTATACCATGTTATACAATATAATTCCCAGGAAACAGCTTCACTAAACAAAGAAAGAGGCGGGACCACAGTTTCAAGGACCACAGGCAGGGCCAACAACAGAGGCAGTAGATACAGATGAGGAGTCAGAGAGAGAGAGAGAGAGAGAGAGAACTACCAGCTGCAGATGATGCTGGCAGATGGAGTTGTGCATTGTATTCCCTGGCTGTGGCTAAGAGGCAAAGGATAGCATACACAATCACTACCTTGGTCAAAGGCTAAGATCCCATACTCATACAAATATGAAAACTGTTGCCTGTCAAACTCCACAACATTTACTTAAACATGTAATGATTGTGCTCTGATAGCATCAGGCAGGGGCAACCCCCTTGGACATAATTTGTACCTGCAGTAATGACAAGGTAACTGTTGTACCTGTAAGGAAAAAGGTTGCATAACCAAGTACTGTTATATGGAAATATGTATATGCCCCTAAACAGAGTATTTGTCTGAAGTGCCCACTTTTGTCAAAAATACCTTCTATGACTGATGTTTGTAATACACAGCTATGTATTCTACTTTATATTTTGCATTAAGCATGTCAGCTGACCAGTGTCTATAAACAATGCAACGGGTCAATTATACCATCATTTGCACAAGTATAGCAAGAAGCAAAAGTACCTGCTGCTTTACCTGCTCTACTCACAGCCGGCATTAGGCATAGGCAAAGTAGGTGACAGCCTAGGGTGCCATACGGGCCTGCTTCATAAAGGGAGCAAGTTGTATTTACATATTTATTTTAATTAAGTTACTCTTTTCATTATGCGTTTGAAGGGCATTGGAACCATAGGGAGAGAGGGAGTGGTAAGCGCCCTCCCACTTTTATAGCTACAGGTTGGTAAGGAGGCTTCAACAATTAAAAAAAAAATCTTCACTCCACGGTAGTAGAGTCTTCTCCTTTAAGGAGGAACATGCGTGCATCGCATGTATGCACGCCAATATGGATGTGAAGACATTCTGCAGTCACATGTGGAGTTTAAACTAGCAGTTCAGTTAAGAGAGGGGTTAAGTCCATATGTGCACATGTGGTCATTCAGTTTAAAAAGAAGGTAAGTCTACATGTGTGTCTATGTGTAGTTTAAATTGGGCTTCTGTATGCGAGCGAAAGTGTGTGTGTGTGTGTATGTGAATAGAATTTTAATTAGCCTTTCTGTTTCTATGACAGAAAGTGCGTGTGTTACTGTGTGAGAGAGTAGGTGTGTGTATGAGGGAGAAGGCGTGTGTCTGTGTGCTGTATGAGAAAGTAGGAGTTTGTGGAATTTAAACTAGTTGTTAGTTGATGTATAAAATAAAGGGCATATGTGTGTTGCTTTGTGATAGAGTAGATATGTGTGTGTGTTTTGCTATGTGAGAGAGTAGCTGCTTTTGTGTGTGTGTGTGTGTGTGTGTGTGTGTGTGTGTGTGTGTGTGTGCTTGTGTGCTTGTGTAACATACCTCTCAACTGTCCAGATTTAGCATTGTAGTTTTTGTCTGATTCTTGATTTTTGTATGAGAAAGTAGGAGTTTGTGAAATTTAAACTAGCTGTTAGTTGCTGTATAAAAGAGAAGGCATGTGTGTGTTGCTTTGTGATAAAGTAGATATATGTGCGTGTAGTGCTATGTGAGAGAGTAGCTGGCTGTGTGTGTGTGTGTGTGTGTGTGTGTGTGTGTGTGTGTGTGTGTGTGTGTGTATATGTGTGTGTGTGTGCAAAACATACCTCTCAACTGTCCAGGTTTAGCATTGTAGTTTTTGTCCGATTCTCATAAAATAATGATTTTATATATATATATATATATATATATATATATATATATATATATATATATATATATATATATATAGATATAGATATATATATATATATATATATATATATATATATATATATATATATATATACACACACACACACATGACTTTCACTCTTTGTATCCTTCAGAAATGCACGTTAACACAAATCCTTTTGTTCTAGCAACTTTCTGAGTTAAAAAAGTACAATATTATTTTAGGCTTTGTTCTGATTTATTGTGCTAAGAGATTGATAGGTATGGAGGCATGGTATGTAATGTCATAGTTGCCGATTATTTGGTGCATTTTAAGAGGGGATAGGGGTTCTGCATTCTTTGGTGTGCCCTCCTTTGTATAAGATGCCTAGTAATTATGAACTTGTCGGTTTTTCAGTCATTCCCTATTGCAATATTACCAGCGTACCAATTTTTTCTTTAATGTAACATAGGCAAATAATTCTTCAAGGGCAGCAAGCACTGAATTTGTAGATAAAACACTGAAATATAAAGTTGCTTGCTAGCAGCAACCTCTTTATTAGTTACAGATCTTTTTAATATAGAATTATATGGATGAATTTTACTTCGGCAGAGGTTGTGCTTATTGACTGATGCTGGTGGATTGTAATAACAGAAGTTTGAGGGGCCTTTTATGGTTAAAATGTTCTGAAATGCGTAGTTTTGTCATTACTGGGTCATACATTTTGTTTCATTGCTTACTGGAAAATGTTCAAAACTACAAATTTAAAGCACGGTCTAACAAGTGGAAATGTTTTTAATGTGCAACTAACTGTTTTGTTTATCAAACAGCACACTGTGTTGTAGAATCTGAAAGCATGTCAGTAGCATAATTGCCTTTGGTGCAGAAGGCTGTGGATTCTACTCCCACACCATGTTGATGGAGTGCTGATATTGCAGTGCCCATATGATTGCTGATTATTCGGTGCATTATAAGGGGGAGAGGGGTTCAACACTCCTGAGTATGCCCTTTGTATGAGATGCCTAGTGACTATGAACTTGCTGGTTTGTTAGTTGTTTCCTATTGCAATATTACCAACTTACCAATTTTTTAATGTAATATAGACAATTCATTCTTCCAGGGCAGCAGATGCTGAATTTGTAGATAAAACATTGACATGTAAAGTTATTTGCCAGTAACAACCTCTTCATGAGTTACAGATCATTTCAATGTGGAATTATTCAGATGATTTTACTTCTGTAGAGATTGTGCATATTAAGTAACATTGGTGGATTGTAATGACAGAAGTCTTGAGTGGCCTTTTATGATTGAAATTTTCTGAAATGGGTAGTTATTGGTTTAGACATTTTGTTTTATTGCTTATTAAAATAATGTTTAAAACTACAAATTTAAAACACATTCTAACAAATAGTGCTGTATTATACATGGGATATAATTTAATACAATCAGGCAGGTGAATCAAAGAACAAACGCGTGTATGCATGGCCCTAAAAATATGTGCAAGGAGTTTATGTTTTGAAAACAGCCCAAAGGTAAACTTAATCCTCCACTGGACAGATGCATTTTCTTTGAATGTGGGTTTTCATGCTGTTTCAATGAATGTGAGTTTTCCCATTTCAGTGAATGTGAGTTTTAAGGGTAGAGAAGTTTACTGCTCCTGCGAAGTCTTTTTTCATTGCGAGACTGTATTGTTTGTTTAGCAAATGGCTATCTGTGTTTGTGCTATTTTATTTCAATATCTGTAATCATTGTAGAAGCAAATGACAGAACAGTATGCACATTGATAGATTGGAACATTGTGTATAGTAACTGGTGAGAAATAGAGAAATATGCAAATAATGGAACTCAGGAATAGCTGAGGTGAGGGCTACTGCTGGGGGGTAAGGGGTTGCTGCAGGAGCGGCTGCTCTGGGGGGGCAGTCTATTACTCTGCCTAGGGCCCTATTTGACCATGATCTGGCTCTGGTATTTAAGCTAGGAAATATGTATGCAAAGATAGTTGTAGTTTAACTACATTACAAGGTATCTTTTTTTCCTATACATTTAAATTATTCAAGGAAATGACTAGAGTGGCTTTATTGGGGAGTGACCTACCAGAGGGTGTAGTTCAAATATGGGTGCTTCATGAGTATGGTGTGGGTGGAGCTTAAGGAGCATCAAAGCGCTACTTCGCCTGGGGTGCCATTTCGGCTAAGGCTGGTCCTGGCTGTACTTACAATAGTAACTGAAGTACGATGGGGTTCCACAATTATATAAGCAATCATTCACAAATGAGTGGACAAGAAATCAAAAACTTTCTTCTGCAAAACATATTGATAAATGCAAGCTTGTGAATACGAAAGTGGTAGCTATACCCTAGGGGGCAGGAAGACATGGCTGACACCAAGGAAATGAGTGTGTGTAATAAGAAACGCATGTATTTATTAAGGTGTACAGTGTTCAGGGCCAGTAACATGAGATGTATGGCACTCGGCAGTACTGTTTAGATAGCTTGCATGTATGTGAGGTGGCATGGACAACTGTTTTTTTTTCAGTGTGTATGTGTGTCTGCATGAACCCAATCAAGCACTTTGCTATCACTACTTGCTGGTATCTTAGACAGGTGTGAGCCATGCATGGTAGAGTAATTAGTTCAGCATTGTCACCCCTGACTGTGAGAGCTATCTCTATCAGACGTTGCACTACTACTTCTACAGCCCTGGCTAGAAGTCAGGCTGCTACCTGAACATGAGTGATGTCTGCTGGATGAGCTGTCTTCATGACTACATCCAGGCCCACAACCTTGTGGCCTACCTTATTTGGCTGTGGACAATGCAATCGCTAACAGAACAGTCCAAGTAGTGCCGCTATAGGAGCACAATCTGGCATGGCCACGATTGCTAACAACACAAGATGCAGAAGCTCTCTGGCCACTTGGATACTCACCCTCCCCAGCAGACATTCCATCACAGACACTGCCCAATCCAGTGTGTCATTCATCCTGTCCAAGGAGGAGTCACCCGCCCAGTTCAGGTAGTCATGCACATCAGAATGCACAATATTTAGTACTCGAACTATCTCTGCCAAGGCCATGATGGAATGTGCCTGTGCCTCAATTAGAGCTCTACACATATGTCTTGAGGCAGCTAATGACACACCAGCATCAGGTGGAGGGTGAACAGCAGGCCACAGCAGGCCTTCTACAAGCATGTCTACCAGTCTTCCTGTCTAGTACCTCACCCTCACAATGGCTGCCAGGAGAATCAAACAAGTCTGTAACTAGACTAATCACACTACCCTGATCAATTGTGTCACCCTCAAGCTGTCCTATATCAAAGTGCTCCATGTCATGGGTATGCATAGGCATACTGACTGTATCTGAAAAATGGGCAGGGGATGTTGGATCCACAACTTCACTGTCAGACTGACCATCTGCACCCCCAGACTGTGCATGCTCTTTCCCACCATCATCATCAGAGGCTACCAATACTCTGACATCAGGTGACAGGAGTTCCACAGTGCCACTCTCAGGAACACCTCTGATAACAATCAGTAAACACAACAAAGAAAGAAAAGGGAATGAAACTGATTAAAACATCTTCATATGAAAGGTATGGTAAAGTATATTAGATGCTAAAGCAATACAAATAATATTCTCAGCTGGACCTAAATCTATCTTGTATACACTAATAACAATAAAAAAAATGTGTGCTTACCACGTGCAAGTAGTCTTGCAGACTGTAGTCCAGATGTTCATGTATGTAAGGAAGGGAAAGGAAGGAAGGCCGATAAGCATCACAATGCAAATGATACAAGAAACAGAGAACAGTTCCCTTTACATGTGCAGATTAAGAATGTTCTCATACAAAAATCTATTGACCCAGTTGCATTTCAACCCACCCAAGCATGCTCCTCTGTCTCTCTATTACTGTGTCATCTAACTCACAGGTATCACTGGTTTTAGATATATCTGACATATAAGGTATATGCATATAAAGATACATACAACAGAAGTTCTGCTTGAGACACTCCAGGACTATTGTCCACATCAGCATTAGCATCAAGGATTATGTATGAAACCTCTGCCGAGCTATTATATCTCTGGTAGGGGAAAGGAACTCCTTTGTTTCAATTAGTGCTGCTTTAGTAGCAGGACCACTCCCATAGCCACCTGTTTCTGGGTAAATGCAGCCACCCTACTGTGGACAGAGGTTATCATATCCCTTACCTGTGTTGTATCTGGGAGTAAGTTCTCCCACTCCCTCCAGCAACACTGATATCATCAACCACCTGCTACCATATCCTGTCTCAGACAGATTTCTCACCTCTACCTCTCCCTAAAAGGAAAACTCCATGGCAACAGAAAGCTTGGATAATAACCTCATTTTCTGCATTAGTGAATGACAGCTTGCAGGATACAGATGTCTTGGGTGCCACATAGCTGTATGAGATGGAAGAGAAAACAGAACAAACTTAAGTTTATAATACACAGACAGGATGTCTGAGAACACAGTTATATATGAATGTATGCATCCAAGATGCATACAACAGTTTAAAAGGTAATACTTCCTATGACTACACAAATAGCCCCCCCCCAACCAATATATTAATAAAATAGCAACAGATATAACAGTTCTGTAATGCAGACAACAGTTGTGTAACCATATAATACATCACACCATTAGCAATACTAATTGACAATGTACAGGTAGAAATGGAGAAAAGTGTTATAGTGCCAGCTCCACTGGTGTGGAAGGCAGCCAGGTAGATATCGCAACCTTTGGGCTACACGTGTAAAAATATCTGACCTTGCTACAAACTTATACTACACTCCTCTGCAATAGCTGTTCAAACTTCAAGAAAATAAAAAATATGTCAGGTAGCACTCTTTACCAAACTTTGCAATACAGACAAATAACTGGCAGAGTGGGCTATGCCAACAGTAAAATATAAAGAAAGTCCAGACGGATAAAAAATGGTTTTGTATTGGATATTGAAAGTCATCCTTAATGTTACACTAAAAGCATTCACTCTAGGAAAAAGAAAGTAACGATGCCTATCTACAGGAATTATAATCACTCAGTATTAAACCTAACACCATTTTCTCAGGTGATCTAAACTATCCAGCTGTAAACTGGGAAACCTACAGCACCACTTGTGCACAAGCACACAGTACCCACTAGTGGGAAATAACATACTGAATCTTGTCTTTACCAGTATGGCAGCATATTGCACCATCCCTTCAGTATCATCATTTGTTAGGTCTGATCATCAGGCGGTCTACTTCAAAACAAAAGTGAAACTAGAGATCCCTTCCTCCCAAGCTACCTTTAGAAATTTCTTTAAAACAAACTATCTACTCCTAAGTGATACATTGGCATGCTTCAAATCCCCACCAAACCCAGTTAACATCTCTGAATACATAGAAATGTACACCACCACACTATACCAGCATGTAGGCAGCTGCAGCTGTACCCCTTAGGGACAAATGCAGAACAAATGTGGAACTATAATATCGACAAGCTTTATAACAAAAGGAAAATAATTTTGATCAAAAGGAAGAAGAAGAATTCCCAAAATGCTAGAGCCCTTGTCATTGAAATAAGCAAACAACTCAGGAGCCATGTTTGAGGCTAAAATAGTTATCTAGGCCAAAGACAATCACAAGGCAATTCTTAATTGTGTTCATAATCTCAGAAGCACAATGCAGCAGTACACTGAGCTGATTCTGAATGGTGTTATATATAGCAAATCTAATGGCAGATAAATTTAGCTCTAACTTTATCCCTCTCTCCCCTCTCTGTGTCCCTGAAGATGCATCTGAAACTGCTTGCTTGGAGTCATCACACAAAACCAAGTCCTAAAAGTGCTATCAAAAGCTAAAAATACCGCATTGACGGGTTCTGACAATATCCCTAGATGCATCTTAAATAGCATGAAGCACAATTTATTCAAACCCCGAACAACACTGCTCAATCACAGCCTCCATACTAGTTTTGTACTGTATGACTGGAGAACAGCTACAGTCATTCCCCTGCAAAAAAATGATCTTCCAAAGACCTAAGCGATTACACACCTATAAGTCTGACCAGCTTCATATTCAAAGCTATGGAAAGACTTATCATGGAATTAATCAGTCAGGACATAGGGAAGCTCCAAACACTGGACCTGTCTCAGTTTGGATTTTTTAAGGGCATGCCATGCTTACTCAACCTGGTGGATTTTTTGAAAAGGTCACCAAAGCAATGGATGAAGGCAAAATGGTGCATACCACATATTTTGACCTGGCCAAAGCTCTTGGCACAATTCTCCACTCGTGCATAGTAGAAAATCTAAACAAACTGGGAATAAACCCCTATATTACCCACTAGATTTCCAAATGACTCACAGGTAGGACATAGATAATCAAAATAGGGGAAATTACCTCCACAAAGAGACTAGTCACCAGGAAAATCCCTCCAGGGTTTCATGCTGGCACATCTCCTGTTTGGCATCTACTTTACTGAAGTAAAAGCCAATAAAAAACAGCTCTGGCTGACTAAGTCTGCCAGTGACTACAAGCTAGGAGCATCCATTGAATCCTCAAATGACTTGGCCATCCTGCAGGAAGGTTTGTCACACATAAATTCAAACATTCACACAAACATTAGTGGAGGGTCTAAATAATAATCTGTCTAAGCAACAGAGACCTCCAAAGCAGAAATGCAAGCAACCTCCATCCCCCAACACAACCCAAATGACACATAGCCCACAGACTCAGTGTGCCACTCAACCACAGCCAATAAGGCAAAACAACATACCCAACACACTAGTCATAGGTGACTCTATAGTCAGGCACACTGATGTCTCACTCACCAGACTAAACAAGGAGAAGGTTACTGTCAGCTGCCTAGTGGGTGCCAGGATCCGCCACATAACCCACGCACTCAGGTCACTCCACAACAAGTACAAATATGCCTCTGTCATTGTCCATGTTGGTGTGAATGAGACGTACCTCCCTGGACTACATGAAAAGAGACATGGAAGAGCTCTCTGATCTTGTAGCCCAGGCAGGTATGACCCTAGCCCTGAATAGCATTCTGCCATCACCCAGAATGATACCGCAGTACAACGACAAAATGATTGACTTCAACAATTGGCTAAGCTTATGGTGTCATTCTAAGTGGATCCAGTATCTGTCTGCTTGGGATGACATGGTCGACAAACCATGATGCTTTGCCACAGATGGCCTGCACCTGTCGCCCCTGGGATTCCGGATACTGGGTAAGGCTTTTGCTGCCCCTATAATGCAAGGTTCAAATAACAAATTCACCACCATAACAGGAACAGGCAAGCAAAAACTGAGGGTAATGCTACTCAATGCTAGAAGTCTAAATCTCAAAATGCACTCACTCGAGGCACTCCTTAAAATGGAGAACATCGATATCAGTGCAGTGACTGAGACCTGGTTCAAGGCTCCAGAGACCACCCCTGCACTACCAGGCTATAACTCATACCACATTATTCAGCCATGTAACCTGGACCGAAACACCAAAGATGGAGGTGTGTCCATATTCATTAAGGATATCCACACCTCCAGGCTAGTTGCTCAGCATAATGCATCTAACGTTATCCAAGTGCAACTAACTCTGGGCAAAACTGCAATCCAAATTGTAGCTTGCTACAGATCCCCCACCATGCTGCAGGATTCCCACTTCTCTTTTCTTGATGTACTGGAAAATATTAGGGTTCAACCAAACACCCCAACAATGGGCGACTTCAACTACCCCACCATTAACTGAGAAAACTACTTGTGTACCAACTCCTTAGCTCAACGCTTTCTGGAATTCATAAACTCCAATGCCCTGGATCAACTTATCCACACCCCACCAGGGGCATCAATATCCTAGACCTAGTCATTACCAACATGAGTGACCGGGGTTCCACACCTGAAGTCAACTCCTCGTTGGTCCGATCCGACCATAAGCTAATCACCCTTGATATCCACATCCCGCCCCCCACCCCCCATAAAGGAAACCACAGTAAAAAATTTCTCCAAAGCCAACTTCATGCTTCTTAAGACAGAAGTGGTGAACTTCATGACACCCATGCAGATGGACAATACAGTTACAACTGCTGAATCCTATACAAATGCACTCTATAAGCACTTACACGAGTGCATGGATTGTGCTATCCCAAACAGAACCAAGACGCTATCCTCCAAAAAAAGGAAGCCAATCTGGTGGTCCCCTGCCATGAACAAACTGTACAACAGAAGGAAGAAGCTGTTGCAAAAGAGAGTAAAGTCCCTTGAGTGGAGGAGCTCCCTGGTCAGCCTCAGTAAGAAGCTGAGATCCCTTATAAGATCCTCCAAAGCTAGCTACGAAAACAAAATCACCACTAATTCCAAGGACAACCACAAAGCATTCTATAGCTATGTCAATAATCTTGATGGCAACACCCAGATTTGCTCCGAGTTACAGCACAAAGGCAAGAAAATTACAGAACCAACTGATATTGCCAACATCCTGGTAGATAGGTTCAGTGCTAAATTTACCCCCCTCTCACCCCATAAAGGGCCCATATCTATACAAGAAGAATGCAGAGTCCCTGTAATCACAACTACACAGGTAAAAGCTACACTCTTTAAAGCCAAAAACACATCATCCATGGGACCAGACAACATCCCAGGCTGCGTTTTACATGAACTTCAGAACGAACTGACTCCCCACTTAAGCACCATGTTCAATTATAGCCTCGCATCAGGCTTTGTGCCCACTGAATGGTGCACAGCAACAGTTATCCCACTTCACAAAGGGGGACCCACCACTGATCCCGGGAACTATCAAACTATTAGCCTGATGAGCCTGGTCTGCAAGACCATGGAATGTATCATCATGGAACTCATAAACAAAGATATAGGTAACCTCCAAACTCTGGATCCCATCCAGTTTGGTTTTGTGAAAGGAATATCATGTCTTCCTGAACCTGATCGACTTCTTTGAGGCAGTCACCAAAGCCGTAGATGAGGGTAAGGTGGTTCACACAGCCTATCTTGACCTCGCCAAGGCTTTCGACACCATCCCCCATTCTGGGATTATAGCTAAACTCACTAAACTAGGTATAAATCCCTACATCACAAGATGGGTTGCCAACTGGCTCACTGACAGAACCCACACTGTAAAAGTTGCACTCCAAATCTGACCTCAAAGCAGTGACAAGTGGAGTACCACAGGGTTCCATCCTGGGACCTCTCCAGTTTGGTATCTACTTCTCTGAAGTACGGGCTAACACAGAAGGCTTCTGGCTAATGAAGTTCGCAGATGACTGCAAACTAGGAGCCTCAGTCAAGTTCCCAAATAATGTGGACTTCCTACAGAAGGACTTCGCTGAGACAGATGCCTGGTGTCAGACCCATGGCCTCAAGCTCAATGCCAAAAAGTGCAGTGTCATCCCCTTTGGTAAAAACTCTGTACCCATGAACTACCACATAAGCAGCAATCTACTTAACACTAAATGCATGATAAGAGACCTTGGGACCCAGGTAGACAGTAGTCTCTCCTTTGATAGTCACATCGCCACAGTAGTCAGGAAGTCCTTCTACGTGGCACACCTCATCATAAAAGGGTTCTCATCCAGGAAAAAAAGAGGTAATTGTTTCCCTCTACTCGACACTCATTAGACCCATTACAGAGTACAATGCCCCTTTTGGAATGTACCTCACAAGACATCTGCAGCAGCTGGAAAGGCCACAGAAGTACTTCACAAAGAGGATTTCTGGCCTCAAACAAATGCCCTACACTGACTGCCTCAAAAAACTCTAGCTTTACTCTATAGCATATCGCCTACTCTGAGGTGATCTCTGCCTAACATAAAGCTATGTCAAACCCAGCGCTGTTGGAAATGCTACACCTAAAGAAATCGCAATCCCTCCGAGCTACACGCTCTAGGGACCTAAACCTTGTCACTACAAAAAAGAGGATATGCTGGAGGGATAGATTCCTGTCCCAGAGACTTCCCATTCTCTGGAACAGGATACCCATCTATGTCAAGCAAAGTTCTTCATTAACACTCTTCAAGAAAAATCTTGATGAGTGTATGGGAAATAGGAAATACACCCCGGGCATCACTGCTGTGTCTCTGTTCGACAGTGGCACAGGAAAATAACTTTCTTTGGTGGCGTAAGCCAGGGAACCTTGTTGGCTAGGCTTACATAGGCCCTTGGGCCGATAGCCTAGTACCTACCTATGAACCTATGAACCTATAAATAACTGCAGCCAAAATAATGGACTGAATATAAATGCCAAAAATGCATTATTGTATCATTTGGGAAGTCATCTTCCCCAGAGAACTAGCACATTGACAATATGCCCCTCAGAGTTGACTCAGCTGTTTGGGATTTGCGAACTTATGTGGAGAGTGATTTAACTTTTGACCAACATGCATATATTGCATTAAGAAAGTCCTTCTATATTGCACAGCTTATAAACAAAGGGATTGTGCCTAGATGTAGGGATGTCATTGCCCCACTTTACTCATCCCTTGTTAGGATAGCCATATAACTCCCCCTTTGGCAGGTATCTCTACAGACATGCAACAACTGGAACACCCACAGAGACACCCTACTAAAAGGATACAAGGCATAAACAACATGTCCTACATGGACTAACTCAAAGTCCTGCCACTATACTCGGTATCTTACAGACTACTAAGAGGTGACTTTTGTTTGGCATACATGGCATTTTCTGACTCATCACTGATGGATTTACTGAACATCACCAAGTCAAATGGCATTAGAAATACTTGATCTAGGGATCTAAACCTCTTCTGTAACATCAACAGAATGGTTTGGAAGGACAGGTATGTCTCACAGAGGATACCACTGCTGTGTGGAACATACTCCCCATCCACATAAAACAAAGTTCATCCTTGTCCATTTTCAAGTGCAGTTTAGATCTGTGTATGGGAAACAGAAAATTTATTTCAGGCTGCCCCTGTTCTAATAATGGACAGATTCAGCTCCTAAATTCTTTATCCCATGAATGGGTCCTGTCAAGTTATCTATAGTATGATCTCAGTTATCATTAGGGATAATATATGTGCAAAAATCAGAAAAAGAGGTTGTAGATGGTTGGATGGATTGATGGTTGAATGGATGGATGGGTGGATGGATGGATGGGTAAGGCCAATCTATAACCAAATGGGATAGGTTATATTGAACACAGAAAAGGAAACTGGCTAGGCTTAAAATGGCCCACAATGGCAGCTAGCTGTAATATTGTGCATGGGTATACTAATTGCTGCCAATATCCCACTCATCCAGACATTTACTGGCAAATAAGAAAGGACCACTCTCATAACTTGTTTATGTTGCACTTTTAATGTAAATTGATATAATATCACATTTTCAGTACATCTAAACACTTATACTCCTTGCTAATATATGTCACGGTTTTTGGCAAATATGGCAAATGATCTTAAATGATTGTTAGTAATCCCATGGTTTGATTGTTCAAGTCTGTAGAGGTCCTAGTTGCAAGATAATAAAGCTGAAACATCAGAAAAGTCCATTTAAAGTACTTAATTCAAAATACGTCTTTTTTGTTTCCTTGATTGTTTGCACTCTGTTTGGCATTATGCTCCATTGACTGTCAGTAGCAATGAATGGCAGTTCATTTCCCAAAGTAAAAGCTCGCAAATTTAATTTGAAATGCCATCAGTAGTGACAGTGGCATTGGTGTGTGTTCCTCAGGATTCAGGACAGTACTGAGAAAAGAAGTTCAAACTGTCACACACCTGTCTGTGTGGCATAAGGTGTAAAGGTATTGAGCTTAGAGAAACAGTACAAGTAATGCAGGGTTTGAAAACTGTTCACAGATAATGTCACTGAAGGAGGTCATAATAAATACTGATGTTCTTTTTTGTATAACAGTATGTTGAGGTAGGAATCTCAAGTAATATCAGTATTGACTAAAACTGACAAATATGTCATTTGAATGATTTCAATATTAGGCATGTCTGCAGTTTGAGAAATGAAGCATTTCTGCTGTTTCCTGGCCCCTTTTCCATCCCCATGACATTACCTAAAGTCCTGATATTGTGTGACATAATTGACAGTAGTGATCGTGTAAGGAAGTGGGAGAAGGCTGAATGTGCCACTATAATGCCCTAGTAGCTCTGCTTATTGCTGGATATACACTTTGATTAATTTCCTGCTACTTTAAATTGTTGTCAAAAACATTTTTTGTATTTATTTTTTAGCTAATATTGCTTTCTGCATTTGCTCACTTGTAGACAATCAAGTTTCACAGCTTAAGGAAACGTGAAAGATTTTATTTGGCTTGCCTTCAGTTGTCCAAATAAGCCTGCACTGATGCATGGCCATCAGCACCCTGGTTAGTAATGACTGCAGATAATGCACATGACAGATATCTATCTCTGTGGCACAAGATGTAAATGAAATCAATTGAGAGAAATAAGACAGATGATGCAGGTTTAAATCTTGTTAGAGATCATATTTCAGTTGTTCTCAATATGTACTTTTTTAATCTGTAATGTGCATTTGTGTGCTGCTTGGCAGTATGCATGCAGGGTTCACTATAAAATAAAAAAATGAGAAATTTAGTGCAGGCTGTCTAATGTAACACAAACATGCATAGCAACAGTCTGGATAGTGCTTAGTGACTAAATTCCACATCTGTGATTATCCCTGCTGCACAATGTGTATTTCAATTGAACTGTGTTGTGTAAAACTCAAATATTTTCAGTATTGCTAACAGCATGTGAGCTGTTGTCTGTCAGCTTCCTCATTAGTTGTCATTATCTAAAAGTCTGATAATGTGTCCACTAAGTACATTTCTGATGTTGCAAGGAGATGTGAGAAGGATGAATGTGTCACTTGAATGCACTTCTTGCTCTGGTCATTGGTTCATATACCCACTGATTGAATTAATTTCACTGTCAACTTTATTTTCTCTAATATATTTATTTGTAATGCATTTTGCATTTGATATCCACTCAGCAATGTGTAAACATGGTTCACTTCCTAAAGAAAAAGTGAAAGAAATTAGTTTAGGCTGCCTTCTATAGTGCAAACAAGCCTGTCAGTGTTGCATAGCTGTCAGCACTATGGATAGTACGCAGTGAAGAAAATGCACCTGTCAGGTAACTTTCTCTTTGGCACAAGGTATAAATCCAAGGAGCTTAAAATAAGGACATATGATGTATGGGTATAGTCCACTTAACTAATAATTTTACACAGGATGGTCTGAATACCTTTTTAATCACATTTTATGATATCATTCTGTTTAAAAATCAACCATTGTCGACATTAATAACTACATGTGAGCTTTTGTCTGTCCACTTTTGCATTATTTTCATTAACTGTACATCTAAAAATGTGTTCCACAAAGTACATTTATGATGTTAGGAGATGTGAGGAGGATGACTGTGTCACTGTAATGCAGTTCTTATAATGGTCTTGCTAGATATAACCATTGACTGAATTCATTATACTGTAAGTTTTTTCCCTGTCATATATTTTCTTTGAATAAGTTTTGCATTTGCACTCCGCTTGACAGTGTACAAACACAGTTCACTGCCTAAGGAAAAAAGTGAAAAATTGTATTTAGTGTGCCTTATATAGCTTAAACAAGCCTGGTGGCATTGCATGGATGTCAGCACTCTGTACAGCATTGAGTGGAGAAATTACATTTACCTGTGTCTATGGCACATGGTGTAAGTGCAGTGACTTCAGGTAAAAACACAGGTGATTAATGGTTATAATTCAGTTAAAAGATACTTTTACAAAGGTTGTCAGATTCCCATTTCTCAACACATAACATTTCCATTAGGAATGTAAATCTAAAGAAAAATGAGAAACAGAAACCTATTTATTGCAAGTAATGTGTCAGTAATGCTTGCATAACTAAACTTTTCTATTTAGCATGTATCATTACGTGATTCACATATAACCTCAAACTAATATGTATACAATTTCTTAAATATAAAATGATGATATTTAATTTAAAGTGCACTTGTGTATGTATGATGGCCACAATATTTTTGTCATAATCATCATGACTCCATACATATCCTATGTTTTTATGACAGTATGTCTTGAGAAGTATGTATGTAACATACCCCAACCTATATTACTTAGGTTATGCAACTCCATACATCTGAAATATAATTACAAACATAAATACAACCTTCTCAAGACTACTTAAAGAATTGCTTAAATTCACACACATACAGACCTTTCTGAAGTATATCTCCATTGATTCTGAAATTAGTATATCTCTAATTACCATGCTTTTAAGCAGGTTCTCCTGTGGCAATAAGAACTAATAAGCTAAGTTTAAATGTCTGCATTCTTTATCCCATGGGTCCAATTCCTAGATGGTAAGACACAATTTAAAAAGTGTGTAAGTCCCAGCATCAAAATATGTCACAATTCATCCTGTTTATCCTTCTAGACAAGATGGATTACAAGCCAAGTCATTAAGCCTTTCTTTATTGAACATCGCAACATGTGCCATCACACGTGACGGATCTTAATGTCATGTTTCACGCCTTTAGTGCTATTTGATGTAAATAGTGCCAATATGTCTGCCAAGGAATTCATATACCTTCAGTTGCATAAATGCAGTTGGCAAGGCTGTGTGTCTTTGGGCATGATCTAAATTGGGATCTGATTTAACATATTGTTAGCTTGACGTCTGCAGACATGGCTGGCAATGGAGAGAATGGTACTGACTTTAGAGCTTAAATCTGGGGCTTGAGGAGTCCAGGATTTTTGTGGCATTCCTTGTGAAGTGGTATAGACATAGACTGATGCAGGGGATTATACTAGGTCTCATTATAAGGCTGAAGCTTGGAATAATTTGGCCAAGTCTGTCTCCAGTATAACTGGCATTCTTCGCATTGGGGAACAATGTTGTCACCACTATAGTTACCTTAAGAAGCGTAAGCAGGACCTTCTAAGTTTATGGGAGGCTGAATTTAGGACTAAATACACTCCTCAGTTGTGTAAGTATACTGACCCATAATATATGTATGATATGGCATTATTTATCTAGCCAGTCAACACAGTTATTCATTTTGCTTTCTAAAAAAAAAAAAAAATATATATATATATATATATATATATATATATATATATATATATATATATATATATATTACACACACACACACACACACATATATATATATATATATATATATATATATATATATATATATATGTGTGTGTGTGTGTGTGTGTGTGTGTGTGACATCTGGCTTTTCCCGGTTAGGGGTCGCCACAGCGGAACTTCGGTCCGCTAATGATTGGCAGTAGAGTTTTACGTGCTGGCTTGCTGGGCCTAACACACAACCATGCATGTCATCACACAGTAGACACTCTAACTGAGAATCGAGCGGGCAACGTCTAACTGTGAGGTGACAACGCTACTGCAGCACCACCACCGCAGTTTTTAATATATATATATATATATATATATATTTTTTTTTTTTTTTTTTTTTTTTTTTTTGTACTGTATAGCTGCAGAGGAAATAGCAGCAAATCATTTGGTGCACCAGGAGAGATTAACTCACCTCAGACAGGCACAGGGTAAGTATACCTCAGACCCAAATGCAAGCCAGATACCTGTTTTCAGTCCATCACTCACTAGCATCTTGAGCAGCCATACCTCAACCTTGATATCAAGCATGCATGCCTTTCTCAATTACTCTTGCTGCTTGCACTAGGCAGCTTAACTGTGTGTGGGTTCCAAATCCAGAAGCAGCAATTCATTTTTATTACAGAATAGTATTTCTGAAATATTAACAGCAATAATATGTCAGGAAAAATTCAGATATAATAATTGCAATTTTTACATTTGAATGCATATATCCTATCCATCATAGGGAAATAAAGGCTTTTCTTTCTTAAATCCTAGCAGACATATTTGTTTATTTTATGATACATCAATACCATCATATCATATATGTATGTGGCAAAGCTGTACAATAGTAAATTATCATATTTAAGCATTGCCAAAAATAAGTTTATTGAAAAACTAAAATAATGTGACATGCCATGAATGTAATTATCTCTTTTTGTCTCTCCTATACCCTATCTTTCTTTTTTTTTATTTGGGGGATTATAATTTATTAACATTCTGCTGTTTTCATACCTTGCTTCTGAAAACAAAATGACCAACATCACAGAGAGAAAGACGACCACTGCAGCTCAGCCCTCCATAATTCCACAGATGGCATCACAGGCACACAATGCTTCAGGTTCACAACTGTCAGCATTGCCTCCACAACTCCTGCCCTACCTGCTTCACCTCTGCTAGGTAGCTCTGCCCCCACTGCTGGTGTAGTGGTAACCTCCAGGAGCAGGATGAGTAGAGGTGGTGATTTTGTCACGAACCAGGAGAGGACAGGGCTGGTGGAGGATATAATGGAGAGGGGCCTCAGTACACATATCAGCAGGGCTGAAAAGATCCTGCATCGGATTACAAAAATGATACCATATCCTGCACTGACCTAGACAGCTAATACAAGAGACAATGATGATAGTTGTGAGAATGAGGACTAAATTCTCACTGTTATCCAACTGGATGTGGGTGGACTCCCGATATCCCCTACCTATCCCCAATCATGGTGTCACCCACCCTTTTGCCTCTATCACAATCCCTGTCTGTCCTTTATGTATGTATGTCTGTCTGTCCATGCTTCCTAACCTACACTACCTACTTGTCTCTCATTCCTAAGCACCTTCCATAACATTCCTCTCTCCCAAAACAAAAAAGGACAGCTGTTCAACAAAAAAGGTTATGCTCCATACATAGCTCTGCACCTTGCCTATACGTTATCTTGACATACTTGATTTGGCCCAAATGGCTATACAGCCTCATTCTGTTGTTGTCATGCATCTCTGGTGTGGTGACTCTGCAAAGTTCTGAAATTGTATGTACAACTGCATTCATGTTGCGAAAAACTGGATGTCTATGGTGCTCTCCCACCATGGTCCAGCAAATGCTGTAGTCTTCCCCTATGTCCTACCTTCTTCTTTCCACTCACATTTTAATCACTGTCCTATCCACTATTTTTTCACCTCTTTAATATGGTCAAAAACAGATGCACACAACAAAGCACACATGGCCAGAAATGGCCCATAGAAAAGCTTTCACTTTATGTCCTCAGCATTTGAGTAAGGGTTGACATAGCACACCTATGCTGAATGATGGTCAATGTTGCTTCACTTTCTGTTGCAAAAGCTGAAGATTTAATTTTCAGCCACAGTGATCCAGTTAGTTTTGCGCAAATGTGTGTAAATCTGCTGCACTATGGGAGTAAAGAATAAAGGCAAACTAAATGCAGTACTATAAAACATTTGTAATAAACAATAAGTTCTTATGTGGCATGTTGAGATAATTCCCATTTGTAGACTGATGTTTTTGCATAATGTGATGGGTTCAATTATAGCTGTAGGTAAAATTATTATTTCATGATATTTCATACTCTTATCATACAGTTAACTGCAAGCATCTGCATTTCTCTCCATATACAGCATTTTATTAACATACCATTGAATACTGCAGCAAGACATCATTTGCAAAAACACTGCAGCCCCAACAGGGACACTTTGCAAGTCAACCTTATCCACCTTATGTCTTCATGTTTGCTGAGCTGTCCTAGCCCTTATTTTTCCTTTCAGGAAGCATGTTATTATGCAGAGGCATGACAGCTAAATACTCAGTTAATAAGTAAGAGTAACACACCATACACACATGTCCCACAAAACATATTATTGCTATTCCTCACTCCATCTGTCTGTCTTTTCACCCCTGCTTCTGTAAGTTGTCATTGACCGTCAACTGTGTTATTTAAATGCTGTAAAGTAATTCTTTTGTTGTGTGATGAGATAATGCTCATATATATATAGATAGATTTTTGACTGTTTTCAAAGGTTCTAATTCAGCCATTAGCTAAGTGTTACTGACTGTTTTGGTACACTAGTTTGTGTAGCTGTTGGCTACATATTCTTATTAATCACCATTATCCCACTTCTGTCATAAGCTACTTGGTCCCTGCCCCATCTCACCTTCTCTATGTATCCCCTCCTTCTGGGTCATCATTCTTCCACCTCTGCATTTGTACAATGTCTGCTGCTAAGCACCAACAGCAACTAAAGCTAAATGCAAGTACACAGCTTACGGCAAATTCTTGTAAGTCGTTGCCTTCAGCCGCATTACTCTGGTGCCCTTTGTGCTGCTGTGCTTAGCTGTATATAGTCAGTTTAATGTACTTTTCAACAAGCTGAAGAGCTGAATGCACAGCTTACAGTTTTCAAAATGGTAATGAAGATGAATACATGCATTCTAATTTTCTGCAATCTTCTGTCAAATGTGAATTTTCTGAAGTACTGGTTCCTAAATGGTGTGTTTAGATAATACTTAGGTAATAATTTTGTTTCTTAGAATGCTCTAAATGTTTAAATCCAGATGGATGCAAAAATGTTTTTGAGTGTTTTGTATGATTCCTGTTGCTGCAAATGTTGGTCATACCTTTCCTTAACTTACCATCATCCTGCTTTTATACTAACATACCTGCTCTTTATTGTGAAGCCTGTCTTGTACAGATCTTGGATGAATAATTATGCTTATAAAGCAAACAGTAACACAACAAAAATATGTGCAGAAATGAAACATGCACTAATGTATTATTATATCTGTATTGTGTATTTCTGTCATCAAATGTCCAGCTCTTCCCAAAAATTCTGTGTCATCCAATAAACCATTTTGATTTCACTTTTAAAGGAAACATTCTCTCTGCAATGCACTGATGAGGTCAGCCTGAAAAAAAGCCTACTCTCTCCTCTTAAGAGGAAGATTTATCCTGTGGTGCTTGCAACTAATACTGTGCTCTATTGATTGTGTAACTAGATAGGTACATGGTCAATGCTTAAATTGGGAAATCTGTGTGTGGGTAACGCTTGCTGCAGTGTCCACTTCCCCTGAGGAGAATACATTTAACTTTTCACACTGTTCCCTTATCCCACTTTAAACAGAAACATTGTTTCTGCAACAGTAATAGAGTCAGCCTGTCAAAAATGCACTCTCTTCCTTTAAAAGTCAAATATCCCTTATGGTGCTTAAAACTAATACTATGCTCTATAGACTGTGTAACTAGATAGGTAGGAGGCTCAATGCTCAATGTGGGAATCTTGTGTGTGTGTGTGTGTGTGTGTGTGTGTGTGTGTGTGTGTGTGTGTGTGTGTGTGTGTGTGATGGGGAGGTACATGGAGTCAGGTGAGCATGTCCTCCAATACAGCTGTACTCAATCAACTTTTACTCCGAACAAATGTTTTAAACTACTGCAGTAAACTCTCAGTTAAATGGCACCCACGGGGATCGGTAGATGCCAGATAAGTGTAAGTTTCTGGTTGCTTGAGTCTTACTATTAAAAATAGGCCTGACTAATACTCTAAGATACACTATTTGTTTGATTTGACTTATTCTCAGGTTGGAGAGAGAGGAAATTTATTCCTATCTTCCTTTTTAAAACTCTAAAACTCTAAAAATGTAAGGTTTGTTTCTGCGGGGAAAAAAATAAAGTGCAACACATGAAAATTGTACTGTATTTCTTCTATTTTTTTTGCCGGTTTCTTGAGAGTGCTGATTGCTTGAGTTCCAGTTAACTGAGAGGTTACTGTATATGATTCCACCATACCCTTATCCCACCTTTCACAACAGCATCTTCTCAGCAACACACTGATGAGGTCATTCTTTCTAAAGTACACTCTCACACTTTAAAAGTCAGACTTCTGCTTGCATTTCTTATCCTGTTTTCTAGAATGTGTAACTAGATACATTCAAATACAGGAGTGATTACCTTCTAAGACTATGTGTGTGACAGTAAATGTATTCAGGATTGGTTTACTCACATTTGCAGTGGCAACATTTACAATCCCAGATAGCTGTTAAAGTCATTTTACGAGACACATCTCCTTGGCAATACACTGCTGAGGTCATCCCTTCATAGATGCTATATGCCTCACTTGTACTCCAAATTCTCCTGTGGTGCTGGCTGCTTATACTGTGATCTATAAATTGTGTAATTAGATAGGTATGTGGTTTGAGCCCACCCTTGCTTAAATAGTGTGACTGTAATTACTGTTATGTACAGTTGGCTATCTCATAACTACTGTTATGTATACTTCCACTTATATATACTTACAGTGGCACACTGTTACACTAGCAAATTCTAGCATCCTCAGGGAAAATACATTTTTGGCAACATAATGCTTACATAACCACAGTATGTAGTGTGACTTCTCTGTTGCATGACTTTGATACTATCCTTTGTAGATTGTGCACCTACACAGGTAGGAGGTTTGAGTCCAGCTGTGAGCATGACTTCCAACCTCATGCTGTGAAGACTACTTTTCAAATAGATTTATGATGTGCAGCTGTACAATGTCATTGTGTCCTTCAACCACATTTTAGCATAAACATCCAGCTAATAAACAGTGGTGAGTTTGTTCATTTAACTGAGCACTGTCCCAGTTCCACAGCAACATGCTGTGTGGCACATGCAATTCAGACACTAATCTGTAGCTTGTAATCTTAGGCAGTTAGTACAAGTCCAGCCATTACTGCTCAGACTACGTTGTGTCAGTCATATTGTGATTATACATGTTGCTAACAATGTTGTCAAACACATCTGGTGTGTACATGTATAGATGTTGATTCCTCTAGGAAAAAGCAATGATAATTTCTCACGTAGCAATGCTTTTGTTCAGAGCAATGCGATGACATGTAATTACATTTTCCTTACATAACAAATGTAGTAAGCCTTCTCTGACATAACGAAATAAGACAATGTTCTGTAGGGTGTTGCCTTAGTATAGCAATTACAAGTACACATATTTCTTGCCACAATAACATGATGTAATACCTTGAAATACTGACATATCTTACACAACTGTAGTGACAATTCTACTGTGGAGCATTCAGTCTCTATGATGTCATGTAATTTCTGTAGTCAAATGCTCAGGTGTTTAACATCCACATTCTGTGACTGTTAACATAGTGTAGCTTTATACTTCAATGTATGAATAGCATCCACTACAGTTTTAATGTGTACAGTTACAGTGGGAGAAGCCTTCCCCATCCCTTTTATCTCAAACAGATAGTTTGCGATACAATCATAAGATGTAATGACATAGCAAACGTGGAGTGTCAGACTATGATAAGATTTCCACCGTGGCACTTGTGGTTCATCCACATGTCATTAATCAGTAAACATACATAGCTTGCCGTTCAATTCCTGAAAAGAGCAACTTTATACGAATTAATTGATGTTATTCAAAAACCATTGCATTTAGTTATTCATATTGATTTTTATCTTGGACAATGATATAAGTTATCGATATATGATATACGATATGTTGTGATTGCATGGCTTGTGCATTGGGTACTGTCTTGCGTAGAATACCTACAAAGATGGAATGTGGTTCAGTTCTGGGATTGTGTGTGTACTTCATGAAGGAAGCAGTTTCCTTGGCAAAAAAGCACTGATATTGTACTGCTCACACTTTTGTGGACAGTAACATATGTAGCTCCTTTTCAGCATTCTGTTCAAATAATTTTATTAATTTTTTCCAAATAAAATAATAATAAACTTTTACATTTCAAGCAGGAAGAAATTATAATGAACTATTTACAAAATATACAAATGACCTCAAGCCAAATATGAGAAAAGGAAAAACAATCTGAAATACACAAACAAAGAAAGTTGCACATTGTTAGAATAGGTCATTTTACTTCTTCTCCACTTATTTTCAGCATTCCGACTAACTCAGATTGTTCAAATTATATTGATAACTCCTTTTTTACTGCATACACTGATTTCAGTTATTTGTGATTGTCTCCATTGCTATCTTCTGTCACATATGCAGTTAATACAGAGGTCTGTAGGGAGTCTAGTATCATATGCAGGGGTCTGAATTTGGTAACATCAGTCTGTCAGACAGCAGTAGCTTAAACACAGAAAACAGTTATAGCACAGTCAGAGGGCCACCTTTTTCAAGGATTGTTCTACAAGGTAGGGCAACCATGCCTTTTATGATAGGAAAGTGCTGTAAGGCCTTCAAGGGTGTTCCTCATGGCGTAACTGACATGAGTATTTCTGTGGTGTCTATGATTGATATACATCTTTCTGATATCTGTCCTGGCATGTGCTCATAAATTAAACTATGTGAATGTTTATTATGCCATTCATTGCTCACAGGCATTACCTATTTCCAAAATAATTATGCTCTGTACTGCATGTCTTCATCCAAACATTTTTTTTATTACTGTAATTATTTTTGTCATACTTTACAGCTTAATGGCAGACAAGGGCTTCCATAAAATGTTTGTTACTGTATGGCATGCTGCCAGACCATCAAAAAGTGTGACTGGACCTCTGTTATAACACTTTCTTATGTGTTGGTTCTGTTGAATTGCTATATTACTGTAATTCCTGGTGAGCATGCCCAGTATAACGATGTATGAGATGTGTGCCATTTACCAATGGAAAACTTGAAATCATGAAATGTCATCTAATCTGTACTGCCATTTGTCACTTATGTATGTTGAACAATATTATAGTACCATTTAGCATTTACATGATTATACAACATATGTATGTCTGTTACATGTTTATAGGTGATAAACCCCTTTCCTATCTATTGGAGCCAATAACAATTATTTGGAAAAGCATGTTCCTTTCTGATGTGCATGACAGAACACCTTCATTTTTTCTTGCCCATGTATGTACAGGTTGAGAATACAGCAGTGGTATCAGTTAGTATACAGTACATAAACTCCATATATATATATATATATATATATATATATATATATATATATATATATCATCATGCAATAGCTGCAGTATATGCATTTACCCTATAATATATCTTTTGTTCTTGCTGTTATCAAAACTCAGAATTTGATTACACTGTAGCTTTATGCCCTCTGACATCCTTTGTTAGCACATGTTCTCAGTCCCTAATCCGAAATCCGTGGGACCAGCCGTGTTTTGAATTTCTGAATGTTTTGGATTTTAGAGCCCTCAGACAATGAATTACAAATACAGCTTAATTAGGAGTCAAAAATTACAACTAATGTTTAATGCTAGTAGTAGATGACAAGACAGTAGTGAAGCTACATTGCATTGCATAAATCAGATATTATCCTGGAAAATTCATCAATGTAATTTTCAGCTGCTTCATGGTCAGCTGAAGCTTTTTTCACCACAGATTTTTAGGTATTTTAAACCATTACACTTCTTA
The DNA here is from genome assembly GCF_019279795.1 of Protopterus annectens. NCBI lineage: Eukaryota > Metazoa > Chordata > Ceratodontiformes > Protopteridae > Protopterus > Protopterus annectens. The sequence continues at coordinate 465,569,024 of NC_056732.1, forward strand.
AATTTCTGCAGCTATCTTTCTGAATATTGACAATCACCTTCAATTTTAAGTTCTTCATGATATAATCTTGCTTGTTTCATAAACAACACACAAGTCAATGGCATATGTTCACATCTTTATTGTCGAATCCAGTCCGTCAACAAATAGTCCAGATCTTCATATTTTGCCTTATGAAGAGTTTTCCTATCTTTCATCAGTTTATGGTCATCACTGTTACTATAAAACTTGCGTAACTTGTCTTTCTGCTTCTTTAAATCATATACAGTGGTAGGTCTGACACCATATTCTTCAGTAAGACACGGCACAGACATACCACGATCAAGCTTCTGCAATATCTTCACCTTCTGCATTACTGATAACGACTTATGCATCCTTTTCGTTTTCTCAGTGTTAACCAATTTCAGTATCTTCAGCTTTTTTTGACATTTTCACAGTGAAATTAAAGACAAAGCAATAAAAGTATCAATGAACAGCAGAAGCACTATCAGTACGAGCCATTTTTATTTATGTGCATACGTCAAGTATTGTCATTGAGATTATCATTACATCAATATGGCAGTATTTATGTTAGAAATATTGCAAATGTTTCTTTGACACTTCAGGACATTTGCCTGCAGTATCTGAGTGCATTTGTTATTTGTGTACAATTCCCCCATTTCTCTGGCCCTCCTTTAGAATTCATTCACTGTACTTGCCCTTAGGATTTCTGTGCTACAAAGCATGCTCATATATTAGGTTTGCTTAGAGGCAAGTTATTTTGTTTATGTTCTGTGCTTATGCTTGCAAGCAACTTTTCATGGATGTGGACACTATTGCTGGCCATGAAAAGGTGCTTGTAAATGTGTCGGCTTGATAAGCAGCATGCATATTCAATTAGCGATGCTGCTTGTTGCTCTAACATGTTTAAAGAGTGTATGCTTAGCATGAAGCTTACATAATTTTACTGAATCTCAGGGATCATCTTAGAGAATAAGTAAATTCAGCAAAACCCCAAGGAAGTTTGAAACATTATGCCCAGGAACTTGTTTTAGTCAAGTCTTCAAAGGTAAATTATTTTTGACATTTTGCTGCTTGCTTTATATTGTGAAAAAAATATTTTATTTTATCTTCCATGTGAATTAATATTTTAAATGTTCTCTGTATTTTCTTACTGTTCCATGCTTTAAGTTATTTTGTTTTCAGAAGGAACGTTATCAATACACTATTACCTAACTGCTTTATCCCCAAATATGAAAATTATTGCCTTATTAAACTGAAAATCTTTGAATCTTAGTCACTAGAAGAGTTAAAGAATTTTGATGATATATATCAAAATCATTAACTGAGTTGGAAGTTATGTGGAATATATTACATTTTATATCTGAATTAGAATCTGGACAAAGCAAAATATCTTAAAGAGTAGGAGGAGGAGATAAATCTGCTTGTCATATAATCTATAATACGCAGAAAGGACATTTTTTAAATGTTTAATTTCTGACAAAGAGAGAGACCTCAATATCTTATTGACAATGAAACTTTTATGTCTCTTGAAACAATAATGATATTTTATTCCATGTAACCCACATCAAACAGTCATGTAGTGATATATTTAGACCCTAATCTGAGTTACAAAATTCCTTTTGGTATGCTTTTTGAAATGCTGTCTCAGAATGTGACTGGAGAGCATCTGAAGGAAATATACTAAAATGTATGAAAATGTTTCATGGTATGTAGATGTTGGGCTATGGATAAAAGTGTATCCGAACTGTTTTTCCTCTGTGAATTTCAGATGAACATATGGTAATCTGATTTTAGGTTATAGGCAATACATAACCTTTTCTGTGTTAACCAGGTAAGCCCACTGGGCACTTTTGCCCTCCTCAGGAGCTCTAGCTAGTCAAGTGACTTGCTCAGAGTAACACAGTAGGCAAGTGGATGTGGAAGGAATCAAATCATGTAGCCTTGACTACAGAAAGTATCTCATTAACAGCTCAGACCCTTAATCCTCTGTGCTAACTGCTAGATAGCTTATGCCTAGTGTTCAGCATTTCCTGACAGTGACTTGCTTACAAGGTTATTGCAAAAAAGTATAATGTAGCAGTCAAACAATAAAGCAAGTCATTAATATAAGGAATTGGCAATGCTCTGCACTGTGATATACAAACCATGAGAAGTGTTAGGGCATACACTGAGAGAAGGCGATCTGAGTTTCCTTTGTGCATGTAACAGCAAGCATTTAATGCAGGGTTAAATCATTGTCCCCTGGTAGTTATCATACACAGCAGCACTAACTAACTTCAATGCCAAAATATTTTCATTAGGTGAACTATATCCAGTACAAGGTAAAGCTTCAGCCTACCTAAACCATAGCAACATGAATTACCAATGTGGTAAAATCAGTGCATAAAAGTAGATGGAACACAGTAAGTGTGAATAATAAAAATAAAATTTGTTGCTGTTTTTGGAACTTCTTAGGAAGCTCTTGCTTTCATCTGTAGGTATGTGTGTGTGTGTGTGTGTGTGTGTGTGTGTGTGTGTGTGTGTGTGTGTGTGTGTGTGTGTGTGTGTATAGATATATATATATATATATATATATATATATATATATGGGATCCGGACACATGCTCGACTAGCATATGTCCGAATCACAAAACATTGAACACACATACAGGAAAGCTCTTAACATCGAAAAGTGCTTCCGTGTATGTGTGCCTGTTTTGTAGATTGCACTACAGTGCGGGTAAGGGAAAATTCCCTTTTTCCCACTGTAGTGCGATCTCGGAGTGAGAATATTAAAGTAGGGGGGGTGTGGGGGATGCCTGCAGAAACGTAGATTTTTTTTTTCTTTTGACCAACACATACATGGAAGCGCTTTTCGATGTTAAGCGCTTTCGTGTATGTGTGTTCGATGTTTTGTGATTCGGACATATGCTAGTCGAGCATGTGTCCTAGACCCATGGCAGGACATATGTGTAGCAGGCACAATTTCTTGTGTGATCCAGTTTACTTGTCTGTTTGTTTTTTTGCTTATCTGTCTGTCTTTGGTGCCAATGAAGCTCATACTGGCCAGTGACTGTTTTTACAGAGGGATGGGAAAATCTCTACAGTTTTACAGAAAACTATTTCCAACAATAATTTCTACAAAAATTAAAAACAGATACATCTATAGAATCATTTAAATGTGCTATATTTGTGGCATTTGTTTTAAGGCAACTGTTCATTTATCTGGCTATATGTCAAGGTTAGTTATGATTCTATGTTGGTTAATCTTAGCCCTCAATGAGAGTGTTGCATTTGTCATTAGCTAACAAGTGTGGAATATTGTTGTTTGCATTCTGGTTTAAAATATAGAGTGAGTTAGAACTTGTTTTGCATACTCAGATATGGGGAGCTACATTGGTTGCAACCCAGATCACCTGAATTCGACTAGCAGCTCCTGCATTGGAAGAAGACAGTAGGGGTGGGAAGGTGGACTTTTTGCTGGCTCTTCCATTTTTAGAAAGAAGAGTTTTAACCTGTGATCTGACCCATCCTTGATGATGCAGACATTGCTATAATAGGACAAGAGATGGCCATTACTATTTCAGCATTGAAGGGGGAAGGTGCTAACACTGACATTACTTGTGATGCTCATGATGTCAGCACCTGTACGTACACACATGCAAGCATGAGCAGGCACACACACACACACACACACACACACACACACACACACACACACACACACACACACACACACTTAGACATCCACACATATAAGTACTTCATATGGAAAACTATTCATCACGCTGTAAAACAAACCTATCTTGACTAATTATCCAATAGTCCATATCTACCATTAAACCACATTTTTAGTGATGCAGGGTAGCACACTACCTCTGGACAAGAGGATTTTCTTTTAAGCCCATCTGTGATAACTGTCAGTAGAATTTTAATTTCTTATTCATACTGTAACTTTTGCCAGGATATAGGGAAAAAGGATAAAGCTTGAACTATGGCACAGACGACCTGGATTTGATTAGCAGTTTGGCCATCTGAGGTGTTGACAGGGGAAGGACGGGTGCATCTCTCCTCTGCGTGTGTCTGTGTGTGTGGGTGTGTGCGGGTGTGTGCGGGTGTGTGTGTGTGTGTGTGTGTGTGTGTGTGTGTGTGTGTGTGTGTGTGTGTGTGTGTGTGTGTGTGTGTGTGTCTGAGCATGGGTGTGCATGTGCGTGTATGTGTGCGTGCATGTTTGTGTGTGTGTGTGTGTGTGCGCGTACATATACTTGCGAACTTCCTGTATTTGATCCCTAGTGGAAGCTGGGGTCAAGCAAGGGAGACGTCATAAAGAAGAAGGAAGGATTGGTGGGGATCTTGGCTGAGCTGCTGCAAACGTGAGAGGATATGCCAGCTCATCTCCATTACATAACAACCTTCAGGAAAGTACATGCATATGCAGAGGGAAGGGGAGAAAATGGGTAGCTAAAAACATGACTCAGCAGCTACATGGTGTTGCATTGTGTGCCTTCATCTTCTCACTGGCCCTGAGCTTGTCTCAAACCCAGCCTGAAGGAGTTTAGGAGGGCCAGATAAATGAGCAGGTGTCATATGGGCAAGCTAATTTTCAGCTGTGAGGAGGAAAAAAGTGTTAAAAATAACTTTTGTCAGGATATAGTACTGATATTTCACACATGGCCTGTGATCACAACATGTGGAATTCTTCATGCAGTGTTCTAACCTGATACCCGACTTAAATGAGGGTCTTGTAGTAATGAAGTAACATTTAGTTAGTTTAGTTAGTTAGTTAGTTAGTTAGTTAGTTAGTTAGTTAGTTAGTTAGTTAGTTAGTTAGTTAGTTAGTTAGTTAGTTAGTTAGAGTTATTTGAATTTGTTTACCAGGGTAGACAACTGATCAAGTCAGTTTCAATCTCAGCGTGTTCTCAAAAACTGACCAGATGTACAAGAAATACACAAGAGTACAATAAAACATTAGTGAAAATAAAACAGTATAATGATATAGTAATGCTTTTGACACACAGTAAATTCATTGCATTAATTTGCAATATGTGCAAAAGTTTCAAAACATTTCACAAATTAGAGTAAAATGAATTAGAGATGTGAAAAGGGGCAAAACTCAGCTGTACAGATAATTGCAGAATGTCCAGCTTTTTCTTCAAATATTTGGTCTATTCCTCATAAAATCTGTGGTTTTCTGGAAAATCGTGAAGGAGTGAAGTCATTAAATAATGATCAAATAATGACATATATTTGAGTTTCAGACTTTGTATCCTTCAGAAAATACATGTTAACACAAATACTGTTATTCTAGCAGCTTTCTAAGCTTATAAGAGCAATATTTAAAATTTGTCCCTATTTCTGGGCCTTTGTCCCCTCGTTATTTTAGGCTTTGCCCAGATTTCTTGTATTAAGAGGTTGGGAGGTATGGCAGCAAAGGATCTTGCTGGCTGAGTTAGAGTGGAACAGTTAAAGTAGACTTAAGTGATGTGACCTGTGGAGTTAGCATATATTCTGCTTGATTAACTAAATGGGATTTTAGCAGAAATTTTAGCTTAGCTTTCAAAGGCACACACACACACACACACACACAGACACACACACACACACACACACACACACACACACACACACACACACACACACACACACACACACACATGCACATACATTTCTATCTATCTATCTATCTATCTATCTATCTATCTATCTATCTATCTATCTATCTATCTATCTATCCATCTATCTATTTTTTTTTCTGAACTGAAATGCTAGATCAAAACAAAACCAAGAGGATTCCTCAGCAAGATTTGGAGACCACCAATGTCTGACAACTTGAAAACTGTATGAAATGCTGATTTAGACCAACCTTTGCTGCCTTCTAGTGGAGTAATATTTAGGTATTCTGCATAATCATGCATTGCTGCAATGGATCAGTCACCAGCCAAGACTGCATTAGTGTCATTGTGCATTGGTTACTGGATGGCAATCACAGGCTCAAAGCTTGAGGTGCAATGGGATATCTAATGTAGACAGGCTGTTAGAGAAATAAGTCATTTAGATGCTGTTTATTTTCATAGTGCCTACATTTATGCTAACAGTTGTAAAAATAAGCCAATACTAGTAACCAAAAACTGCATTAAACTATTCAGTGGTAATAACCATAGGTTCTCATGACATACTAAAACAGATAATGTGCCACAATGCCACTAATCACTGACTTGTCAATAACAGGAAGTACCTCATGATTTGCTGTACAACAAAATATAAATTTGACAACAATATGGTGTTATAACACAATCTCTTGAACAAGTGAATTATTATACCTTTACACCTATACTCCATCGTGGGTATATTAGGGGTGCAGATATGAATTATTTACTTAATCTATAAACGTATCTAAACAAGTTGTCAGCTGAAATACGTTTTAGGCTTCAATCTATGAGCCAGACTCTCATTAATGATTCTGGCAAGAAGGATATGTTTAGTCACACAACCTCTTATTTCAGTTGCATAATTAAAGTATGACAAATACATTATGCCAGACATACTTTAGTCAGGCGTTTGCATGAAACAGGGAGACTTTAATGTCTGGATCATTAGGAATCTGTTTGATATTGCACTTCTTTCAAATATCTCACTTTAAAGACTTGACTGCTTTAATAGAAAATGCGTGAAGTTTTACTGTAGATAAATAACTACATGCTTTATAATCTCTGAGATTCATAAACATGCATCATTTAGATGTCCACATTTACCCCTTAAGTGAGTAAAACTTTTTTAAGTTCAAATATGTAACAAATTAATGTACTGCTGCAGGATGTTAATTTATCTGAAGATGACCACACTATAAAATGAGAAAGACCAAAGGGTGTGGCATTTGCTCTAATTAGAAAGGGTGGAACTATCAAAGCATGAAACTTCTAGAATCCAGAACACATGGATAAATCAATGCAGCACACTGACAACATGGACATAACTTTGTTCTTACAAACACTGAGCATTACTTAAAAGTAGGATGGCTTTTTTTTCAAAAATGAAACAAGCAGATTGCTTTGCTGTGGTAGATCATAGCAATAATGTGTGACTTATTGTGGCCAGCGAGATTCATTTTATCTGCATGAAAATAATTATTACTGTACCAGGATCTATTTTCAGCTAAGATCTTTGTTAGACATGGCTGAAAACATCCTGGGATGTATATGACCATCCTAATCAACAATACACTAGAAAAATATGTTGGATGTTTCCCTTACAGGAATTAAAATAATGAGACTGTATTCCTTTTCTTAATTTTTAATTTATTAATTTTTTTAATCACACAAGTGAATTGGCCAGACACTTAAAAACAATAACTTAGGTCACAAAGGTGAAGCTAAATGCAATAAAAAAGGAGAATTTACAGTATCTTGTCATGCAGCATGTTTTTGGGAAGATAGGGGAAAACAGAATATTCAGAGAAAAACTTTGCAGACATAATAAAAACATATGAACAGTACACAGACATTACTAGATATCACGATGGAACTCTAGAATTGTGAGGCAGAGACCTTAACCACTGAGCTTCTATTGGTTTATCATAAACAAAGCAATGCAGACTGACAAATGATGTTTGGAACACACAAATATGTCACGGGACATCTTTAGTAGGCGGGTGTAGAGGAGTAGGTAAGGGAAGGTTGGGTTTGGAAAGGATAGGCAAAAAGGCAAGCTCTATAAATGCTGTTAGGACAAGGAAGGGTTAAATAGTGGAAGAATAAATGGAGGAAGTGAGGTAGGGATGGGGAGGGTCTTAGGGGTTTTTGAGATTGGGAACTGCCTTGACAAGCACATTTTGGCATGATTTTGTTGAGTGCAGGATCACGTCCGAGATGACCTGAGGTTGGCTAGTAGTAAGGTAATTGTCAAAAAAGGAGAGTAAAGATGTCCTATATTAATATATATATATATATATATATATATATATATATATATATATATATATATATATATATATATGGGTCTACCTGACAACGTCGACAGCTTAGAACACCGACAATGAGAACACCGATGCCAGAAGATCGACAACTGAGAAGACCGACGGATGAAAACCCCGACGCTGAGAACACCGACATGGAAAAAGGCTGTGTAAGTATGCGGTAGTGACGGACGTTAGGGTGCGAGTAAGGTAAGTGTGCGATATTGATGATCTGTATGGATAGGGGTGGGTTAAGTGAGTTAGGGTTAGGGCGCGGGTTAGGTAAGTGTGCGGTATTGATAGTCTTTGGGTTAGGGGTGGGTTAAGTGAGATAGGGTTAGGGCGCAGGTTAGGTAAGTGTGCGATAGTGATAGTCTTTGGGTTAGGGGCGGGTTAAGTGAGTTAGGGTTAGGGCGCGGGTTAGGTGAGTGTGCGATAGTGACGGACCTTAGGGTTAGGGTTTGGGTTAAGGTTGTAGATAGTTGTGTATGTGAGGTTTAGTGTGGGTTTGTAAGGATTTTGGTGTGCTTGTGTTGTGTGTGTGCTTTTTGGACAGGGGATTTGTTTTGTTTGTTGATTGTCGGTATTATGGTGTGTCGGGCATGTGAGGTTTTGTGTTTGTGAACTGTCGGTTATGTGGTGTCAGTGATTTCGTTGTCGGTGTTGTGGTGTGTCGGTGTTGTCAGGTAGACCCATATATATATGTATGTGTATATATATATATATATATATATATATATATATATATATATATATATATATATATATATATATATATATATATATATATATATATATATATATTTATAGATATATATATATATATATATATATATATATATATATATATATATATATGTATATATATATATATATATATATTTTTATCTAGATTACTGTGGTGCTGGGTTTGAGGGCCAGTCAAGCATTTTGGTGAGGGAATGACAAGTGGGGGAAGCTTGAGTTCTTGTGTTCTGGTGTGAGGTGTTCGTGGCTGAGGGGTCAGATGAGAGCTTTTTGCAAGATCGAGGGAGGGGAACATGCTTGAGGAAACCAGAATGTAGATGGGCAGACTTGAGACTGCAATACAGAGATTATTTTTCTGGACATATACATTTGGGAAGTGTGTAGAATTTCTGCAGAGGGCTTGTATCACAGCAGCATGTGCTTGGCTAAGGTGTCTCCATGAATTGTTGGAAATGGTTTGGTTTGGTGTTTGTGCTGAAGCACTTTAGTGGATAGATATCATTTATTATGGGTGTTAAAAAAAAAAAAGGGAAGGGTTCTGTTGATGGTTCTAAAGCTTCATCGTTGGGGAACTGGGACTTTGTTTCATGATATAACAGCTGGTGTTTAATTGCACAGCTTGTGGTATGGTAGTGCCTTGATCATAGGACTGATGCAGAGGGCTGTGCCATACACGGATCACATGGCTGCTGGACACAGTCACTGTCATTGTGTATTGTCAGTCATTCAGTCATTCATTGCCCATAATGAAAAAGAAAAAAAGGGGAAAGAAATGTAGAAGAGTCTTCTGTGCCGGCAATGACCTGAAAAGTTTGGAAGAGACAGCGCTGGCTGGTTTTCTGATGTGGTTCTGCTGTGAAGGGTTGATTGCAGTTGGTGGGGCTTGGAGGCAGGATCATGGTGGGCCTTGGGGACTTCAGTGGTGGTGGTTCCTGGCGGTTCTTCGTTGGCAGCATGGTGGTGGTGTCAGCCACTCCCGCGCATGTGCAGCAGTGGTTCTTAATAAAAAAAATGGCATACCAACTACTTGGTGGGGTAAGCATGCCTTGGCATGCAGATCACTTCTCCAGTTTGTTTGGAAAGCTTGACAGGGCAAGGAACAAAAGGGGAACAACAGTGAGGGTGTTTTCACAGGCATAAGGACCAGTGTGTAATGGCTGCTTCTGCCCATGCGTGGTAGAGTTTTTTATTACATGTATATTAAAAAAAAAGAAGAGAGAGAGAGAAAATGTCAGTCATTACTCCATGAATACAGTGGAGTTGCACTGCACACTTAAGTAAGTACACTAGGTGGGCAGCTAAGAGAGAAGCCAGGAATTAAAAAAAAAAAAAAGCACTGATAATTCTTCCATTACAAAGTACTATCATTACCTGGGGGAGGGTTTGAGCATCCGTATAATGCTTAAGTTGATTACCTTACAGACACTAGGTAAAATATTTGATTCTCACCTTTGAAATCTTGCTTTTATGATCAGGCTATATTAATTTAGATCAGAGAAGGGAGTCTGCTAGTTAAGGCCACATAGCGTGGTGGGTTAATGCAGTGTGTTACAGCTGATAGGGGCCCAGGTTCAACAAGTGGCAGAAGTGTTTAATCTCTTCAGAGATGTATTCTCTTTCACTTAGTGGTTTAGAAATATAAGAGATGGAGAGGGGCGAGTGCCCCTTTAAAGCTAGAATAATGTCTGGTACTTTCTCTTTATGGTATTCCTAATAACACTGCCTACTCCCACTTTTTTTCTCTTCATGGGTCACTTACTTACAGTGTTCTTATCTCATCTCAGGTGTCAGTGGTCGATATGTCTGATGTCTAGGCTTTGCAGCAAAGGTGGGTAAACATTGTGGCTCAGGCAGAGGACCTTATTTGAGAGATGCCAAGTAGTGACACTATGGCGGTAAAGATGCAGTCAAGCCAATCATAAGAGATGACAAACATCGAAGGGTAAGCAGGCAGCCAGGGACAAAAGAACACACCATTCGCAGCCCAGTAAGGAGACGACAGCACAGGTCTCAATGTTGGATTCAGCACTTGCTGTTCCTGTAGGCAATGATTTTGCAGTTCTTGCTGGGGGGGGGGGGTGAAGCAGGAATAGCAGGAAGCAGGAAGAGAGAGACCCATAGTTTGGGTGAAGGGTTAGCAGCTTGCATACATCTTCAGAGGGTCCAAGTGGGCATTGGGGGTCTGCAGAACTTAGTGAGAAAGGGATAGGGTTTTGAGGAGCGGATTTTTGGTAGGGACAGGTCAGCCATCGGTGATAGTTTGTTGGCATTGGGGGAATATGCTGACTCTTTCTTAGATGAGGTAGGGTCAGATTTTCAGATGCGACTGATTGATTGGTTGACTATGGAGGCTCTGGGACAAGAGGGTGTGGCAGTCTTTCTAACTCCTCACATACCACCTACCATAAAGGAAAAAAATTTGAAAAGGAGAGTATGTGGACATCTTTGAGCTAATTGACACAGATGGTGTCCAACACTTGTTGGAAGCCAAGACAGTGAATTGGAAAGACCTCCTGACAGTCCTAGCAGCCCTCAGTCAAAGGCAAGTGGGGAAAATGCGTCTGAGAATGTGGGAGAATTGGGTTTTGGGATTTTTTTACTACATGGCAGTATGGTTGGAGAAGGATGGTGCTTTGGCCTTTCTGCTACTGGCTTATTTTTTGATGATACGGGAGGCACAAAGGATACGGGCTGGTAATGCTTGGTTGTGATATGATCAGAAATTTCACAAGAGAAAGGTGGTTGATAAGGCCATGCATTGGGAGGTGAGAAACCTTGATATATGGATGTCCACTATGATGGACAACTTTAGTGTTGGCGGCAGAGGGAATAAGGTAGGGAAAGGAGGTGTTGGGGTATGTTGAGCTTTTAATGCAGGAAGATGTGCTTGGATGGCATGCAGATTCATGCACGCTTGCTCGAAATACACAGGTGTTCACCCAGTGGTGCAGTGTGTTAGGTGTGAGGGTTAGTTGGCGGGACAAACATCATCCTTTGCTGGACAGATTGTGTTTTGGCATCTCCAGGGTTGCAAGAGGTAAGCGATAGGGGTACTCTTCATGGTCAGAGAGGGGGCCTTTTGGAGGGGCAAGGGGACAACAAGGAGACATATTGTCCTGTTAAGATGCATGAAACATGCTTCTGCAATACCCACAGGCAGTGGTGACTGGGGAATTGTTTGAGGGTTTTTCAAGGGGGGGTTTCCTATTAATTTGAAATTGGTGGATGATGAAGTAATGGGGAAAAATCTGAGGTCAGTGCAGGGGAGGGAGGATATTTTGGAGGCTTTGGTGGAGAAGGAGTGACAGGCAAGCTGGTTATTGGGCCCATTTGATGTCCCTCTATTCACCAGTTTTAAGGTCTTGCCATTGGGATTGGTACCTCAAAAGAAGCCAGGGGAATTTAATTGGATTCACCATTTGTCTTACCCAGAAGGGAAATCTGTCAATGACTTAATTTCGGTGGAGGAGGCCAAGGTGAGTTATGTGTCATTGGAAGATGTTATCTGCATCATTAGAGGTTTTAACAATCTATGGTTGTTTAAGATGGACAATGAGTCTGCTTTTCACCTTTTGGCAGTTTGAGAGGAGGATTGGCCATTGTTGGATATGGTGGTGGGGGACAAGTTTTATTTTGACAAAGCCATGACAGTGGGATGTTCAGTAGCTTGCTTCACTTTTGAAAAGTTTAGCACTGCTTTACATTTGATATGGCAGCAGTGAGTAGATAAGCAGAGAGCGGTGCAATATTTGGATGATTATTTTGCTTGTAGGTGAAGGGAATGGGGGAGTGGCAGAGGCTATGCATGAGTTTTTTAGGATGTGTGAGGAACTGGGGGTTCCATTGGCCACCCACAAGTTGGAGAGTCCAGCAAAGTTATCAGATTTTCTGGGGCTAAGCATGGATGCAGAACAGGGTGTGTTTTGGTTACCCGGGGAGAAGGTAGCTAGGATGAAAAAGAAGATACTTTGGATGAAGGCTAGGGACAAGGTGCGGGTGTGGGATCCTATAGAACTCTTAGGGCTATTGAATTTTCCCTGTCAGGCTGTTTACCCAGGATGGATCTTTTGTAGGTCGGTAGCATTTTTGTTGAAAGGGGGTAAAAGTAAGCATCATTGGGTGAGAATTGGCAAATTGACTCAGGAGGATTTAACTTTATGGTTTCAGTTTTAGAGCAATTTAATGGTGTTAGCTTTTGGCAGTGGGGTTGGTTGGATAAGTCAAGGGGAGTTACAGCTGTTCCTTGACATTGGCAGGAGGTATTGGTATTGGTACATTTTTGGGGAACAGTGGATTGTACTGCCATGGCCATCTGAGTGGCCACAGGAATGGAAGTGGGATGTTGCTTTTCTGTAGACAATGCCAATCTGGGTGGCATCAGTGGTGTGGCAGGAACATTTGAGGAGTAGGAGGGTAGTTTTTAATTCTGACAATGATACAGTTGTGTGAGCTTTACAGGTTAAGACAGCTAAGTCTGAGCATTTATTGTTGGTACTGAGTAAGTTAGTTCTGCAAAGTTTGTTGATTAATTTTTCCTTCAATAAGTATGCATGCACTGGGGGTGAGGAATGAGATTGCTGACAGTTTGTCTCACTTTCAGTTTTCCAGGTTTCGTCAGTTGGCCCCAATGGTAGCAGAGGCCCCTCTGGTGGTATCAGAAGAGGTGTGGTGGATTGGGCTACAGTGATCAGGAAGTAGGTGCAACAGTCCTTGTCTGTGTCCACTAGGAAGGCTTACTGTAGGGCATTGTATGATTCTGACAAGCTTAATAACTAAAAACCGGACAGTGGAAGAGCTGCATGTAGAGTCAATACTTTAATCACAGTACATAAATGCTGAATTTGAACAAGGCATTCAAAAATCTCATTAACAATATACAGACAGAAATAAAACAAGGGAGAAATGATAAGTATAAACCAGTTTTGGGTACAGGTTCACTTACCCCTGTAGTATAAACCAGTTTTGGGTACAGGTTCACTTACCCCTGTACAGGTATAACACAAAAAACAAGTCAAGAAGACATTGGTAGAGCCTTTGTGACCAATTTTAGTGGAACTGCATACCAGGTAAAAATCAATTTTAGAAAGGGAGTGGAAAAAATTCTCCAAATTTACAGATTTAGAGGTATTTAATCACAAACCTCTAAAAGTTGTTTTTAGAAAAGGACAGACTATAAAAATCTATTAGAGTATGCATTACTGCCAATGCACAGATTTTTACACACAAAAGGAGGGGGACATTCAAATGTGGAGCCTGCAACCAATGTAAGTACATACTACAAGGGGAAGAAGTTTATTTACAGGCAAGATATAAGACCCTATACAACAAAAATTATTCCAACTGTAACTCACAGGGATTAGTTTATTTAGTTACATGTGATGCCTTTTATGTAGGTAAAACTGAAAGGCAACTAAAACGCAGAATATATGAACATCTTAATGATGTGAGAAAGAAGAATAGTGCTAATGCCCTCTACAAACATACATTGGAATGTAGTAATGCACAACTTTTCTTTTCAGTCATTGAAATGGTCCCTAAAGAAATAAGACGGGGTTGGAGTTCAGGGAAACCTTTTGGCAGATAACCCTGGAGGCTAATAGAACTCCACAGCTAAGTGATTTAATTTTCATTTTATCTCTTTTGAAGCTTAGATCTGCTAAAGTATAGATGTGGCCTTTTTTACAAATCTGATATAAGTGGTACATATTTTTATCTTTTTGGTATATCGGTTGTCAAGTCATTTATTATATTTATTTACTTATTTATCCTTTTTTATAATAAATGACAATTTACAGTATTTATTTGATATAATTGTACATATTCCATACAAATTTTAAGAGTTGTTTTGGTTCTTTATATATTTTGTACATAACATTTAATCTACCTTTTAGAATTTTAACAGTTAATGGTTGTATGTTTTTAAGGAATTAATTATCCTTATTAATCAATTAAGGGGAACTGTATATAATGTATGAATGTAGATGAGTTTAATATTATGTCTGAAGAAGTCTGAGGGATACTTGGACGAAAAGGCCTTGTTCAAATTCAGCGTTTATGTACTGTGTGATTAAAGTATTGACTCTACGTGCAGCTCTTCCACTGTCCGGTTTCTGGTTATTTAGTTTATTTCTTCTGGGCCGGCTCTATTTGTGTATTTTCGTGATTTTGACCAGCTTGTTATGCAGTTACCAAAGGAGGCAAGTGTGTGGTCAGAAGTGTTGTTGTTATGATATTTAACTAAAGCTAGGGTGCAGGGTAAGGCAGCAAAATCAGTTAAGGTGGACATGGCAGCAATTAGTGTGTTTGCTCGAGTGGTGAGATAAGGACTTTACTAAATCCTGGACAGTGGGGTGAGTATTGAAGGGATGGGATAGGGAGGAAGGCTTGAACAGGGACAAGCATTGGTCAGTGACAAGGCAGGTTTTAAATGTTTTGCTGCGGGGTTTGCTTAGGTTATTCAGAGAATCGGTAGATCATGTTGTGTGGGTAATGTTGAGGGTCTGGATGTATTTAGGGCTTTTAGGGTATTGTATTTATTAGGGTCATTTGTTTGGAATGATGTTATGTTACTGTCTGGAGCAGATCACTTTAGGTTAAGGTCATCTAAGAGTGATCAGGTGGGCAAGGGTGCACAAATAGTTTCAGTGAAAGACAGGTGGGAGCAGATGTGTCCAGTGGTGTGGGCAAGGAGATTGTTAGCAGTTCATAATGGAGGGTCACAGGACATAGTTTTCTGGTCAAAAGGGGATAGGGCAATAACAGGGGGACAGTTGATATCAGTCATGAGAAGGGTGTTTTGTAGTATGGGTTTGGATGGGGAGAAATTTTCTACTTATTCATTTAGGATGGGTAGGGCATAAGATTTGGTGAGAGTGGGTAGTTTGATCAAAGTCATTAAGAGGGTGGGGCAATGGTCTTCCAATGACTTTTTGACTTATATTAGATAAGGGATGGTGTTTTTTCATTCTAGTATTAATTTTTTTTCCCCTTAGACAGAAGTATTCTCATCATAGGTCATTCTTATGTTTATTGGGCAGCAAGGAGGGCTGCTGTTAGGAGTAACGTTTCTGAGTTGTGGTTACACTGGTTCAATTGGACCGTCACATAGCATGGCATTAGAGGGCTCAAGTAGAACCAGCTGTTGCAGGTCTTTGCAGCTATACAAACTCAAGTGGCGCTTCCTCGAATCTTGCTGATGCACCTGTCAGGTAACGATTTGGATTTGACTCCAAAGCACCACTTGGTTTATCAGATAAGACCTGTTAGCTTTAAGGAAGTTACACCTAAGTTTGTGCTTAGTGTGGATGGAGACTATTCCTCATTTGACTTGGCAGAATGCTAAGCAGTTTTCCACAGTTGAGCTGGCGCGGAAGTTTGTAAAATTTTGATTGGCAAAGCAGTTGAGGGTGATGGGAGTATGAACTATACAGCATAATGAGTTTGCGGACATGGACCCTATGTGGTTCAGGGCGGATGGGGTCCATCTTAGTGATTTTGGTCTGGAGTTGTTTAATGTGAATCTGGGATTGTTTTTGGAGAGGTTGGTTAAAGATTGGAGTCAGTGAGGGGGAACAGCCTGAGTTAGGCTGGTGTACAGAGAAGAGGGACAGGATTGTCCCTTTTATGTTCCACCTATGGTGTACACTTTTGGAGGAAGGAAGCCTGTAGTGGTGGAAGTGAGTGGCTGGATGCTTCTTGCACCTGGTGGTTTTGGATGGAAATGAGGATTTTTGGATTAAGGCAAGAGGTTGAACACTGCCTGAAGTGTAAGAATAAGCAATCGAGTGGAGGAGGATGCCTGTTTGGCAAGGGTGAGTTGTGCTATGCTGCACTTATGGATGGTCACCTTATGTTTTGATGATGTGCAAAGAAAGGAATTTATGATTAATAAAGTTATGATGCATTTGTTTTCTTATGTTTGAATCAATAACGGTCGTCAAAGGTCCTTTGGAGTTCTGTTTCTTTATTAAAGTGGAACATGACAAAAAGAAACCCAATCTAACAGACTGATTTTCAGATTGTTAGATTTACATTCATAAATCCACATATGCATAGACTGGCTCCTATTGAAATGTAAGTACTTGAAATGCCGAGTGCTGACAAGCCAAAAAAAAAAAAAAGACTGAAAACCCAGAGAAGAGCGAATCTTGAAAATTGCTTTTTTTCTTTAAGCTTTTTTTTAAGGGGGGATAAGCCCCTCCCACACCCCCTGAACTTATATATAACAATTCTGAGATCACCATACCTCAGAGAAAAGGAAATATTCCAAGAAATGGCATTTTGGACTTAGTATGTGTAAGTCTGATCTTTCAGCCACATAGTCGCCATATTTTGGGACTCGTTCTAGTGGGGCCAGACATTTCATATAGTTACCATAAAGGGTTTTTAAAGGTATTAACTTTTTTACTGAAAAGTGATCTAATAAAAGGCTTAAGTGCTTGAATAAAAAAGATATGACGAAAGTAAAACATGACTGGGATGTCAAACAAAGTTTTGCAGACATTTTTTGTGCTTTCTTTCATCTGATTCTCTTTTTCCTACTTTTTTCCTACAAAAGTACTGAAGGTGCTGACCCCTAATTTGTCAGCGCACTTAAGTCTTTGAATGTCTTATGTTGCAAGTTATCAGGACTCCTAAAGAGTGTTATGAATCTCTAGCCTTTGAAAGTATTGCGTCATACAACCAAGGTCAACATTTACTAATGTGGCATTTTTGTATGACAGTTAGTGAAACAACATAATTAAGTCGGGGTACGATTTAGTGGTCTGTGAAATGTATTGGACACATTACTCACACACTTGCCACTAAAATCTTTGGTATTTCCATGGATTTCCATGGATTTAAAAATGTTTTTGGAATACAACTATGTATTGCCATTAAAGAGGCATCTTCTGCTTATCATCCCATACTAAATCATGTCTGCCACATGTCTATCTTGGGTCTTATTTTGTTCAATTTCCTATTTTTTATTTCAATCCAGTGTCAGGGGGTTAGATACAGAAGTGTTCTGAAATTAATACATTTGTTTATATAGACACTCCAAAAGTCTAGACTAACAGGTATATAGGATACCTAAGTAACTTCATCTAGTTGGTGCAATGGAGTAAATATCTGGATCTTAATGTTACTCATAATACATCTGCTTCAGTGTTTTTATGGACATTGCCTTGTCCTGTTAATATCAGTTTGTGATATCACACATTTGGTTATGTTGACAAATATAAGGATGTATAGACTATCGTTTGCAATAACTTCAGCTTTGGTGTATACTTAAACACAGATACTAAATGCCATCTTTTAAAATACGTTTGATATTAAAAACAATTTTCACATGGAACAACAAGATTTTGGTTACATTGTATGCATAACAGGTATGACTGAATGTGGCTAGAATTTCTTTGGCCCCCACACATCATCAATGAATGTAGCTATAATTCTTTTGTCCCCCACACACCATCAGGCTCTTCTTCTCAGCACCCTAGGGACCTATTAATTCTTTATTAGGCTAAGAGTCAAACCATTCATTTCACAGCTGAGGTGACTCTTTGACCAGGGATACAGCCCATAGGCCCATCCATTCCCTTCTGAAAAAAGAGTCAAGGCACTGAGAATGAGTCTTCATACACTTAGGGTACTCAAGCCCCACCAGCCTAACCCTTCCCCATGGAGGCTTTTGATTTAGATAATTTCTGATTTTCTGGTGTGATGCATACATACATACATGTACACATGTTCAGTTCATCTAATGATTATCAAGTATGGTTGTCACTCTGGGCTCATAATGGTGCATGCCAGACCTCAAAACCCCTGAAGAAGTCAGCATTGCAGTGAGCCAGGACACTTAC